>NW_004444197.1:2327766-2332172 GCF_000243295.1 Trichechus manatus latirostris
AGTGGCTTGGCAGTTATGTAACAGTGTAATTCAGCAGTTATGTAATGACGTAATTTGACAGTTATGTAATGATTAGTCATCCTCCATTTTGTGATCTGATGTAGTCATCTTCCATTTTTGCATAATGCCTGTTTTCACATAATGATCTGGTCTTTGGAACCTAACCATGTCGATAAGTGAGGAGTGGGAGTAGTACTGTTCACAAGTAAACCAGAGTGTGGTACCTGGGAGCAGAGGCCAGGGTGAGGGGGGGATGGTGGGGGCATTCAGGGAGCTTCTTCGGGTGGGTGAGATCTAGAGCACAGGGGAAGAGGTCTAGGGTAGAGTTTCTGTTCCTTCTTGCTCAGTCATTCTTACAGTGCTGTGTATAATGTGGTGTTTAATAGATTCTGTTTGTCAACAAACCGATAAAGTGGAGGGAACTTCATCACTGCATGTTAGAGAGTTAATGTTGTTAGTTGCCATTAAGTCGATTCTGACTCATGGCAACGCTGTGTGTTACAGAGTACAACTGAGCTCCATAGGGTTTTCTTAGCTATAATCTTTTTTTCTAATTGTGCTTTAGGTGAAAGTTTACAGAGCAAATTAGTTTCTTATTAAACAATTAATACACATATTGTTTTGTGACATTGGTTGCCAACTCCATGATTTGTCAATACTATCCCCTTCTCAACCTCTGGTTCCCCATTTCATTCATCCAGCTTTCCTGTCCTCTCCTGCCTTGTCCTTGGCCCTGGACTGGTGTGCCCATTTAGTCTCGTATACATGGTTGAACTACGTGTGTTATTGTTTGTTTTATGGGCCTGTCTATTCTTTGGCTGAAGGGTGAGCCTCGGGAGTGACTTCAGTACTGCGTTAAAAGTGTCTGGGGCCACACTCTTGAGGTTTCTATAGTCTCTGTCAGACCAGTAAGTTTGGTCTTTTTTTTTTTTTTTTTTGAGAGTTTGAATTTTATTCTATTGGCTGTAATCTTAATGGAAGCAGATTGCCAGGCCTTTCTTCCACAGCACTGCTGGGTAAGTTCAAACCTCCAACCTTTAGGTCAGCAGTCGAGTACAAACCATTTGCATTACCCATAATATATAAAAAGTTCCCATAACTTCTACAGGACAAACCAGCCACCAGAAAAATAGAAGCAGGCAGTTCACGGTAGGACAAGTACAAACAGCCCCAAAACGTGAGCGGTTTCTCAGCCTAACCAACTATCCAAGAAGTGCATCTGAAGATGAGACATTATTTAGTCTGTTAGATTAACAGAGGGGACCACACGGTCAGTGTCGGAGAGGGAGCAAGCACACGGCCCCCCACTGCTGATGGCGGAAGGGCGGCTTAGCGGTGTGGATTAATGCTTTTTAATGTACATTCCTTTTACCCTGCAGTTCCACTGCTAGGAATGTATCCTGTGTAAATGCTCGCTCAGCGTGGACAGAGATTTCCACACCAGCTTATTTACTGCAGCACTGCTTATAAGAGCAAAAAATTGGAAAGCACCGACCTTTGCAGAATTCGTTATATAAACTGGAAGAGCCATATATTGGAACACTCCTGTAGTCATTAAAAAGAATAAGGTAGATGCGTATGTACTAACAGAGAAATAAGCTCCAGACATATTGGGGATCCACTGTTTAAAAATCTTTGTGTATCACAGAAGGTGCTAGAAGAGTATACACCAAAGGACCAGGGAGGCTAACTTAGGAGTAGGATCATGGTTGGGGGGTCTGTCACTCATGCAGCATGCCCTTATGTATTTCCCTCAACAAGCCTGCACTACTTCCGTAATTTAAGAAGTAACTGCACTGCTTTCTTTAATAGGTTAAAATAAATTAATTGTTTTAAAAAAAAAAAAGCTGACAGGTAAAAGGCCCTGGAGACAGAGCCTTATCCTGTGTTGGGGGCACCCCTGTTCTCAGGGGAGCAGGGGGGCTTTGAGTTACACAATCCGGAGCTGGCACCCCAGGTCTGCACTTACAAGCTATAACCCTTGCAGATGGCTGCACCTCTTCAAGCTTCAGTCTCTTCACCTTTACAAGGTGTATACTGCCTACCTGAGGGCCTGTGTGAGGAGTAAATGGGTGGTACCTGACATACTGGTTCCCTGCTCTGCCCTCCAGCCTAATACTTTGGCCTCCAGTGTCCCCTTGCTGTTTTTAGGTGCCATTGAGTCGTTTTTGACACAGCAACAACCCTGTGTGACAGACTAGAGCTGCTCCATAGGATTTTCTTGGCTATGAGCTTTACAGAAGCAGATCGCCAGGTCTTTCTCCCACAGAGCCACTGAGTGGGTTCGAACCTCCAACTTTTTGGTTAGCAGCTAAGCACTTAACCATTGGTGCCACCAGGTCTCCTAGGGACCCATAGGACAGGGACACAACCTCAAGCCCTGAAACAGCAGGAAGGCTGCCCAGTTTGCTTCCTCTTTGACCCTGCAGAGGTTCTACACTGACTCTCTATGTATCTCTAAACCGAACTTGCTGTCTGCCAAGCACTTCCTCCTCACCCTGAGGAGGCAGGCAGGCCAGGCCTCGCAGTTAGCACTCAGCAATGAGGAAACCAAGGTTATGAGAGACTTATTTGCCTGGGGTTCCCCAGCTGGTTAGGGGCAGAAGGCAGCAGGAGCCAGTGCTTATACCCCACCGCATCCTCTTTTCCTGTGTCAGTGACATACATCCCAGCCACACCCAAGAAAGAGGTCAAGAGTCTTAGCCAAGTACTGAGAAAGATAGAGTGTCCTTCTTCCTCTCCCTCAGCGAACACTTGGTGGGGCCCAGTCTGGGCCAGGCACTGTGCCAGGGGTGGGAATGCAGTGCTGGACAATACTGAGTGTGTGCCATGAGCAGTCCACAGTCCAGGCCAACTGGACAGCAGAAGGAAGGAGGCTGCTTGGTAACCCAGCCCCAGATTCCTGTAGAATTTGCCCTGACATCAGAGGCTAAAAGCTATGGGGCCCATTTGCCTATGGGGCTCTGCAACAAGCAAAGTAAATAGACTGGCTGCCCTCACAGCTATGAGAACAGCATACTTTCAATAATGGAGATGAGAGATATGCAGGAGAACACTCAAACACACAGAGATTACGTGAATAAGGTCAATAGTGTCTATTTGCTGAATTTGTAATCAAAAATGGTGCAACTGATACTTCACTCTCTGGGTGACGGGCCTAGTGTTTATACTGGCCCTAAACAAAGAGGTCATTGCCTTCGGATAATGATAACAGCATCGTTCTCAGCAGTGACCACATCTCGTTTATTATAACAAATTATTAATTAGTAGCAATGAACATGTGTGTATATAGGGGAGGGAGTACAGTGCCGAGGTTAAGCGCTCAGCTCCAGGAGTTGGATGCTTCTAGGTTATAGTTCTTGTTCTGCTACTGTCAACAAGTTACTTAACCTCTCTGAGCCACAGTTTCCTCACCTGTAGAAGAAGGTAAGAAGACCTGCTTGAAGGGTTGTTTTAAGGTTTACATGACATACTGGGTGTAAAGTGTCCAGTAGAGGGCCTGGTGCACAGTATATTGTTGTTGTTAGGTGCTGTCGAGTTGGTTCTGATTCATAGTGACCCTATGTACGACAGCAAAACACTGCCTGGTCCTGTGACATCCTCACAATTGTTGTTATGCTTGAGCCCATTGTTGGGGCCACTGTGTCGATCCATCTCGTTGAGGGTCTTCTTCTTTTTCACTGACCTTCTACTTTACCAGGTCCTTCTCCAGGGACTGGCCCCTGCTGATAACATGTCCAAAGTATGTGAGACATAGTCTTGCCATCCTCGCTTCTAAGGAGCATTCTGGCTGTACTTCTTCCAAGACAGATTTGTTCATTCTTTTGGCAGTCCATGGTATATTCAGTATTCTTTGCCAGCACCATGATTCAAAGCCATCAATTCTTCTTCAGTCTTCCTTATTCATTGTCCAGCTTTCACATGCACGTGAGGAATTAAAAACACCATGGCTTGAGCCAGGTGCACCTTAGTCTTCAAGGTGACATCTTTGTTTTTTAACTGTAAAGAGGTTTTTTGCAGAGATTTGCCCAATGCAGTGTGTCATTTGATTTCTTGACTGCTGCTTCCATGGATGTTGATTATGGTGCACAGTAGGCATGCGATAAAAAAGAGGTCTTGTTGGTACAGATACACAACCTTTGCAGTCAAGTCAGGTTTAGGTTCAAGTCCCAGTCCTACCATCCTCGCCTTTAGTTTCCTCATCTTAAAATGGTGGTAAACCCTGTCTTTCAACGTGATAATCACAAATGGTAATAACAAGCATAAAAACAGTAATCTACTTGGCATTTAGAAGGGGCCTGATAAATGCTGGTTCCTGTTCCCCTCCTCTTCCTAGTGGAGGCAGGCCCTTGGGAGATGTTTAGGGGGTAGGGTGGGGGCAGAGTGTAGCTCAAGAGAAAGCTCTG
>NW_004444197.1:2333122-2334437 GCF_000243295.1 Trichechus manatus latirostris
GAACAGCCAGAAGCAGGGAAAGGCACATAGCTTGGAAACCACAGAACTGTGGCTTTCTAAGAAGCATCATCCTAACAGCTGATATTTATTCAGCACCTACTGTTCTTTTATTCCTCGCTCTGACTCTCTGAGGTAGATAATGTTGAATCGCTGTTTTATCTCCATTTTACAGAGGAGGAAACTGAGGCCTAGGAGCTAGAGCTAGGACTCCTGAGTCCACGCTTTTACCACACAGAAGCAGTCTTGGAGGCCGTCCAAAGCCCTCATCCTTGAGCCCAGACAGGGGAGCAGTCACGTTCCTGGACAGCTTCATGCACGAGCGATGGCTCTTTCTAAATCCTCTCCACTCTACCTGTCCCTCAGCTGGTGTTGCCCTTCTCTGCCTTGTGTTCTAGTTTCCTTACCTCTCCTGTGCGGTCAGCTATTTGAGGACAGGGTATGGGTCCTGCCCTGCACACAGCAGGTGCTCATCAAATGTCTATGGAATGAACAGATAGGGTGGCATGCCACATGCACTGCCAGCAGCGCCAGATGATCAGACACCTGCCAAGCATCATGGGCCACCGGGGACCACCTAGATATGGCAAAGATCTAAGGCGATCGGTTACTGTGGACCAGTCAGTGGTGGAAGTGGGCTTTGAAATCTAATGAGAACGTAGTTAGAGATGTTCTGAGTCTAGCAGAGGAGGCAGACATGCGAGCCACAAAAACCACACCGATTACAAGAAGTGCCACAAAGCAAATGTGCGTACAGACCGACGCCGATCAAAGGAGGAAGTGCCAGAAGCCCTCCCTGCCCCAGTATCTGCCACCAAGAGTGATGAGTCCTGCCCAGCCTGCCAGCCAGTTGGGACTGAGGCCAGGACAGCCTGGCAGCTTTGGGATTGCCTCCCGGGGACTCAGTCATTCCACAGGTGGTAGTTGAGTGCCCAATACGTGCACAGTTCTCTGTGCAGGGCTACGACCATGTCCTAATGGCAAAGTCCGGGGCCTTGTCGCCCTTATGTCCTGTACTAGTCGGGGGCACCCAGCAATGAGTGGGCTCACGTAGAATGTATCAGGAGATGACAGAGACTACTGAGAAAGATAAAGCAGCTTCACCCTCCCAGAGCACAAGTTTCCCCTCCCAGGGCTCAGGGACACTGAGGGAGCCCTCCTCCCTGTCTGTGGTCTGAGGGGGGCTGCTTACACCCTAGGATGACTAAAGGTAGGAAGTTCAGGCACTGGGACAAGACAGGCCATTTTTGGGAAACAGCATCTCTGCGGTCCACCTCCTTCAGGAGTTGGCTCTGCCAAGGTCACTTCCTGGTCGGGC
>NW_004444197.1:2335030-2339422 GCF_000243295.1 Trichechus manatus latirostris
TATGAAGAAACTGATCCCCAGAAAGGTTAAGGGACTCCCTGAGGCCACACAGCTCTCAGAGGCCTGTGTGATTCAAAAACGTGGGCTCTTCCTGCTAGCCTACACAGCCCACCACCCCCTGGTGGGCTCCGGTCACCCCCTGGCTCCTAGGCCTTGAAGAGCGAGACGCTGCCCATCGTTGTGTGTCCGCAGACCTCTCCCAGAGCTCCTCGCCACCATCACTGCTGGACCAGCTGCAGATGGGCTGTGATGGGGCTTCAGGCGGCAGCCTCAACATGGAGTGCCGGGTGTGCGGGGACAAGGCATCAGGCTTTCACTACGGCGTCCATGCCTGCGAGGGGTGCAAGGTATGGAGATGGGGGGTGGCTGACTGTAGGGAACTGTAGGGGGCTGTGGTCACATGGAGAGGTGACCTACAACAAAGACCTTCCCTACCACAGGGCTGGGCCTTAAAGGTACCCATTGTGGAATTCCTGCCCGGGAGGCAGCCAGGCACTTGAACCCATTCCAGGCATCAGCTGTAGGCCCTGCTGGAGAGGAGAGGTCCCCTTGTCAGAGCCTGCCCTACTGGGCACCTGGCCTTGACCCAGCCACTCACCTGGGCTCTCTGGGCAGCTGGCGCCCCCTGGGGGCCAGGTTTGAGAAGGCTGGCAGCACAGAATGAGGTTCTTGGGCTTCAGCCATCTTCCTATCAGAGGTCAGCGTTTCCTGAGCCTCAAGGCCTGAATGGAGCTCTTTGAGGAAAAAAGGAAATGTTGTGTTTCTTTTTCCAGTGATGCTTTTCGGTTCTTCCTCCTAACTACACATCCATAAACATCTTACAAATTATTTTATCAAACCACCACCTAGAGAATACAGAGGACCAGATAAATTTATGAACAAACGAAGTTAGCCAGGATAAGACTTTATGTTACCAAACTAACAAAGAAGCTTTAAGACTTCTTTGGGCATTTAAAATAAGTATGATATATTGTTTTACTTATTTCAGAAGTTCTGGCGTTGTTTACTTCCCTTCTCCCTCCTAAAATTTCTCACCATTAGTTCCAAATTTCAGGAATTCTTTTCATCTTTATGTATAGTGGGCCCTTGGGCACAAACCAGTGGGCCAAAAACCTCTCTCCTCTCACAGCCTCTCTCCTCGGCTTTTCCAACATGTTCTCTGCCCCTCAGGGCTTCTTCCGTCGGACGATCCGCATGAAGCTGGAGTATGAGAAGTGTGAGCGCAGCTGCAAGATCCAGAAGAAGAACCGCAACAAGTGCCAGTACTGCCGCTTCCAGAAATGCCTGGCTCTGGGCATGTCACATAATGGTGAGCGCTGACTGGGCGAAGCACAGGGGCCACTGGCTCCACACATCCTGAAGTCAGGTTTTGGGGAGCACCCAGAGCAGCCCAGAGGGGTGCTCTTAGAGCAGTGCCTGGCACATAGTCAGCACTATGCAAGTGTCAGCTATGACTTTGCTGATCTGGACCCTGAGCCTTGAAGCTTTTATTTAGCACATGCTGGCCTAAGACCTGCCACCTCCCAGACTGCCCAGCATCTACCATGGGAAGCTCAAGAGCCCAGGCCTGGGGCATTCACCCCCTCTCTGTGCCTGAGACTCACCCTCTCTGGCCTGGAAAGAAACTTGGAGTTGATGCCAGCTGGAGTGGTGTTGGGAACACCACTCCCGGAACCTCAGGCCTGTCTCAGATGAGCTGACACAGTATGAAAAGCCATTGCCGGGCCACGGATCCCTCAGCTCTTCTTGGTCATTGAGGGTAGTCAGAAGCCAGTAACTGACCACATGTGTCAGCTGCCAGAGCCAGACCGGGAGTTTCCTGGAGGCCAGCCATTCTCTGGAGACAGAGCCTTCCCTACCTTATGCTCCAGGCCTCCAGCAGATCCTTGTCCTTAGACCCCTAGGATAGGATATTGCAAAGCCCACCCACCTCCTCTTTACTCTGTGGGCCAGACACACAGAAAGAGGGCAAGAGAGGACCTCTTATTTAAATGTCTCTATGGGCAGGTAAGCTGCTCTGCCACCTTTTACCCATTAATGCCTTTACTGTCTACCATCTTGGAGGGTGCAGGGCCTGAACCCTTCCTCTGCAGCTTTTCCTAAGTGATTGGGGTTGCATGATTGTGGGGTTTGGTCCTCCCCCTCAGTCTGTATCTGCCCTGGCCACATTCCTTGGGTGGGGTCACCTCGCACTTACTCTGAGAGAAGCCACATTTGTATCCTCCTCCATTACTAATGACTACAATTTTTGATTCTTGCTCTGTGAATACTCTTATGTAATTATTCCAACAACCCAGTGAGTTTTAGGGAGTATTAACCCCATTCATCTGGTGAAAAAAGAAGGTAAAGCAGCCTGCCCAAAGTCACATAGATAGTCAGTTGTGAAGCTGGAACTTGAACATAGGCCTTTGACATTATATAGGCTGTCTTCCTAACCGCCCCGCTGTGCTGCCTGCGAGCCACTCCATGAGTTAGGACCCTGTATGCTGGGCAGTGTAAACAACACAGAAAGTTCCTGCTTCCTCAAGTAGATACATGAGACTAAATGGGCAGCTTCTGTCCAGAGGTGAGATGAGAAGGCAGAGAGGGTCAGGAGCTGGTTGAATGGACGCGGGAAATCAGGGGTGGAAAGGAGGAGTGTGCTGTCACAGTATAGGGAGAGCAATTAGGGTCACATAACAATGTATGGAGAAATTTTTATATGAGAGACTAACTTGAATTGTAAACTTTCACTTAAAGTACAACAATAAAAAAAAAAAAAGTTCCTGCTTCCTGGAGCTTACGTTCTGGAGGGGCTACTCAAGATTCCTAGTTTGCTGACTCTGAGGGCCCTGGGCTTAAAAGGTTGGAGGAGAGGCTTCTGCCTGGGCTGCCTTGGTGACTGTCCCCCCATCCCTATGCAGCCATCCGCTTTGGCCGGATGCCGGAGGCAGAGAAGAGGAAGCTGGTGGCGGGGCTGACAGCAAGCGAGGGGAGCCGGCACAATTCACAGGTGGCTGACCTGAAGGCCTTCTCCAAGCACATCTATAATGCCTACCTGAAAAACTTCAACATGACCAAAAAGAAGGCCCGTGGCATCCTTACCGGCAAGGCCAGCCACATGGCGGTGAGTGTCACTGCAAGGCTTTGCAGCACCCCAGGCTCTGGGCCCCGCTGCCTCCTGCCTGCCTCTTGGGAGAACCAGGCCTCCTCCCTCCCTTCACTTCCTGGTACAGGCAGGGGGTATGGGAAACACATGGGGGTGGGGGGTCGCCGAGGCCTGGCCTCTAACAGGGCCTGGGTTTTCAGCCCTTTGTGATCCACGACATCGAGACATTGTGGCAGGCAGAGAAGGGCCTGGTGTGGAAGCAGCTGGTAAACAGCCTGCCGCCCTACAAGGAGATCAGTGTGCACGTCTTCTACCGCTGTCAGTGCACCACGGTGGAGACCGTGCGTGAGCTCATCGAGTTCGCCAAGAGCATCCCCAGCTTCGGCAACCTCTTCCTCAACGACCAGGTGACCCTCCTCAAATACGGCGTGCATGAGGCCATCTTTGCCATGCTGGCCTCCATCGTCAACAAGGACGGACTGCTGGTGGCCAATGGCAGTGGCTTCGTCACCCGTGAGTTCCTGCGCAGCCTCCGCAAGCCCTTCAGCGACATCATTGAGCCCAAGTTTGAGTTTGCCGTCAAGTTCAACGCACTGGAACTTGATGACAGTGACCTGGCTCTATTCATCGCAGCCATCATCCTATGTGGAGGTGAGTGAGGGCGGGGCAGATGGGCAGCAGGTCCTTCTGGGGCTGCCTCACTGCAGGGCGGCAGTCCTGAGCTTGGACAGCATGGGGGAAATGTCCACGGGCTGATGGCCTTGGAAGATGCAAGGCACTAACTGTACATGTAACATCAGCTCAATCTTATTATACAGATGTAGGTAGAAAAAAGACTGAAAGGAACTATACCAACATGCTATATTGGTATCTTGGTGCTTATTTCTGGGTAGTGGAGAAATTTTCTGTATTTTATTGGCATTTTTCAAATTCCAATATAATCAGTATAATAATAACCATGATAACTCACAGTGGCATAGAGCTTACTTCATGCCAGGCACTGTTCTCATTCCTTTTCATAGGTTATGTAACTCATTTGATCCTTACAACAACCCTGTGTGGCAGATAGCTTTATTATCCCCATTTTACAGATGAGGAAACTGAAACCCAGAGAGGCCAGGTGACCTGCCCATGGCCTCATAGGTAGAAAGTGGTTGAGATGGGATTTGAATCCAAGCAGTGAGTCTCTTAACCACAATACTGTGCTGCCTAATCAGGAAAACAAAAAACCTTTACTGGCAAAAAAAAAAAAAAAAAGTTGCCAGTTGTTTTCCCTAAATTGTTGTGTTTACTGTTGTTGTCAG
>NW_004444197.1:2339522-2341235 GCF_000243295.1 Trichechus manatus latirostris
AAAGTGGTGGACCAAGGCTGGTAGAGGGACTAGAGCACTCAGTGGGCCAGTCACTGTGTCCCCCAGGGCAAGTCACCCACACAGGATGGGAGTTGGGGAGCCCCTCTGCAGCTCTGAGGCCCCATGCAGCCCGCCCCTTCCCACACCTCCACCCTGTGTCCCCACAGACCGGCCAGGCCTCATGAATGTGTCACAGGTGGAGGCCATCCAGGACACCATCCTGCGTGCCCTCGAGTTCCACCTGCAGGCCAACCACCCGGATGCCCAGTACCTCTTCCCCAAGCTGCTGCAGAAGATGGCTGACCTGCGGCAGCTGGTCACCGAGCATGCCCAGATGATGCAGTGCATCAAGAAGACTGAGACAGAGACCTCGCTGCACCCCCTGCTCCAGGAGATCTATAAGGACATGTACTGAGGTGTGGCGCCCAGGGCCTCCCTGGGGCTCTCCAGGGGGGCGAACAGTGCAGGAGAGGCACCTGCCATGTGACTTCCCGTTGACCAGCCCCAAGCACTCAGCATGGACCAGACCAGAGCAGTGGGCTCTCACCCCTGGTCTCAGACACACAGCCCCTCGCTCCCTGTACTCTTGTTCTCTCTCTCTTTCACTCACCTCCTCATTCTTCCTTTCTGTCCTGGCCATCTCCCTCTTCCTCAGTTCCTCTTCCTGCTCACACTTCTCTTGCTCTTTTTCTTCCTTTCTCTCTGTAGGTTTCCCTCCTCCTTCCTCACCTGTCCTCCTTCTGATTGCCCATTCTCATGTGTTTCCCTCTTTTTCTTTCTGGGAAACAGTTGGTATTATTTCACCAGCGGCGTAGAACAGAACCTCTGCTTCTGCCCCCCTTTCCCCAGGAGCAGAGGCTTGGGGCCTGCCCTCTGCCCCATCAGTGTGCCTGCAGGGTTGGGGCCTCATTTTGGCTCCTGGCTTCAGAACAGAAGGCTGGAGCTATCCAAAGAAACACTAAGCAGCCTGGGCCTGGCTTCCTGGGGAAGCCGAGCATGGCCCAGGCTCACTGTGCAGAAGCCAGTAGTCAGCAGGTCCCCGCTGTGAAAGACACTGGGTGGGGGGACCTGGATCGAGAGCCAGGACGCCTCCCCCAGACTGTCACCACCTTCCCACGGCTGAGGCTGGCAGCCACTGACCCAACTACCCCACTCCCGTAGTGCACCCCAGCCCACGATACCCAGCATCCTTTCCGTTCTTTGTACTGGTCTTCCAGGCCAGTGTCGCTGATGGCCCCCTGCACTGGCCACTAGGGGGAACCTCCCAGCCTGGAAGGACATGGGGCTCCCACCAGATGGGGTCCCCCCATGCCCCTGTTGAAGAGGAGCAGGCCTAAGGGAGGAGGTGGAGGCTTGGGGGTAAAGGAGGAAGCAGTGCACTTAATCCTGACCCAGGACTTGGGGCCCGAGGGCCAGGGAGGGCCTGAGGCAGGCCTTCCATCAGCACCCATACTCCTCTACTCTGGAGCAGCCGCTAGTCCTGCCTGCATTGTGCCAGCACTGCAGCTCCCATCTCTTAACCCAGGGCCAGGGCCAGGGCCTGGCCTCAAAGCACGACCATCCCTTTCCTCAGCCAGGAGACCCTGGTACTGGCTTCAGCTGAGGTGCAGCAGACGCCCCACACCTCCCCACACACACTCCCTGGAGTTGCCACTCCAGCACACACTGAAAGCACTGAAATCACTTTACCTGCACCCTCCACACTCCCCTCCT
>NW_004444197.1:2343468-2345640 GCF_000243295.1 Trichechus manatus latirostris
AGTGAGGTCATCCAGAGATTAGTAACTGCAGGAAGCGACTCTCAACACCCAGAGCTGGATGGAAAACGGTGTCATTCAGAGGCCACAGTTGTTGGAACACCCACTGGCACTGCAGAAACCTAGGAACCAAAGTCACCTGCTAATTTGACTGTAGGAGCTGCTGGAACCAGAGTCCACGCGCACGGTAGGTGCATCTGGGGCTGCTGGAGTACCTGCAGCCCTCGCCACTGCTGCTGGCGTTGGAACCTCGAAGCTTGGGCAAGAAGCATAGAGCCCAGACTCAGCTGCTTCTGCCAGAAGTGGCACCAGAGTTTAGGGGGCGGAAGGGAGGTTTCTCCCTTTCTCCTGCCTTCCATTTTCTTGCCAGTACCTCCCACTGAAAAAATCTAACTGGAAGCCAACTGGTAAGGGAGTCTAGGGAATATAGTTTACAGGCTTCCAGCCCTGCACTATAGAGGAAAGCATGAGAGTAGCAGGCAAACAACTAGCACAAAGTGCACACCCCAGGCCCCAAGATGAGAGATCCCAGGCAGGCTCAAGTTTAAGGTGATGGTCAAATATGACACTTCCTCCCTGTTTTCACTGGCCAGCTGGGCAGTGCAGTTTGAAATCTGTCAGGTCCCATATGGTTCATCTCAGCTTAGGACAGTTACAGCACCAGGGGAATAGGGGGGCAAGAGGAGTAGGAAAGCATGGAACAGAGGCCATCTCTGAAATTGATAGCCTTGCTTGTTATGGAATTTTCTGCATTGCTTGGTTTATTTTTCTTACCTCCCTATCCTTTCCCACACCATCAGGCGGGAGAAAAATAGACTGTGTCTCAGTTGCTAAAGGCCAGGCCTCTTTCTAGTACTGAAAAAGTAAGAATATAGGATACCCAGTAACTAGATATAACTCAGCTCAATGAGTTGAGGCTAAATCTCAGTACCAGTTTCCTGTCGATAACCTGGCTTCTGGTGATGCAAAGGGACAGCATCTTGTCACTCTAGTACACTGTTACTACTATCACTAATTGCTGTTCTTTATTAAGCACCTATTGTGTACCAGGCATTATAGGTACATCACCTGTAATCCTCACCACACACTATAAGGTAAATATCACCTGCCATTTTACATGCGAGGAAGCACAGTGAGAGAGATTAGGGCATGTGCACAAGGTCACATAGCTAAGAAGACGCAGAGCCAGTAAATATTCAATCCAGGACTTTAGGATCTCTGCACTTCACCCATGAACAAGACCTCAGGGACCATCCTTGTTCTCCTAGCCTCTTTTTAATGATGCCCGGGACAAATGAATCAAAGATTAGACAAGAAGGAGGAGAAAAAAAAAAAAAAGAGCTAAAAAACACTATCTTTGCAATAATTCTATAAATCTAACACTGTTCTAAAATAAAAAGTTTAGTTTAAAAAATAAGGTCCTCATTCTGATCAGAAATAGATGGATCCTGATAGAATGGGAGCAAAATGTGGAACAGAACTCAAATTCTTGAAAAATCCAGACTTACTGGACCAGTTGAGACTGAAGGACTCCCTGAGACTATTGCCCTGAGATACCTTTTGAACCTTGAACCAAAACTATTCTAATAAGGTCATCTTTTAGCTAAATAACAGATTGGCTCATAAAATAAATATCAACCGTGAGTACTGTGCTTCTTTAAAAAAAAATCATCTATATGAGACCAAACAGTCAACATTTACTCAAAAGCAAAGATGAGAAGGCAAGGGTTCAAGGAAACTAGATTACTGGAAATAGAACAACCAGAACGGAAATAATGAGAAAGCTGACACACTGTGAAAAACATAACCAATATCACTAACAAATTGTGTAGAAATTGTTAAATGGGAACCTAATTTGCTATGTAAACTTTCACCAAAAACACTAAAATATTTAATTAAAAAGAGAAAGAAATGAGGTCCTGAGCTGGTAATATCCCTGGGGTGCCTGGCAGAAGCAGATGTAAAACGTTTCTGGAGGATGGATATAAGCAGTACAGAATTCCCACAAATAACCATGTGTTTACGATCACCCAATTACAAATATGAAGAAACAAACTTGCATGAAAATCAACAGACATAACAACCAGTGAAATGAGAGCACCAGAACTTCACAAAAAAATACAATTGACTAGAGTATAGAAAATTAATAAGTTTTACATCTTTAAAAAATATTTT
>NW_004444197.1:2346311-2366039 GCF_000243295.1 Trichechus manatus latirostris
CAGGCATTATTCCAAAGAGCATTCCCCAGGAAGTGTCCTGCAAGTAAATTTCCAAATCTGTTTCCCAGAGAATCCAAGCAGAGACAGATGGGAAAAATTATATGATTCCAGAGTAGATAGATCTTTCTAGTATACATGGAACTTAGGGTCTATTAAAATTAAAGAATGAAATTTGTTACTATATATGCATTTTTTAAAATTCTGCCTGGAAAAAATATTTTTAAATTTTAATTATTTGTGTAAAAAATGTTGTGGCATAATCAGATAAAGGGCTAATTTCCTTAATATATAAAGAGCTCCTACAAATCAACGAGAAGAAGGCCAACAATCCAGTAGAAAAATGGGTAAAGGATATGAACAGAAAAGGGAATGCCTCTTAAACATATGAAAAGATATTCAACCTCACTCATAATAAGAGAAACATATATTAAAACTACAAGATACTGTGTTTTACTTATTAGATTTACAAATAACAAAATTTGATAACACAGTGTTGGCAAGGGTGTTGCAGAAACAAGCACTCTCATCCACTGTTGTTGGGAGTATAAACTGGTACAGCCTCCCTGGAGAACAGATTGGAATCACCTACCAAAATTTTACAAATGATTTGGATCTAGTAAAAGTAAAAACAAATAAAGATGCCCAGGACTATTGGCTCCCAACCCAGTGCTTCAACTTGTTGCTAGACATAGGTAGGAAGTTGTTTAAATTCAATTTAAAAATTTATCCTTTAACTTTTAAGGGAGTTCCTCTTATTTGGTCTTTTTTAACCTTCCTCACTTATGTCTCACATAGGGCAGTGTAGTCTAGTGAAGACAGCATGGGCTTTGAAGGAGTAAATTAGGAATTGAAAGGACCTTAGAAATAGTCAAGAGCTGGAAGGGCTCTTAGAGATCATAGTCCCCTTTCCCTCACCTCCCTATCCCCTGATACACATGTGGTATAGAAGAAACTAAAGCCAAGGGCGTAGAAGTACCTTGTCCAAGGTCACACCAGGTCTCCTGGCTCCCAGCCCATCATTCTTCCCCCTGCAGCAAGCTCTCATTGAGCTACGCCGCAGGCCCTGTGCTAAGCAGTCCTCATCCACGACCTCATTTCATCCTCAAACTCCATCAGATAATCAGGGCCCTTAGCGGCAAACAACTAAGGACATCATCTTGTTTACCTGGAAAAAGGGGTCATTAAAGGATATTGCCAGTTCATAGAACCTTTAGGCAGCCCCGTTGTCAAGCCTGGAAGCTCACAGCCAGGAACAATGTACCTGTGACCCCAGTGGACTGCTCAACATCTCCCTCCAAGGAAGAAAAGAGAAAACCCAAGACTGATGGGCTCTCAGGGCCCAACCTCTGGGGCTATGCTGCTCTCAGGACTGGCTGTGGGGGACAGACTGGCTGAGATAGATAGGGAATCTGCACACCCCCAGCCCAAGCTGACCATCCTGGGGGCAGGGATATTCTGTGGAGGATAAATCTACTCCCCTCGGCCCTGTCCAGCCTGTTTCTTGGGGCCAGTGGATTTCCAGGGCCTCTTGACAGCACCAACATAGGCCAGCAGTTTGCCAGGAATTGACATGCAGCGGGTACCCTATTTGAGGACCCACAGGGAGGAGGGATTAGGGTCACTCCCATGCCAGCGCTGCCAAGACAAACATGTGCAACAGGCCACGTGGAGGGCCAACACACAGGCTCAGATCGCTTGGGGTTCAGACCCATGTCAAGTGGCCTGCCCACTCTGTGTGCATAAGGCAATTATACTACCCAAGAGGGCGGCTCTGATTGGCTGATTGCCACTGTCCAATGTGGCATGTCCTCATTGGACAGAGTCATAGGCAAGCCCACCTGGCCACCTCTCATGGTAGCCCTTTCTGGGGCAACGATGCTATTCTAAGTTCTTGTGATAGCAAGCTGGCTTCATTGACAAACAGACAAGGCCACAGCAACTTTTTGTGAAGAGCACATATTGGGCTTCAAGGCAGGTCCCCAGAGCCCCCTGGACTCTGTCCCGTACATTGCCAGTCCTCAGGTCTGGATCAGGTCCCACTGCCTGCAGGCCTGGCCCACACCATCTTCCGGAACTTTCTAAAGGCTCCCAGCCTACCTTCTGATCTCTCCACTGAACCTCAGATGACAAAGGGTTGGTGCAGCTCTGGGGTGGGGAGGGGCTCCCATTTGGCCTCCTCAGTTATAAATCTCCGTTAGGCAACACAAATTACTTCTACAGCCCCCGGACTCCCAGCCTCCCAGGTCCTTAATCCTGGGTCCCAGGTCCTTGTGGCCCTCTCCCAATTCACCCTGCCTTTCCAGACCCTTGTGGAGCAGTGGTTAAGAGCTATGGCTGCTAACCAAAAGGTTCGCCGTTCGAATCCACCAGCCGCTCCTAGGAGACTCTATGGGGCAGTTCTACTCTGTCCTATAGGGTGGCCATGAGTCAGAATGGACTTGACAGCAACAGGTTCGTTTTTTTTGTTTTTTCCAGACCCTTGAGTCACAAAGGAAACCCTGGTGGCATAGTGGTTAAGAGTTTGGCTGCTCATCTGAGATACTCCACTGGTTTCACCACTTTGGGAGCAATGGAGAACGAAGAAAACAAGATACAAGGAAAAGATTAGTCCAAAGGACTAATGGACCACAACTACCACGGCCTCCACCAGACTGAGTCCAGTACAGCTAGATGGTGCCCGGCTACTACCACTGACTGCTCTGACCAGGATCACAACAGAGGGTCCTGGACAGAGCTGGAGAACAAACTCACAAAAAAAGACCAGACTTACTGGCCTGACAGAGACTGGAGAAACCCTGAGAGTATGGCCTCTGGACACCCTTTTAGCTCAGTAATGAAGTCACTCCTGAGGTTCACCCTTCAGCCAAAGGTTAGACAGCCCCATAAAACAAAATGAGACTAATGGGGCACAACAGTCCAGGGACAAGGACTAGAAAGCAGGAGGGGACAGGAAAGCTGGTAATAGGGAACCCAAGGTTGAGAAGGGACAGTGTTGACATGTCGTTGGGTTGTTAACCACTGTCATAAAACAATATGTGTACTAACTGTTTAATGAGGAATTATTTGTTCTGTAAACCTTCACCTAAAGTACAAAAAAAAAAAAGAAAAAATACTGGAAGAGTCACCCATGGTGGACAACTTTCAGCGGAGCTTCCAGATTAAGACAGACTAAGAAGAAAGGTCTGGCAATCGACCCCCAAAAATTAGCCAATGAAAACCCAATAGATCACCACAGAACACTTGCTTTGGACACATCATCAGGAGGGATCCCTTGCTAAAGGAGGATATCATGTTTGGTGAAGGAGAGAGTCAGCGTGGGTGAGGGAGATCCTGGGTGAGATGGATTGGCACAAAAGTCACAATGGACACACGTGCCGAGGATCGTGAAGGTGACGCAGGACCGGGCAGTGTTTCGTTCTGTTGTAGATAAGGTCACTGTGAGTTGGAGTCAGCTCAGCAACAGTTATCTATCTACCTATACTCATCTATCCATGACATGATTCTTTTGAATCCTAAGGTTGTATTATTGTACTAATTTTCCTTTCTAGAAACTAAAGAAAAAAGTCCCTATCAGTATAACAAGACCTAGTTATCGTACTTTATTCCATGACTACCAGAACGTCAAGTACTCTCCCATGTCAGTCCTATCAAAAGAAGTAGGTCTTGCAAACAGAACACTCCCAGGAATAATGTCATTTTAACTTTGGATTTACTTCATTTGTGTTTAAATTAGATTAATGCTTTCAACTAATCATCTATGGAATGCTCGTTGAATGTAGAGCAATATATACATTTTGGAGAGTAGAAGAAATATAAAAACATACATAAAATTGGCCCTTGCTTCGAAGAGCTTATGATTTAATCATATATAGGGTAAACATAAGCTATATTTAACATATAAAATCAAGGGTTCAGACCTGTTAGGAAGAACTGAGTACATACGTACATGTTGCAGTTAGTTGCCTTCAAGTTGATTCTGACTCACGGAGACCCAATGTGTGCCGAATAGAACTGCTCCATTGGGTTTTTCAAGGCTGTGACTTTTTGGAAGCAGATTACCAGGCCTGTCTTTTAGGTGCCTCTAGGTGAGTTCCAACCGCCAACCTTTTGGCTAGCAGCGTCACAAAGGGACTCATCCAAAATGATCCAAGTGGAATTAAATTAAACTGAAACTAGTTTAAGTAACCACATATATAAACAGATAGCTAACAGAACTAAGGTTGTCTATTTAAAACAAAAAAAAAGAGTTTGGCTGCTAACCAGAAAGGTTGGCAGTTCGAATCTACCAGGCGCTCCTTGGAAACCCTATGGGGCAGTTCTACTCTGTCCTATAGGGCCGCTATGGGTCAGAATTGACTTGACAGCAATGGGTTTGGTTTTTAGTTTGAGTCACAAAGGTTAAGTCCTCGGCTGCTAACCAAAAGGTTAGAGGTTCAAGTCCACTCAGAGGTGCCTCAGAAGAAAGCCCTGGCAACCTACTTCCAAAAAATCAGCCATTGAAAACCATATGGAGCACAGTTTTACTCTGATACACATGGGGTTGCCATGAGTCAGAATCGACTCCTCGGCAACTGGTTTGGTTTGGTTTTCCAGACATTTAAAGTCCTTAGACCATCTCCCAATTTCCATCAAAGATCCCTAAAAGCCTGCATGCGCCAACCTACCCACATCCCTGGAACCTGGACTGGGCACCTGCAGAGGCCTATCTTGGGAGGGAGTGCGGGGGCGAGGGTGTGGGGCGACCCAGATAGGGGCGTGCCCCGGGCACGGGCACGCCTGCGTGCCCTGGGTGCTGCTTGAGGTGGGCTGTCAATGAGCAGTTTCTATTGGCCATCAGTTTCCATCGTCAGCTGTTAGAGATCATTCAGCAATTTAACACTATTTGCCCTGGATGCTATTTTCCATAGATAAGGCCCCTGGGCACCTGCAACCCCTAGCCATCCTGCCTCCACTCTCCATCCCTCCACCCAGCAGGCCTGGGGCTGTGGGAAGGGGCGGGCCTGGCTGGAGCCCGTCCTCCCATTGGTCCTGCTCAGAGAGGGAGAGATAAAGAAGGATCAAGGGCAGTCCGCCTGGTTCTCACTAGTGGCTGCAGCTGGGATGGACCTTGCGGCGCCTGATGGCACCAGCCACGGTGGAGTGAGAGGCCCCCACTCTCAGCGGCCATGCAGGTAGGTGGCTGGGTCTCAGGGGAACATGGTGAAGGTGGGAGAAAATATTCTTTGGGCTCGGCCTGGCCATTGAAAGCCTAGTCTCTCAAATGTTGGGGTACAGCAGGGGAGAAGGGGCTTGCTTGCCCCCTACCCCAAGGATGGTCAGGACTAGAGATCATCTCCCATCCCCTCGTAATCCATAAAAGGAGACTGAAACCAGAGGGGGGAAAAGATGTACCAAGGCCACACAGCTGATTCAGGGTCTGATCATTTAGGGCACTTGCTTTCTTTCTCTTCCACCCAACAAAGATTTCTCTGCCCCGAAACACCATCCAGCTCCCTGAGGGTGGGATCTAGTCTCCTAGTCACCTTGGTAGCTAGACATTCATAAATGTTTGAACAGAAACACTTTGGGTTGAACATTTCACCATTAGAGATACATTCTTTTGGGTATACCATCTCTGTATTTGGGCATGCTAGCTCACTAAGCCTTTCATCAGACATTCATACCTTAGCACAAATTAATTTTGCCAACAACTGGAAGAGATCAGTTCTCCAGAGGAAATTGGAGTTTGGGTAAAGGAGGCATAGTTGTGGATCTTGGGGTTCAGTATGAAGTGGCTTTCCTAGGCTGGGAAGAAAGCAGATAGGTAGCAAGAGAGAGGTAAAGAGGATATTCACTAAAAGGGGATTTTCAGTTGAGCTTTGGGCAGGGCCAGGAAGGTGGCAGCGTCGGTTGAGTTTGGGCCCTCAAGTTGGAAAAACCTAGGTGAGGGCACATTTGGCAGGCTTCACCTCCCCCTCCTGACCCCAACCCCAGCTTCATCAGTCTGCATGCTCCCCCCACCTTGCAACTCCCACCCCCTAGTTCAGTCCTGATTCCCCAGGCTTACTGCTCAGGGGCCCACAGCTCCAGCCCTTTCCTGGACCCCAGCCACCGAACACCCTTTGCTACCTCCCCAGGCCTGTATTATCTGTGACCTCTGGCTCTGTCCCTGTCTCTTGGCCTGAGACCTTGGCCTAAGAAATTCCGCAATCCAGCAGCCCTAACCCCTGACAAGTCAATCTTGGATAACTAGGGGAGTATTGGGATGAGTAAGGACACCTGGGTGCAAGTCCTAGCTCTCGTTCGGAGCCTAAGGCCAACTACTTTACCTCTCTGAACCTCACTTTTTGAAAACAGGAAAAATGGCTTGACACTTAAGGCTTGTTTTGAGGATCAAATGAACTAATGTGGCATTTCCCCAAACAATGTTTTTTTATTGGTATTTTTTATTGTATGTTAACAGGTATCTTTGTGATCAAATAGATTTGAGAAACCCTTCTGTATTTTCTTACAGTCATGTTGTATAATGTTTATTGTACATGAACATATCAAAGCCTCTGATAAGTCCTGCAAAGAAACCTGTTTAATTTGCTTAAACGTGTTGTTAGGTGCTGTGAGTCGGTCCCAACTCGTAGCAACCCTATGTACAACAGAATGAAACACTGCCTGGTCCTACAACATCCTCACAGTAGTTGTTATGCTTAAACCCACCACTGCTTAAGTTTATTTATTTATTTTTAGATTACAGAGGCCCTTTCCTCAAACATCTGTTAACAAAGCCTGTCCCCTTTCTTGTTGCTCGTCTAATGGGCCAAGAAGAGCTCTGTCTCTGGACTTTGCCTGCTTGTGAAGGATCTAGTGTGGCGGCCTCTCCAGGCACTCCTGGAGGTTGGCCTCCTTAGTGGTCTTTTGGGGAAAGGCAAAGCTTTCAGAGCACACACCCTGTCTCCAAGGTCTCCATTGTTGGGCTGTGGACAGGACACCTGGGTTTTCACCCCAACTCCTGTGACCTTGGGCAAGCCCCTTCCTCTGAGTCTACAGGCTCCTCCCCTGTGAAATGAGAGGCTGGGAGGACAGTTCCTGAGGATTCTCCTCTCGTGACCTCACCCACCTCTTTCATGGTGACTTCTTCACCTCCACTCTCTCCCACCTCCTTTACCCAATGATCATGGTCCCTGCTGCCCACAGCCCCCACCACATTTCCTCCTGTCTACTCAACCTGTCTAAAGTAGGTCCCTACCCTGCCAGCCGCTCTGCACCTGTTTGTTTCTGTTGGTACCGTTTGCTCAGTCTGTCTGTCTGTCGTGGTTATTTGTGCCCCTGGTGCAGGGCTGAGGCTAGGGAGTAAAAGTGCAGGGTTGAACCCTGTCTTTTTTTTTTTTTAATGTTGACATTTTATTTTGTGTAAAAAAAAAAGGGCAAATATCATGAATTATTTTCATCTTGTAAACAAAGCTATCATTTTAATGCTTTTCACATCCATGCTGGAAAATTTGTAATTTGGTAAAAAAAAAAAAAAAGAACATAAATTTCTCTGAAGGCATTTTTCATGCCATTATGTATACTTGGATCCTGTCTTCATTTAAAAGTTTGATATTTTGCTTGTCAGGGGTTTTTTACATTAATTTGTATATATATATATTTTATTGTACTTTAGGTGAAGGTTTACAGAACAGTTTCTCATTAAACATTCAGTACACATATTGTTTTACGACATTAGTTAACAACCCCACGACATGTCAACACTAACCCTCCTCGATCTTTTTTTTTTTGGTGAAAATATACATAGCCAAAGATGCACCGTTTCAAAAATTTCTACATGCACAATTCAGTGACATCGATTATGTTCTTCCAGTTGTGCTGCTATTCTCACCTTTTTTTTTTTATTGTACTTTAGGTGAAGGTTTACAGAACAAACAGTTTCTCATTAAACAGTCAGTACACATATTGTTTTATGACATTGGTTTACAATATGTCAACCCTCTCCCTTCTCGACCTTTTTTTTTTGGTGAAAATATACATAGCCAAAGATACATCATTTCAAAAATTTCTACATGCACAATTCAGTGACATCGATTACGTTCTTCAGTTGTGCTGCTATTCTCACTTTAGATGAAGGTTTACAGAACAAAATAGTTTCTTATTAAACAGTTAGGACACATATTGCCCCATGACAATGGTTAAGAACCCCACTACATGTCAACACTGTCCTTACTCAACCTTGGGTTCCCTATCACCAGCTTCCCTGTCCCCTTCTGCCTTCTAGTCCTTGTGATTTTTTACATTAATTTTGATTTAAAAATAAGAAGATTGCCCTGAACTAGTATCTATTTTAATTACTGAGATTTTTTGTTTTGTTTGTTTATTTTTGCATCTCAAATTCTGTGCCCAACGTGAGTGCCTCACGCATCTCCTGCTAGTCCCACTGGCTTGTTGGTGTCTGCTCCCTCGCCACAGTGTGAGCCCCACAGTGGGTTCCTCACTGTGCAGGGCTCCAGCTTGCTGATGTAAATGACCACATGACAGAAAATCTGTCACCTTCACCAACAAGACCCCATACCTATCACCCGTGTTTCCCTCCCTCTGCCTGCTTCTCTGCCAGGGCCTTGCCCTCAGACACGGACACACTCCGGGAGTGGCTTGGGCTGGACCAATCTATGTTCTTGTGGGAGTAGAGTTCGGCCTCAGTCCCATCCCTGCTGTTCTGGCCACTTCACCAGGGGGCTTGTCCCTTTCCGGGCAAGAAGTTCTCTCTACCTGCTACCTGTCCTAGACCTCTGGCCCAGGCCTGGGCACACGGGAGATTCTTGTTTTTTCTTTTTATTTTGAACATCTTATTGTTGTTTGGGTGAAAGTTTACAGAACAAATTAGTTTCCTATTCAACAATTTATACACAGCTTGTTTCGTGACATTGGTTGCAAACCCCTGAATGTGTCAGCACTCTCCCTCCTTTCTGCCTGGGTTCCCCGTGTCCATTTGCCCAACTTTCCTGCCCCTACTGTCCTTCTGCACTTTACTTTTGGGCAAATGCTGCCCTTCCGGTCTGGTATAGCAAATTGTTCTGAGGTATACATTCCTCACTGGTGTTATTATTCATTTTATAGGCCTGTCTATTGTACGGCTATAATGTGATCTCCGGAAGTGATTCAATTCCAAGTTTGAAGGGTGTCTAAGGGCCATAGGCTCTGGGGTTCTACCAGTTTCTATCAGACCAGTTTTCTGGTCTTATTTATGAGTCTGAATTTTGTCTTACATTTCTCTCCCACTCTGTCCATGACCTACTATTGTGGTCCCGGTCAGAATAATCAGTAGCGGTAGCCGGGCACCATCTGGTTCTTTTGGTCTCAGGCTAGTTAAGGCTATGGTTCATTAGTCCTTTGGACTAATTGTTTCCTTGAGTCTTTGGTATTCTTCGGTATTCTTCACGCTTCTTTGCTCTGATGGGAAGAGACCAACTGTTGTATCTTAGATGGCTGCTCGCAAGCTTTTGAGACCCCAGTCGCTACTCACCAAGGCAGGATGTAGAACATTGCCTATATGGATTATGATATGCCAATTGACCTAAATGGCCCCCAAGACACACACTAGATTCTTAATAAACATTTGCTGAATTTATCTCCCCCCCACCCCACTCTTCTCCACCTCATGCCACAGGCCCTTAAGGCTCCCTGTATGATGATGATGATGATGATGATGATGATAATAATAGGAGTGATGGTAACAGCTAATATCAATGGAGAGCTTGCTGTGAGCCAGGTACTTTACATACATAGTTTCATTTAATTTTGACATCACCCCATGAGGTAAACATTATTATTATCCCCATTTTACAAACAAGGAAACCAAGGCATGGAAAGGTTAAGCGATTTATCCAAGCTCACACAAGTAGTGGTGTAATTTTCAGGGCCCAGTGTAAAATGAAATGCAGAGTCCCTTGTTCAAAATTTATTAAGAATTTCAAGACAGCAACAGCCCATACCCTGAAGCCGGCCCTGGAACTGGAATTTGAACCCAGACAGTCTGACTCCAGAACATGATGCCTCCATGTTATGGAGTAGTATCGCTGTGATTTACTGAGCAACTGCTATGTGTGTTTTATGAAATTTTTAAAAATCCTGGGAGCAATCCCATGAGAGGGTAGGTATTGTTAGCCCCACTTTTAAGGATGAAGAAACCAAGTTTTAGAGAAGTTGAGTTACTCACCCAGAGTTACCTGATGGGGCTAGAATTTGAACCCAAGACCAACTCCAGCACCTGTGGTCTTGTCACTATATCACACCTCTCTCTATAAGGATCACAAAGAGAAGACCTAAAACTGAGGGCTGGGCATGACTCAGGTGATCTCTTAGGAACTTCGCCCATGGGGCCTGCCGCTGGGGGTCAAGCTGCCGCTTTGCTCACAATGAGAAGGTGTCCCAGGTCTGCTGGTACTTCCAGCGAGGCTTCTGCTTCCATGGAGATAAGTGCAGGTAAGCACTGCTTCTCCCTGACTGGGGAGGAGGGGAGGGATGTTGGAGGAATCATCCCTTCACGGACCATGCGTCTCCCAGAGCCTCTTCTCCCCATTCAGCTCCAAGTCCAAGGCTGGCTAGCTCCGGCCCTGGAGGGCCTAACCATATCTCCTCTCCTTTCTCTTCCCCCTACAGCTATCAGCACCCACAGTCCCCCTTCCCTCTAGAGTGGAGCCGCTGCCATTCGGAGCCACACCTGGCCCTGCTGGGGCCCCGCCGAGGGCTGACCCGCAGGAGCTCTGAGCCCACCTACCTGCCCTCTGCTGCTGTGGGCTGGAGTTCGGCCCCGGCCTGGTGGGGCACGGAGCCTAGCCCGGGTAGTCCGGCCAACAAGGCGGAGGAGGTTGGTGGCAGTTCCTGGAGGCCCCTGTTTCTTTCATGTAAGTGGTCAGCGGCTTTAGGGGTGGACACTAGCAGGCAACTGGGACCAGTGTCCCTGCTCTGCCTCTGAGCAGAGTTTACTTTTCCCTCCATCCCTCCCTCCTCAAGAGGGGCGGATTACCCAATAAGCAAGGTAAGCATGGGCTTACTTGTGCTTACTCACTAATCTGTAGTGAACAGTTTCACATTTTTTCACCGAATCAAAGAATCTGCTTCTAGGTATGGCTGGCATCTGTCTCTCTACTAACTCCACACCACCTTCCTACAGAATTAAAGCCCATTTTTAAATTTACAATCCCTGACAGGGACGGAGTACCCAGTAAGCAAGATAAGCACATCCTTATTTGAGCTTACTTACTAATCTGTACTGAGCAACTTTACATAGATTGTGAAGATGTGGTGAAAAACCCGTTCACTACAGATTAGTAAGTAAACCCAAGTAAGGCCATGCTTACATTGCTTATTGGGTAATCTGCCCCCACTCCCCAAGATTCCCAGCTGGAGGGAGATTTTCCTCTAGTCCTATTG
Source organism: Trichechus manatus latirostris (assembly GCF_000243295.1). Taxonomy (NCBI): domain Eukaryota; kingdom Metazoa; phylum Chordata; class Mammalia; order Sirenia; family Trichechidae; genus Trichechus; species Trichechus manatus. The sequence goes on from NW_004444197.1 coordinate 2,357,712, forward strand.
CTCTCTGTGTTCTAGAAGCAGAATGCCATGGTGGCTGTGGAATCAAACTAGTTTCAAATCCCTGCTCCACCACTTAGTAGCTGTGTGATCTTGGACAAGTCACTTAATCTCTCTGGGCCTCAGCTTCCTCATCTACAAAAAGAGACTGATATTAGTACCTGCCTCACAGGATAGTTGTGAGGGTGTGACGAGTTAATATGTGTGAAGTGCTTAACACAGTACTTGCACATAGTAAACACTAAATAAATGTTAGTGGTTATTTAGCGTTCTAAATCAGAGCTGTCCAATAGAAATATAATGCAAGCCAAACCAAACCAGTTGCTGTGGAGTTGATTCTGAGTCATGGTGACCCCATGTGTGTCAGAGTAGAACTGTGCTCCATAGGGTTTTCCTTGGTTGATTTTTGGATGTAGATTGCCAGGCCTTTCTTCTGAGGCACCTATGGGTAGACTCAAACCTTCAGCCTTTCAGTTAGCAGCCAAGCCCATCAACCGTTTGCACTACCCAGCTACTCCCAAATAATTGTATTAGACAGTTATAATTCTGACTGTGTTGAGCTACTTGGTGGGGCAGGACTTTGTGCAACCACAAGCCTTGCACACAACAGGTGTTTAATACAGGCTTACATGAGTGAGTAAATGATTTACTGGATCCAGTTTTCCCCGACAGCTGCTGACAGGGATCACAGCTATCCCCAGGAGTCTCAGCCCAAGTCAAACCTTGCTGAGGAGCTCGTGGTCCCACTTCAGAGCCTGGACCTTGAGGTGCAGCAGTTACTGGGGATGTGGGGGGAAGAGGTTGGCAGAGGATGACATGCTGGACCTCTGGGATGCCTAGATGAGCTGGAGGAGGAGGGAGCCTAGGGAGGGCTCTGCAGCCCCCATCCCGGGGCTCTATTTGGGGGTGGCAGTGGGAATGGATGTGGTCTGACCCCACCTGTGGCTGCAGGGGGAGCAGGACAGTCAGGACGTGGTATGTGGCATCTGCATGGAAAAAGTGTGGGGCAAGCCAGAGGCTGAGCGTGTCTTTGGCATCCTGCCCAACTGCCCCCACGCTTACTGCCTGGGCTGTCTTCGCACCTGGCGCATGAACCGGCAGGACTTCTCGCTGAACATTGTCAAGTCAGTGTGGTGGAGGCAGGGAGGGAGGGAGGGAAAGCACATGGCAGAGCATGTCAGAAGGCTGGGCTCTGGACTTGTGACTCTTTTCTTCCCACCTTCCACCCCCAGGGCCTGCCCCCAGTGCCGTGTCCATTCCAGCTATGTCATCCCCCACAAATTCTGGGTGAGCAAGGGGCCTCAGAAGGAACAACTCATCCAGAGCTTCAAAGCTCGAACCAGGTAAGGCTGGTGGAGGAATGTGACTGGGCTTAGGGAGGCAGGGAAAGCATCCCTGATCCATTCTGGCTCAGACGTGGTTCCCATCTTGGGATCCCCCAAACCCTAGGAGTTCAGAGTAATTGAGATGGCAGGTGGGAGTGTGAACTATTTTCACTATATCAGAAAGCCCAGCAAATAAGGGTGAGTAGCTGAGACAGCAGCACAAACAGTGGAGCCACATTTCTCTTCTAGCCTGGCTCAGGATCATGCAGGGCAACACATGGCTCTCTTGGGGAAAAAAAAACCCAAACAGTTGCCATAGAGTCAATTCCAACTCATGATGACCCCATATGTGTCAGAGTAGCACTGTGCTCCATAGGGTTTTCAATGGCTGTAATCTTATGGAAATAGATCTCTTTCTTCCATGGCGCCCTAGATGGATTTGAACCACCAACTTTCAGTTAGTAGCTGAGCACAAACTGTTTGTACCACCCAGGGACCCCAATCTGATTTTTTTTTTAATACAAAAATTTACACATACATTGTTATGTGACCCTAATTGCTCTCCCCATACAGTGACAGCACACTCCTTTTCTACCCGATTCCCCATTGATTTTTTTTTAAAGCAGGAAAACAAAATGATATGAACATATATTATTTGTTTAGCTGTTCTTTCAAAAAACATGGGGTCTGTGAGAGAGGGAGTAAAAGGTAGTGCTTGGAGATGGGGAAAATTGGGTAGGTTTTTAATCTCTTGGGATGATAGGCATTTATCCAAAATCTGGAATTAGTTACAATTCCAGTTTCCAAATTCTACCTACCCAAAGGGTTTATTACATTTGATACATGCAAAGTGTTGTTGTTAGGGGCTCTGGAGTTGATTTCTACTCATAGCAACCCTATAGGACAGCACCCCGAAGGGGTTTCCTAGGCTGTCATCTTTACGGGAGCAGATCACCAAGTCTTTTCTCCCACGGAGCTGCTGGTGGTTTTGAACCACTGACCTTTCGGTTAGCAGCCGAGAGCTTAACCATCGTGCCACCAGGACTCCTACATGCAGTTTATTTTGGTAAAGGGTAGGGATAAAGAGGAAGATCTTGTCTCTATCTGTGAGGCATTCAGTTTTGTTCAGGGGACACCTGAGTTTTGCCTAGGAACTAGAATAGCTGCTTCAACCAAGTTACTGAGGAAAAGCCTAACGTGGGAGAATCTCACAGAGGGGGAGGTAATTGAGCTGAATGTTGCAAGATGAGTAGTAGGCGCTCCTCAGGAGGGGAAAAAGGAGAGCATTCCAGGCAGGGAGGCATCAAAGTGGGGGAACTGCTGGCAACTGGAATACCAGTTAAGTGGCTCCCACAGAGTCTAGACCAGAAGGTAGGGCCCAGACCAGGGATGAGAGGAGCCAACATAAAAACCTGTTGCTGTCAAGTCAATTCCGACTCATAGTGACCCTACAGGACAGAGTAGAAGTGCCCCATAGGGTTTCCAAGGCTGTAATCTTTGCAGAAGCCGATTACCGCATCTTCCTCCCACAGAGCCGCCGGTGGATTTGAACTGCCAACCTTTAAGTTAGCAGCCAAGCGCTTAACCACTGTGCAACCAGGGCTCCTTATGGAGCCAATATAGAGGAGGGTTTTTATGGGATGACAGACATTGTACAACATCAACTCCCTGAGGTTGGGGCTCTTACTATCCTCCTGCTGCAGAGGAAGAAACCGAGGCACAGCCTATGTGACTTAAGTACAGAATGGGATTTGAACCCAGGCATCCTGACCTATAGCTTACACTAGAAGGAATGGAGCAGGGAAAATGGACTTGAGAGGAAGAAGGTACAGACCAGGGTAACTGACTGATCATGAGGTTGAGAGGAAATTTAAGATGACTAATGTTTCTAGCTTAGGTGGCCCTAGGGCTGGTGCTGATGAGAGCTGGGGGAGGGAAGCTGGTGGGGAATTCGGACAGGCTGAGTGTGGGGTTTTGTAGGCCATCTGGATGGAGGGGATTCCGGTTCTATGTCTGCCAGGTGATGGAGGAAGAAAGACGAGGGGGCAGCCATCCAGGGGGATTCCCAGGCTCCTGACTTGGCCAGTCAGTGGGGTCCTGCATCAACACTGGGACTGCAGGATGTGGCAGGAAAGGTGTGTCTATGTACTGGAACCAAGCAGAAGGGGATAATGCGGAACGACTATACAGATACTCTCTCTACTCTTTCTTCTCTTTCATCTGTCTTTCTCTGCAGGAAGAAAGCTGGTCTTACTTAAGCAGATCACAAGTTACTCACAAAGCCCTCCTGTATCTGATCTTTCACAGAGTGAGATTCGAAATCTCAGAAGTGGGAAACGTCTTAATCAAATCCATTAGCCAGCAGCTGCCAAATCCTAAAGCCACTCCTCAGAACAGCACACTGTTCTAACTTGGTCACAGAGACACATTGTAGGGTTATCTGCCACTACTTTGGTGATATTACTGAAATTTAGGTGAAGGAAAGAAAGAAAAGGAGGAGAAAAAAAGAGAGGAGGGGAAGGAAGGAAGGAAGGAAGGAAAAAGAAACCAAGTTCCCAGGACCACTGCTTGCTCAAATGGAGACTTAGAGAAAGTTATTCCTTAAGGAAGGAGCCCTGCTGTGAAGTGCTTAAGCGCTTGGCTGCTAACTGAAAGGCTGGCAGTTCTGAACCCACCAGCCGTGTGTGAGAAAGATGTGGCAGTTAGCTTCTGTAGAGATTATAGTTTTGGAAACCCTATGGGGCACTTCTGCTCTGTCCTATAGGGTCACAATGAGTCAGAATTGACTCGATGGAAATGTTTTTGTTCTTGTTTTTTTGTTGGGGTCGGGGGAGGGTTTACCCCTTAAGGCACTGCACTGCCATCTGCTGGAAAATAGATGTAATAAATGTAGAATCTATGCTATCTATGATGCCTGTTTAGATGTGGTGCCTTTGTGCTGTGTACAGCTTATTCAGCCTTCCATGCCAGCCTCCAGTGCTCCTTGTTCCTGAGTAACAGGGCATGAAGGCAATGGTGTTCTCTCCTGCCCTTTTATAGCCAAATCCGATGCCGGTTCTTCATGCGGGGGAATGGCCGCTGCCCCTTCAAGTCTGACTGCATCTATCTGCACCAGCTCCCGATTAAGGCCTCAATCGCTCGTCCTGCCTGGCCTGAGAGTGCACAGCTGGCCTCTGGGAGTGAGGTGGTAACAGCAGGGATAGGGGGCAAGGGAGGCTGCTGGTCATGGCTTATAATACCTATGATAAACGTAAAACCTCTGTACGATGTTAATGGTTCAGGCTTAGATGTGGTACCTTTGTTCTATGTACAACCAGCCCAGCCTTATGTATCACCCTTGAGTTACCTATTTCTGGGACAATTAGAGTTGAAGCTAATGAGTTTTCCTTGACTTCTGTCTCCACTCCCAGGCACTGAGTCCAGCAGCATTCCCAGGGGCCTCCGAGCCAGAGGACAATGTGGTCTTCACGGATTATGCCCTGGCCATGGCCTTCTGGGGTTCAGAACTCCTCCTGGATCCCAACAGTTCTTACCATGGCCTCCTATAACCGGGATCAACTTGTGGGGGTGAGGGACAGAGTTTGCTAGGTGGTTGGTCTTTCCCTTGGCAGGCATGGTGGGAGGTGAACGTAGCAAGCCCTCTACCCCAGTGAACTGCAACAGTGACACAGTTGGGGAACTTGGGGAGGGGTGGAGGGTTCCCCGGGGCCTTGGTTTTTAACTTTGCTCTTTTGTAGAAGGATTCTGAAAGGAAACCAATAAAATGCACCTAAGCCATTACTGCTGGGGTCTGAAAAGTGATCTGTTCATAGTCAGCACAGCATACCTCCCCACCCCAGACAAGGGGAATAAGATAGTTTCTGTGTTCAATTTGTTACAATATCACATGTCATGAAGTTTCTGGAAAAATTCACTGTATGCTCATAAGAGAACGAGAGTAGAAAAGACAAATAACATCTCAGTACTATGAAAAAAGTAATGACCACACGGATCCTGTGGAAGACTCCTGAGGATCCCCCAAAGTCCTTAAACCACACTTTGAGGACCCTTGCCTTGGAACTCTTCCTCCCTGCTCTCCTTCGCACCAGCTGGAATGCACCTTGGTGGACAGAAGTCATAGCAACCACAGAGTAAAGCTGCTGATTGAGGACAGGCAGGGCATTACAGGTTGTTTAGCATTCTTGGCTCTGCCCACTACTAGCCAGTACCAGTATGCCAACCCCTCACCCCACTTCTGACCCTCTCCCCACCCCCATCTCCTACCCCCTGACTTCACACCTCGGCAAGCTAGTCATTTGAAGACCAAAAACATCCCCTATGAAGTCAGAACTGCTAACTTGAGACAGAAGGTACCTGGAAGGAACTTCTTTCCTGCTATTTTGACCTTTGCAAAGCAGGCGCTATCTAAGAAATACTAAGTCTTTCCTGACATCTCCCAGGTACTATTAACAACTTGAAGTCATTCTGGAAAAAATAAAAAGTTTGGCTTGAATGGAAATTAGATTGAAGTCAAAATACTCCCATGGCTTCTCATACTATTCAGAGTGAAAGCCAAAGTCCCTCCTATGAACTCAAGGCCCTGCATGATCTGGTCTCTTCACTTCTCTGACTTCATCTCCTAATACTCTCCATCAAGCTGCTTCTGCTCTAGCCACACTTCTGTCCCAGGGCCTTTGCACTTACTGTTCCCCCTCCCTGGAATGGTCTGCCCCCAGATATCTGCCTGTCTTACTCCCTTATCTTCTTCAAGTTCATCTTTCCTGATTGTCCTATTTAAAATTGCTTCTCCCTATGATCCTTCCCTGCTATATTCTTTTTTTTTTTAATTTATTTTTGTTGTTGAGAATATACACAGCAAAAACATACACAAATTGAAGTTTCTCCATGTGCAATTCAGTGACAATGATTACGTTCTTCAAGTTGTGCAGCCATTCTTACCCTCCTTTTCTGAGTTGTTCCTCCCCTATTAACATAAACTCACTGCCCCCGAAGGTTCCTGTCTAATCCTTCAAATTGCTGTTGTCATTGTGATCCTATATAGATAGACCTTAAAAAAATATAATGCTCAAGGCAGATATTCTTTACTAGTTAAGTCAAAGTACTGTTTGGTTTTAAGGGGACTTCAGGGGATATTTTTAGTTTAAGGTTTAAAGATTATCTTAGGGCAATAGTTTTGGGACTTCAGCCTCCATGGCTCCAGAAAATCTTTATTCCCTAAGAATTTTAAATTCTGTTCTGCATTTTCCCCCTTTTGATCAGGATTCTTCTATGGAATCTTTGATCAAAATGTTCAGTAATGGTAGCCAGGCACCATCTAGATCTTCTGGTCTCATGACAAAGGAGGCAGTTGTTCATGGAGGTAGTTAGCTACATATATTCCATTTTTTCCTCCCATTCCTGACTCTCCTTCTTCCTCTGTTGCTCCAGGTGAATAAAGACCAATTGTTGTGTATCGGATGGCTGCTTGCAAGCTTTTAAGACCCCAAGCACTATGCAGCAAACTAGGAGGTAGAACAAAAGCACTAAACACGTTATTAGGCCAATTAACTGGAATGTCCCACAAAAACATGACCCTAAACCTCCAAATCAAGGAACCAAATTCTACCCTGTTGGCATAGTGGTTAAAGAGCTCAGCTGCTAACCAAAAGGTTGGCAGTTTGAATCCACCAGCCACTCCTTGGAAACCCTATGGGGTGGTTCTACTCTGTCCTATAGAGTCACTATGAGTTGTAATCAAAAGCAATGGGAAGCAGCCTCAGTAGCTATATTTTTTTTTTGTAAACATATCTACCACACACCTTTTGCCAATTCAGCTTTTTACAAGTGTACAACTTATTGACAGCAATTACAATAATCAGCTGTTCAACCATACCCTTAATCAATGCGATTTTTCCATCACTGTAAACTGAAACTCAGTAGTTCATAAGAAATTACCCCTCTTTTCCCCCTCCCTTCTGCCCCTGGTAATTAATAAATTTTGGTCTCTATACATTTGCCTGTTATTTTTTCTTTAATATAAGTGAGGTCATACAATATTTGCCCTTTTGTGATTAACTTATTTCACTCAGCATGTCTTCCAGTTCCATACTGTAGCATGTATCAAGACTTCATTTCTCTTACTAGCTGAGTAGTATATGTATATGTATATATGTACCACATTTTGTTTATCCATTCATCTGTTGATGAGCATTTAGATTTCCACCTTTTGGCTATTGTAAATAACGCTGCAATGAATATTGGTGTACAAGTATCCGTTTGACTCTCTGCTTTCAAATCTTTTAGGTATATACCCAGGAGTGGAATTGCTGGGTCATATGGTAGCTCTGCTTTTAGTTTTTTGAGGAACAGCCACACTGTTTTCCACAATGGCTATACCATGTTCTATTCTTCTTGAAAGCACTCACCACAATCAAACATTCTGTTTACTTTAGTTGTCTGTCTCTCCCCACTCAAGTGTCAGCAACATGAGAGCAAGGTTCTTTTGTTTCTTGTCCCCAGTCCCTAGAACAGCAACTGGTACATACTAGGACCACAGTAAGTATTTATTGAACAAGTGGCTATGTGTGTGGCAGCAGAAGCAGTGAGGATGGGGGTACAAGCAGGCCCCCAAAGCAAGGTTTATGATGCTGTCTGGGGCTCTTCTCACCTTTCCCTCTTTTCCTATGTTCTGCGGTGATCTCTTGTTTTCCTGGAAGCCTACCACCTCCAACAGATTTTCTTAAACTGAAACAGAAAGACGGAGCCACTCCTGCCCCCTTATAAACAACCAGAGCGATGCTTCTGTCTTTGGTAGGAAGTTCACAGCAAAGCCTTTGGCCATAACGATGGCATTAGGTTTTATTGTGACCCCATTCTCAAGGATACTTGCACGTCAAATACACCTTTCTGGAGAGGGCTGAAACCTAAATGCCGCCCTCTTTTGACCTATGGAAGAGGTGAAGTTAGGGTTGGGTAAAATGGTGGTCAAATCCTATCACGAAGCCCATTATCTACAAGCAACGTGGGC
>NW_004444197.1:2366956-2410374 GCF_000243295.1 Trichechus manatus latirostris
GGACACGTGCCTCCAACACAGGCATATTTATGTATACATTGTACACATATGCTAAAGTATGTACACAAGGAAATATACAAAAATATAATTTTTTTTTACCCCTTAAGAACCAAGCATGGATCTGTTATAGAGTAGGTTCCAACATGAATTTTTGAGCTGAAATAGAAGATGTCAATGACATTTGAGCAGGATGCTCAGTGAACACTTGTTGAATGACCCCATACTGTCCCTCTGCCTGTCCACACTGACTCCTGCAGTACTGCCTCCCAGTCCCCTGCCTGTCCACTGCCGTCTGTCCCCCAGCTCTACCCAGTCTGCCCTACGCTCACTTGAGCAAGACGCTAAATGCTTGCGCCCCCTCTGCTACCTAGGAAACCACTGCTGCTGCAGTTGCCCCGGTTATGCCAGAGGAACCTGATGTCCTTGCTGATGGCTGTCCGGCCATCACTGCCCGAAAACAGGCTCCTCCCTGTGCTGCAGATTGCCCAGCAAGACCCTGACCCCTGGCTACGAGCCCTAGGGGAATTGCTGCAAAGGGATCTGGGAGTTGGGGTCTCCACTGAGGGAGCATCCCCACTGTCCAAAAGATGCCAGAGACAGCTTCAAGGCCTGTGTATGCGGCTGGGTCAGGGGGGCAGGAAGCTGAAGTTGCTTCAGAACCCAGACCCCAAGGAGAAAGAAGTGGACAAGGAGGAGGAACACGAGGACTCTCAGAAGCTTGGGAAACGCAGAAAGGATCCAGAGGAGGAGCCTGCCAGTCCTGAGGGGGAGAGGGCCCCCAAAAGGTTCCGGTGTTTGGAAAGGGAGGAGGAGGAAGATCATGAGGAGGAGAAGACTGAACGTGAATCATTGGAAACCCTGGCAGATGGAGGAGGTGCATCATCCATTAAGAACCAGACTGTTGTGAGGACTGAGACCAATGAGGCTGCTCAGAATCTGGCAGATGCTAAGGGCCTAGTTGAGAATGTGGAGTTGCCCAAAGCTGTCCAGGTACCTAGGCTGGGTTTGGAGTGAGCCTTCAGAAGTTGGGGGTTGGTTTGTCCTTGACAAAAGCTGGTTGGAACACTTTCCCAATTAGGATGACTGTGGTCCAAGGAGCAAGGGAGAAAAGAGGTTGAGAGAATCTAGTCTCCATAGACTCCAGAGTGTGGGTGGGGAAGGGAGTTGGTAGAGGTGGGAAACACTTGTTCTAATGATCTGTAACGTGGAGCTAAGGGTGCCAGGCAAGAGGACAGGCTCTGGAGCCACCTCTGGTACCCTGTCCTGGGGGTGATAGACATGTCAGCATCGAGCTTGCCCTCGCAGCTCAAGGCCTGGGTGTACCCCGTTAAGGTTGGATGCAAAAAAGGCAAGTCCAGAGAGTTGAATTTCATACACAGGCCTTGTCTAGTTTGGGTTTTTAAGTACTTTTCAACGTATAGACTTCATGTTCTTGGCTCTCTTAAATCATTTTCCCCCTGGTCTGGGGCCTTCTCAGGAAAGGGAGTTGAGCCTGGGCTTGGGGCCCTACTGTGGGAGTAGGGACTTGGCGGTGACTGGACTCTCCTCCACAGGACCAGCTTCCCAGGCTGCAGCAGCTGCTGAAGACCTCTGGGGAGGTGACTGGCCCCTACTCTGCTTACCATAGCCATTCCTCCACCTGGGACCTCAACCATGCCCAGAGAAGCCCCAGTGCAGTGAGGCCCAGACTGATGGGAGGAGTTGGGGTGGGTATAGTGACCGTCTGAGGACAGTCACTACAGGGGCTTTTCTTGGCCCAAGTACAGATATGCCATCTAATATTAGGCAAGGTCCTTCCTCTGGTAGTGCTTTTGGGGACCTGAGCTACCGCCTGTGCCAATCAAAGGGCTCTGGCAGCCCTAACATTGGATTTGCCTCCCCAGGGGTTGGAGGGCACCCCACCGGTTGAGCTGCAGCTTCTTCACGAATGTAGTCCAAGCCAGGTGAGTCTAGAAAAGATGCCTGGGCTTGAGGTAATGACCCCTCCCCCTTTTCTATTTATGTTTTCTTACCTCGTGGGAATTTTGGGGAGGGATTGTGTTGGCCTTTTTTCTGTCCCTCAGTGGCAGGGGTCACCCTGAGTGTTTTAGCCCTTGGTCCCTCTTCCCTAGAGCAGCTCTCAGCCTTACCTTACCCAGGTGCCCTTGTCTGACTCTTAATTGCTGCCAAGTTGGCTTGAGACAGACTAGAGATGGAGTGTCCTGGTATCCTCCCTCCTTTTCCTCCACTCCCTGCCGGCAGGTGGACCTACTGTGTGCCCAACTGCAGCTTCCCCAGCTCTCTGACACAGGCCTCCTGCAGCTCTGCTCCTGGCTGCTGGCCCTTTCACCAGACCTCAGCTTCAGCAACGCTACCGTGCTGACCAGGAGCTTATTTCTTGGACGGGTAAGTGTGTTAGGAGACACTGGGAACGCCACGGATGAAGGGGGCAGAGTCTGAGCTCTCAGAACGGGGGTGCTTGGGAGAAGGGGTTCCTGACCTTATAGACACCTGGGCAGCCTAAGGAGCCCTGGTGGCACAGTGGTTAAGAGCTTGTCTGCTAACCAGAAGGCTGGCAGTTTGAATCCACCAGATGCTCCTTGGAAAGAAACCCTATGGGGCAGGTCTACTGTGGCCTGTAGGGTCTCTATGAGTCAGAATCGACATGATGGTAATGAGTTTCGCTTTGGTTTTGGCAGCCTGAGTCAAGGAGAGGATGCCTACTTAACTGTTAGGTCAGGGGCCCTGGAGCGTCTACTCATGTGGTGTCTAACTCCTCCCCACTGGGCCCCAGAACCCTTCCAGAAGCTGATCAGTGGGCTTTCAGAGCTTTGGGAGCTGGGGAGAAGAACTATGGACAGTTTGTATGAGCCCCAGATAAAATAACTTCTTTTTTTTTTTCCCTGTAACACTTAACACTGTCTGAAATGTGTGTCTGAAAGAACATTTACTGAAGGAAAGAAAAAATCAATGAATTATTTTTTTTCCTCCCCCTTGACTGTAGATCCTCTCCCTGACTTCCTCAGCCTCCCGCCTGCTCATGACTGCCCTGACCTCCTTCTGTGCCAAGTATACCTACCCCGTCTGCAGAGCCCTCCTTGGGCCTGTGCTCCAGGCCCCAGGCACAGGTATTTCTGGAGCTAGCCCCAGGACTGGTCACTCTGCCTGCTCTGTTCCTAGTACCCTTGACCTCAGGGTGGCCCTGTCAGGGGGAGGGTATTCAGTGGGTAAATATAACTGTTGCTTCCCTCATGTTGCCCCCAGTAATGGGCTGGGCATTCCCTCCCACCAGCCCCACCACCCCCACAGTCCCATCCTCTTCTGCCATTTCCCCCCAGCCTTCTTCCCTCTGCTCTCCCCTGCCAGGTCCAGCTCAAACAGAGTTGCTGTGCTGCCTTATGAAGGCTCTGGAGCCAGACACACAGGTTCTGATGCTGGGGTGAGTGGTAGGTTTCCATGCTGTTCCCACTTCCACCACCTCCTCCCCCAGTCCAGGCCTGCTCCTGGCACTCTGGGGTTAGAGCAGGGTAGGCATTGGGCCTGGTGTCTCAAAGACAGGCAGTTGCTCAGTCAAACCCGTTTTCTCTGTTGCCTGAACTGGCTTGTGTCTTCCCACCTGTGGGCTCATGCAAGTTGCCATCCTGTGTACCTTCCAAGGCCAGGGTTGCAGCCTTCCCTAATTCTGCCCGCTAGATATGGGGGCTGGCTCCATGTCAGGTACCTTGGGGACCGCAGAAAAGAGGCTGATGGTCCCTGCTCTTGAGCAGTTGACAGTGTAGTTGGAATATGGCACAGTGGTTAAGAGCACTGGCTCTGGAATTGTACATGGCTTCATATCTCATCCTTGCCTTTTATTTAATTGTGCAAACTCAAACAAACTATTTCATCTCTCTGAGCCTCAGTTTTCCCGTATGAAAAACGGGGATAATGTTCACTTGGTAAGATTTTTCTGGAGATTAAATGTGATAATGTGTGGAAAGAATTTAGCACAGTGTTTGGCACCTACTAAATGTTCAAAAATTAGTATTAAATTTAGGCATTAAAATTGGGGCATCAAGATATAGATGTGAAACAATGAATAAGCCCTTTATATACCCCAGTGGACACAGGTATGAAATACAAAATTCTAAGGATAATGTGAGAAGGGACAACCTCAAAAATAATATCAGCTACCCTCATCCATCCCTCCTCTGTGTTTTACATTTATTATCTTAGTTAGTCTTCATGCGATTCTATGAGGTAGGTACTGCTGCCACCTTACAGATGGGAGAACTGCAGCTCAGAGAGGTTAAGGGAATTGGCCAAAGGTCATACAGCCAGCAAGTGATGAAGCTTGGAATCAAACCTAAGTCTCTCCACCCAAGAAGCCATACTGTTTCCACTATGACGTGCTGCCTTTTCAAACAAGGTGAAGATTGCGCAGTGGAAAAGGAAGCAGATGGAGTGGACATGAGCAGGGGCTGGGCTCTGTAGGGAAGGCTTGCCTTCTCCAGGCAGCCCGTGTGTCGTCTCAGTCCATCGGTGTTCTCTGCCCTGGCTCTCCCTCACCTTTTGTACTCCAGATGCAGTCTTGACTCCTGCTTGTTTTATAGGGGACCTTTGTATATCTCACTATCAAGTCCTTCATTGACAGCTCTTGGGAATCTTGGGAAGGTCTTGGAACCTTCCCAGCACTGAGTATGGGCTCTGCAGCAGTAGCTACTGGGATGGCCACTAGCATCAGGCAGCTTTGACCACTTACTGTGTTGGCCGGGCACCTTGGCTGTCCCCAGTGTAGGAGCAGTGGTTGCCCAGGCCTAGAGTGGGAGGATGGGCTTTCATCATTGGGGCCCCTGCTTTGCAGACAGATCTTGGAGCTGCCCTGGAAGGAAGAGACTTTCTTGGTGCTGCAGTCACTCCTGGAGCAGCAGGTGAGCATCCTACCTTGGGGAAGAGTGGACAAGGAAGTGCCACAGTGCTGTGGAGGGGCATAGGGCTTCTGGGCTTCTGGTTCCTTCCGGGATGGAGGGGCAAGCAGGGAAGCTGCCTTAACAGCAGGGCACCTGTGACAGTGGGAGTGCCCTGGGCTTGAAAGGGCTGTGGCAGAGAATTAACTGCTTTGAAAATCCTAGCTCCACCTCTTACTAGCTGTGTGGCCTCAGGGGAGGTGTATTTTGATGTGTGTATTCAAATGTAATTTTATTTTTGAATAGATAATAGATCCATAGAGTTCACAATTTCAAAAGCTCAAAAGGAAATAGAGTAAAAAAGTATTCCTTTTACTTCTCTCCCCCAGCCATCTAGATTCCTATCCCCACAGCTGACTAGTGTTACTAGTTTCAGGGGAGTCCTCCCCAAGATGATCTATATATTCAAGGAAACATGGATAAATTTACTTATCCCCCCACTTTTTATAGAAATGATAACAACAGTCTCACTGTGTCTTTATTTTTTTTACTGAATAATGTATTTTGGTGATTTTTCCATATTAGTGCCTAAAATTCTGCCTAATTTTTTTATATCTTAGGTAGTTGACTTAACCTCTTTATGCCTAAGTTTTCTCATTTGTGAAAGGGGCATAATGATAGTACCTACCCCATAAGACTGTGGTGTGGTTTAAATGAGATAATTGGTATAAAGTGCTCAGAAAGGTGCTTGATGCATAGCGTTTAGTAAATGGTAGCTAATATTTTCAAAAGCTGTTGTTATTATGCTGGCAGTGACCCTCGGGACCTCTCACTCCTGTATCTATTCCACCATTAAGCTAGGCTAAGGATCCTTTGCCTCCCCTTGGTCCTAATCTGTGCCTTTGCAACGTAGTCACTATTTTCTGAGATCTGTGTGCCTGAATTTATGTGCATTATCTCATTTAATCCTTTTCACAGTCCTCAGAGTTAGATATTGTGAGCCTCACTTTACAGATGTGGGAACTGGGAACTGAGTCTCAGCTGGGTTAAGCAGCCTTCTCAGGGTCACCTAGCTAGGAAGTGGTAGAGTTGAGAATTGAATCCAGGTCTGGTTAAATGAAGAGCCCAGATCTTTCTTGTGATACTGCTCTATCTCCTCAATGTATACAGGTGGAGATGACCCCTGAGAAGTTCAGTGTCCTGATGGAGAAGCTCTGTGAAGAGGGACTGGCAGCCACAACATCCATGGCCTATGCTAAGCTTATGCTGACAGTGATTACCAAGTACCAAGCCAGTGTGAGTGTCGATAGGGCCATGGGGGCTGGCCCCAGGAAAGCACAGCCTCTCTGCAAGTTCAGGCCCAGGTCAGGGGAGTGGAACTGCTCAGGAGTTCATTCATCCAGCCAACACCTCTATGGACCAGATGCTGTATGGGCCGTTGGGGTGTCAATAGTGACCATAACGCAGTCCCTGTCCTTGGGTTGACCCTCTCCCCCCACCCTGGGCTAGTGAGAAGGGAGAGATACAATAAACAGATAATTGTAACATCTGCTAGGAGCAGGTGGGAGGTGTGCACAGCGTTATTTGTTGGCAGAGGAGGAGGGCACCTAAGCCTTGTTTGTGGTTGGGAGTTGGGAGAGACTTCCTGACTCTTAAAGGATGAGTGGTAGTTAGTCAAGGGCTGGAGATGGAGGAAGGGGCATTCCCAGCAAAGGAGATGGTGTAAGCAGTGAATGTCCAGGGATCTGTATAAGTAGTTAGGGTGGCTAGGGTCTAAAAACGTGAGAGTGGATGGTGATAGGGGGTGAGGTTAGAAAGCTAAAAATAGAGAATACTTACATAGTCCCTGCTTTGTCTCAGGCACTGTTCTAAGCCCTTTACATATGTTAACTCGCTAGTTTATTCCACATGACAGCTCTATAAGAGGTATTATTATTATCTCCATTTTATAGATGAGGAAACCGAGACTCAGGTTAAAGTAACTTGCCCAAGGTGACATTGCCAGGGCATTGTAGCATTTTGTGGAGGGTCTTGTAGGTCATGGTAGGAGCTTGGACTCTATCCTGAAGGCCAAGTCTTCTTGGCTGTTGTCTGTTTACATGTTTCCTGGGGGTCAGACCCATTTGATGACTTGATAAAAGCTGTAGACACCCCCTCAGAAAAATGGAAGTATGAACACACATCTTATGCATCATATCAGAGGGCTCATAGATCCCCTAGAGACCTCTAGATCCCAGAAAAAGGACCTCCAGTATGAGGCATGGGGAGCCATCTGAGGGCCCTCAGCTGGAGAGTGACTTGGTCAGATTTGTACTTTAGAAAGAGGCCTCTGTCCCCCTGGAGGAGTGACGATTGGAGAGTGAAGACGCAGGGCCGGAGACCTGTCAGGATGTAGTAGCAACAGAGCAGGAAGAAGAAATATGGTCTAGAAGGAAGATGGCAACTCCAGTAGAATGTCTCTGAACCTCAGTTTCCTTATCTATAAAATGGGAGGGTTGTGAGGATTTTATGAAGTAATGTATAGGAACTGCTGCCACATAGTAAGCACCCAATAATTGTCAACTATTATTGTGGCTGGCTTTGTACTTTGTGCAGCTAGTATTTGACCCCAGGTCCACCTGAATCCAAAGACCTTGCTTAACCATGTGTAATAATGAGGTAGATTAGATTACTCAAGGGCAGTCTTCTCCCATCGTCCTTGCTTCCTGGCTTCCTCTCCTTCCTAAACAGAGCCCATGATGCAGAGTGGGGAGGGGAGGAAAGGGGTGTCGGAGTCCTGATGCAATTCTTCCTTCTCCCTAGATCACTGAGATCCAGAGGCTAAGCCTGGCCAAGGCCTTAGAGCTCAACACCACCTTCCTGAGGAAGTCCCTGCAGGCTGCCCTAAGACATCTCACCTCCTGACCATCCACCGAGGGACCGCTTGTGGAGCTCCCTCACCAGATTCCTGAAGGACACTTCTGTCCTGTTGAACTTGCCCTGACCCCTTGCCTGAGGGTAAAGGCTGAGCCTGGCTATCCCAGGGACCAGCTGCCTACTTTCCCAGGCTCCAGAGAGGACAAGGGTCTTGTTTTTCCAGCCAGCAGGGCTGCTTCTGCCAGGGCAGGATGAGCTGTCCTTTTCAAGGGCTGCTGACCCTGGGCTCAGTCCTCATCACTTCCATCTCAGGCTCCAGGGACAGAAACTTTCCACTAGGCACCTGTCTTAGTTATCTAGAGCTGCTTTGCTATAAAAGAAATACCACAAGTGGATGGCTTTAACAAAGCAAAGTTTATTCTCTCACAGTTTAGGAGGCTAGAAGTCTGAATTCAGGGTGCTAGCTCCAGGGGAAGGCTTTCTGTCTCTGTTGCCTCTGGGGGAAGGTCTTTGTCATTAATCTTCTCCTGGTCTAGGAGCTTCTCAGTGCAGGGACCCCAGTTCCAAAGGAAGCGCTCTGCTCCTGGCTCTTCTTTCTTGGTGATAGGAGGTCCCTCTCCTCTTTGCTTGATTCTCTCTTTTATAGCTCAGAAGAGATTGACTCAAGATACAACCTAATGTAGATTGAGTCCTGCCTCATTAACATAACTGCCTCTAATCCTGCTGCATTAACATGATAGAGGTTAGGATTTATAACACATAGGAAATTACATCAGATCACAAAATGGTGGACAGCCACACAATACTGGGCATCATGGCCTAACCAAGTTGACACACATTTTGAGGGGACACAACTCAATCTATAACAGACCCCATAGGGTCAAAGCAGACCCAGAGTAGATGCGTGATGCTCCAGGAGCCCTGGGGGACCTGTGTGGTCAACACAAAGCTCTTGTGCTTAAACGTATGTTACAACCTTGTGTGTTTTTATATCTGACATGAATTATAATTTATCAGAGGTATTTAATAAAAAACAAGTTCAATGATGTCTTATTAGAAGCAGTGCCTGCCTTCCCACTAACTCTAGGTATTTGTTGACCCCACCCCAGCCTCTACTCACTGACAAGGGACATTTTTTTCTTGGTGAAATGTTCTGTGGTGAGGTGGTGGTAGAGAGTTTTGAATGTAGCAGTTGAGTAGTTCATTCAGGGTTTGTGGGCCAGATAGTCTGTGATACCACCCACCCCAGCCCTATTAGAGCTGATTGGTAGGCAAGGCCTACCACTGAGAGGAGTGGGGATGGGGGGCTTAAAGGTGAGAGTGACTCAGGCTGGAATTGGGGAAGGCTTCTGAGCAGGTGACATTTGGGGAGGGATCTGAAGGACACCTGAGGTTACTGTGGCCTGAGGAGAGGATGGGGCCTGCTGGACAGGAAGGGCAGAAAAAACCCTATGTGTGCAGTACTGTGGGCGTTATCTTATAGCTTTATATTCTCATAGCACCTAGCTGGGCTCCTTGTTCATAGTAAACACTTGAGAGATAGATGTTATTGAATCAGCTACTATGTAAAAGTTTATTACAACACCTTCCCAGCCCTTTCCCACTGCAGGCGTTGAGGAGACAGGAACAGAACTTTCTTGACACTTCCTTACCAAAACCTCCTTGGAAGCCATGAGTCCCCATTAGCGCAAGATCAACGGGGAGGTTGGCCAGGCGCAGGAATAAAACTTCCTTTTGAGAACTGAAGTTGGGACAGAGGATAGGAAGAAGTGGGCAGAGAAGGTTTGAAGGACAAACACCAGAATTGCATGCTCTCAAGTGACCATTAGATGTGGTAACCTTGAGGTACCACATAAAGTGTAGTATACAGTACGTGTGACTATCAATATTCAAGTCCTAGAAACAGCCCCTTACCTAGTCTGGCAGCGAATGGGGATATTCCAGGGTGCCACCCGGCGCCCAGGGCTACAGCAGCCCGGGTCGGTCGTCCGTGCAGGTTTAGCAGCGGTGCAAGGCTCGGCGGCGCCCTCCAGTGGCCGCAGGCGGTGTTGGAGCGACGCTCGGGCGCTCTGGTAGGGAGCGCGTGGAACAAGGGACTTCTCGCGAGAACAGGGCTCCTATTTGAGTGCATGCGCGAACCCTGCTAGTCTCTTTTCCGGTTACTGCGGTTCTAGAAACCATGAGGTGAGTGGCGCTTAAAGTTCCATTTGCGACCATCCGCACCTCCAGGCACTCGGCCGGGGATGCGGATGCTATGGGTGGAATCTGGAGGCCTTTACCCGGCTTTACTGCGGGGCATTTCTTGCCTGTGGTCTCCTTTCCCGCCAGATCCGGCCCCCCAGGAGTGCCCCGTTTTCCTGGGCCATGGTTCTGGCTGCCGGGCCCAAATCGCCTGACTTGGTGTCCGGAATCCCCCCTGGGGCCCGTCCTGGGCTGTCCCCCGGTCTCGAAGCCTGGAGACACTAAGGTCCCTGAGGCTCTGACCACGCCGAGGCTGTTGAATCTGGTGGCGCCCTGGTCCTGAGCGCCTGTCTTCCCTCTCGCAGCAGCAAAGTCTCTCGCGACACTCTCTACGAGGCGGTGCGGGAAGTCCTGCACGGGAACCAGCGCAAGCGCCGGAAGTAAGTGCGGGCTTCCCAGGAGAGGGCAAGGCCTGGGGAGGTTTGGAAAAGCTGAGCGTTATTAAGGTTGTTGCTTTTCCTAAGGTTTTTGGAAACGGTGGAGCTGCAGATTAGCTTGAAGAACTACGACCCTCAGAAGGACAAACGCTTCTCGGGCACCGTCAGGTTGGCACCGTTCTGACCCCACCCAGCCCTCAGTGCCCCCGTGTCTGTCATCTCCCTTTCAGGCTCCTGCTGAGCCCGAGGCAGGCAGTCACTGCGGTACCGATGTGCCAGGGTAGTTCAGACCCCCTGCTCCGGGCAGGAGTGGCTGAACGGACCCCCACCCTGGGTCTTAAAACATGAGGGGAGGCGTGGGGAGGCCTTGGCCGAGCCCGCCGGCTAGTTTGAGAAGCCAGACTAGCTGTTGGTGATGTGGACACTCTGGGTAAGGCTCCACGGCTGCAGTCCCAGAACCCTTCACCTGCCCTGTGACCCAGGCTAGCGATGACCTGTTCTGTTCTCAAAACGCAGGCTTAAGTCCACCCCCCGCCCCAAGTTCTCTGTGTGTGTCCTTGGGGACCAGCAGCACTGTGATGAAGCCAAGGCTGTGGATATACCTCACATGGACATTGAGGCGCTGAAGAAACTCAACAAGAATAAGAAGCTTGTTAAAAAGCTGGGTGAGTGCAGCTGGTGGTTTTTTATCTGGGAGGGGTTGGGAGGCAGACAGTTTTCACTGGAGAATACCGGTGGACAACTTATACTCTTGCCATTTGAATTTACAAATAAGTGGTTAGAATCATGAACAAAAGCACTTGCTGTGGTTGGGGCTACTAAATAGTGGCCTTTAGTTTGCTTGAATTTGCTTTGGAGATTGTTCTATAAGGGAGGGAGCCCATGCATTGCTTCTGTCTAAGTAGTTGAGATTGAGTTGACCAGCCATTTGTCACTGAGTTCTAATTGAGTTTCTATTCCCCAAGTCTCAGTTTTAGCTACTTTTAGTCTATCTCTGGTGTAGGCAGTGTCACAGGCTCAAGTTCTTAACAGCTATGAAATGTAGAGGCAGAATTTGAACCTAGGCATTCTTGACCAGCGTGGCTGTGGGTTAGCTTGGTTTTCTGAAACCAGATTTCATGTGAGCAGTTGACTGCAGCACACAAGAGGATAGAGCTAATCAATGCTGGAAGCAAGCACCATGCTGGGAATGAGGAGGGGAAGTAGTATTAAAAGACTTTCGGAGGGGATGAAGGGTAAACTGATAGAAGATCTCTATTATAAACACAAGCATGGTTTATCCACAGTGCTCTTCTGGCCGTGCCATGAGTACCCATGTTTGGAAGGTGGTAAGGCACTGGCCAGTTCCTAAGCACCTTATGACTTACTCCCTTTCTTCCCCAGCCAAGAAGTATGATGCCTTTTTGGCTTCTGAGTCCCTGATCAAGCAGATCCCTCGAATCTTGGGTCCAGGCCTGAATAAGGCTGGCAAATTCCCTTCCCTGCTTACCCACAATGAAAACATGGTGGCCAAAGTAGATGAAGTGAAATCTACCATCAAGTTCCAGATGAAGAAGGTAAGGGGGGTTGGCACTGGCAGGGCCCTGAAGTTTACCCACAGGCTGTAAAGGAGCGGGAGGGGTATTAGAGACTCTGCAGTCTCATTCTCTGGATTCACATATTTGGATTCCTAAAACACTAGGGTTGCTGAGCAGGATTGAAGCATTACTGATAACTGGTTTACCAGGGTTGGCCTTGAGGCCAAATACTGCTCATTAGATCCCTGGGGAAATTGAGAAGATGGGCCATCTGGCTGAGGGATGGGCCCACACTCCCCCCACACACTGCCATCCATCCACCAACCTGACTTGAACCTCCCTGGTTTTCTGTCCCCTAGGTGCTGTGTCTGGCAGTGGCTGTTGGCCATGTGAAGATGACAGACGATGAACTTGTATACAATATCCACTTGGCTGTCAACTTCCTGGTTTCACTGCTAAAGAAGAATTGGCAGAATGTCCGGGCTTTGTATATCAAAAGCACCATGGGCAAGCCCCAGCGTCTGTACTAAAGCACAATTCAATAAACCCTAGTGTTACTGTCACCTCTGTGTCTGAGTGACTGGGGTCAGGAGAACGGGGTGCTTTGTGACATAATGTATGTAAAGTAGTATGCTGATAGCTGTACAAGTTTTTGGTACCTTCATGGTGAGTAGTCAGTACCCATACTTCAGACAGGAGGGGATTCTCATTTCCACCTTCACAATCTTACAGGTTCAAAATCTTGGTTCAAATTTCTTTGGATACTTGAAACACATGACAGTAAGGTTGCCACACAGAACTGAATCTTTTCTAATAGCTCTGAGAGTAGCAGCCTACTGGAGTGAGGAGCAAGACCTTCACAAGGAGGACACAGGTTTCTTAATCTGTTGCCCGAAGCTTTTTCCACAGTATTGCAGGTTCTTGGGTTTTGTTACCCCCTAAAGTGTGTACGTAGGAGTCAGTCTGTAGGAATCAGCAGGAAGATTGTTGTAAAATGGAGGTTGGGTTCCAGTGGGGCTGGGATGGAGCTTCCTTGATTATTCTGGTGAAAGTTGTGTTCAAGCTCTGGGAAATCAATCTAGAACTTTAGTTAGCATTGTGAAGTTGTTTAATTCCAACCTGAATACATTGTTTTATGTCAGTCGTTCACTGGTCAAGTAGATGTTCAGAAAGTAGACAACAGACCAACATAAATGATGATAATCTGGAACCTGTGGATGTTTTCTAGGGGGAGCCAACAGTGATGGAAACTTCCAGGGCCTTGTACCATCTCAGGCTCAGCCCCCTCCCTGACTTTCTGAGGTACTTCTGGAGTTCTTGCCTCCAGTACTGGAAAGGTGGCTTTTCGTGTGGTAGGAAATAACCTGTGATTTAAACTTTGACTTGAATCTGCTTCATTTAACTTAGGTAAATAAAGGAACCTGTTCATCTTAAGTTTTTTAAGAGCTGAAAGGTTAATCCAAAGCGTAAATAATTGTTGCTCCAAAATGCTGCACCTTCTCGAAACAAGCTTTATTTGCTCTTGAACCATAAAGAATACAACATCTTCACCATTTAACCTTTTAAGTTATTAATGTGCAGGTAAAATGGCTACAGTCTCATCTCTGGTGACGAGTGACAGATTTTCTATTTCAAGGTAATAAGCCCAGTTGGCTGCTTTCTCTGGTCTGGTAGCGTAGAACTAGAAAACATAAGCCTCTAGTCTTGTTGAATGATTTTCCCAGCAAGGTAAGGAGGGAAAGAAACTGAAGAACTAGACAGGACCCAGTTTTATTGAAGGGAAAAGTATATGCAAGGTAAAAACAATTGGAAGATTATATACTAAAATGTTAACCATGGTTAACTGGGAGTTCAAACTGTTTTTTGAGCTTTTCTGCATTTTCTAAACATACTGTAATGTTTGTAATCAGAAAAGCCAAGAAAACGTATGATTAGAGGAAGGTGATGTAAAAAATAATTTACAAGTGTGAATGCATTTTATGCCCTGTCTCTGTCACAGCCGCTTAGAGGACACTGAATGTACAGCAAGAGAAAATAAAAGGTGTGAGAGCACTTGCTAAGGTGGTGGCCAGTTCTGAGGGCCCTTGATGGGGCCATGTACAGGTTCATGAGATAAAAGTAAACCACCATGCAATCTAAGACCCAAAAGACATTTCTCGGAGAGGATATTAAGGTCATGGGCAGCCAAGGAACAGTGTTTGCACCTTGCATCTTGAGGAACGTCATAGTGGAACAAAGGTTTCAGGAGCGTTTTCTCATGAGTCCCTGCTAGATAGATACTCAACAATTTGGTGCATGCAAGATCAGCCATGTCCATGGGTTTGAATCATGGCTGTCAGCCATGCACGCCTGTTGAGCGAGTTTATTAATGCTAAGCCAGAGGAGATAACGTGTTGAGTGCTTCGCACAATGCCAGGCATATAGTACTCAGTTATAAAATGGTAATAACATATAAGGAGTCCTTGGGTGGTACAAGGAGCCCTGGTGGCTCAGTGGTTAAGAGTTGGGCTGCTAACCAAAAGGTCGGCAGTTTGAATCCATCAGCTGCTCCTTGGAAACCC
Source organism: Trichechus manatus latirostris (assembly GCF_000243295.1). Lineage (NCBI taxonomy): Eukaryota > Metazoa > Chordata > Mammalia > Sirenia > Trichechidae > Trichechus > Trichechus manatus. The sequence continues at coordinate 2,381,374 of NW_004444197.1, forward strand.
TTTGGGGGTTCAATGGGTTGGGTGGTGCAAAAGGGTAAGTAAGGGCTCGACTACTAGCGGAAAGGTTAATGGTTAGAACCCACCCAGAGGCTCCTTGGAGGACAGCCTGGTGATCTGCTTCTGAAAGGTTACAGCCTTGGAAATCTATGGGGCAGTTCTACTCTGCACACATGAGTCGGATTCTACTTGACGGCAAATAACTATATGTAGTTACATGTAGTGTATACAGATAAGTGCTGGTCCGGCTCAATCTGGGAATAGATTTTAGTGAGTCTTGGGGAATTAGATAATTCCATTCATGCAGTCCTCCCCAGTATTTCAGTTGAGCTTAGGCTAGCTTGAGTGGAGGCAATCCTGAGAAGATCTCAACTCTTGATGGTGAATGTATCAAGACCCGTTGCTGTCGAGTCAGTTCCGACTCATAGCAACCCTACAGGACAGAGTAGAATTGCCCCACAGGGTTTCCAAGGAGTGGCTGGTGGATTTGAACTGCCAACCTTTTGGTTAGCAGCCAAACACTAGTGCCTTCAAAATCAGCCACACCCTCCTGTTTGAAATAAGCCAAGAATTAAAATCCTTAAATAATTTTGGAAACTAAGGCAAGGTAAATGAGTATCTTACAAATACTTGGTAACTGAGTCTTCCTAGATTATTAATTTGAAATGCTTGAATTGAAATCAGTCCACTCCACTTTATAAATCTATTAAGACGTATTAGGATAGGAATCCTAGGTGGCACAAAAGGTTAAGCACTCAGCTACTAACTGAAAGGTCCACCCAGCAGTGCCTCAGAAGAAAGACCTGGTGATCTACTGAAAAAATCAGCCATCGAAAGTCTTATGGGGCACAGTTATCTGTAACACATGGGGTTGCCATGAGTTGGCATTGACTCAGTGGCAACTGGTTTTATGTATTGGGGTTATTGTTGGGTGCCATTGAGTAGATTCTAACTCATGGAGACCCCCATGTGTTAAGAGTTCCTTCCCCACTTTGTCATTGAGTGGTGGCTAATGCGCTCAACTACTAATCAAAATGCTGATGGTTCAAACCCACCTATAGTGCCTTGGAAGAAAGGCCTAATGATCTGCTTCCAAAAGGTTCCTTGAAAACCTTATGGAGCACAGTTCTCTGTAACACATGGGGTGGCCATGAGTAGGAAATGCCTGGATAGCAACTGGTTTGGTTTTTGGTTTTGTTTTCCCTACTTTGGGACCTTGGAACTAGTCATCACCAGCCTCTGGATCTGTTACATTTGTGTATATGCGTCTGTGTGTGAGCAGGAGCAAGCACTGGCCATATTTCACTTACCATCTGTATGAGAGACCTAGGTTACTCTGAAAGCCATTATTTGAAGGCTGTTTACTCGGGAGAGGTGTGAAGGCGAAATCCCTCGTGATGCTTCAAGCACCCACCCACACACAGAAACAAACTAGTTGCCGTTGGGTCAGTTCTGACTCGTGGCGCCTCCACATGTTGCAGAGTGGAGTCACACGCCATCGTTTCCAGGACTGACCTTTCAGGAGCAGGTTGCTAGGCCTTCCTTCCGAGGCACCTCTGGATGGGTTCAAACCATCCACCTTTGGTTAGTAGTTGAGCTCTTAACCATTTGAGCCACCCGGGGACTCCCAGGCACTCACAAGATATGGCAGAGGCTGTATTTTCCAAGGTCAGTGAGCCGTTTCTTTTTCTGTAAATCAGGACTAATTCCTACCTCACCGGGATAGTTGTGAAGATTAAATAGGAAGGACAGCATCCAGCCCAAGGCCTGGTGCCAAGACTACGTATGTAGTATCACCAGAGACAGAAGTTCATAGTTAACACACTTCCCTACTAACCAGAAGGTTGGAAGTTCAACTCCACCCAGAGGTGCCTCAGAAGAAAGGCATGGTGATCTTCCAAACAATAAGCCATTGAAAACCCTTCGGAGCACAGTTCTACTCTGATACACATGGGGTTGCCAGAAGTCAGAATCGACCCAAAGGCACCTGCTTTATCACCACCAGGCGCCGAGGCTTGGAGTCAGGCAGATTCAGCAAATCCTGGTCCCACCGACTGGCTGAATGAGTAAAGCATTTAACCTCAATCTGTTTCTCCAGCTGTAAAATTGGGGGTGGGACCAGAATGACCTAGAAGCATCTAGAATAGGGTTGCCAGATGTAGCAAATAAAAACACAGGACACTCAGTTAAATCTGAATTTCAGATAAACAATTTTTTTGTTTTAGTTCTGCATGGGACTACTTACACTAAAAGATTATCCGTTGTTTATCTGCAATTCAAATTTAACTAGGCGTCTTGCATTTTATTTAACGCTATCCTAGTCTCACTCAGCATTCGTTGCTCAATTCTGATGTCACAGCCCCTCAAGGCCAAATGCTTGGTCCCTCATTTCAGTGACAAGTTAGCAAGACCAATCAATCCACCTGTATTTAACTACGGTGAAGAGGCTGGATCAGATCATGCCCCAAACCAGAGGCCCCCTTGGGAAAATGTCCATTGAGTATCTTTGGGAGATAACCTCCTGGAGACGCTGTGGTCCTCACTGTGTGAGTACAAGGTGGCTCGGGGAGGAAGAGCAGACTTTCGGGGGTGGATATGAGCAGATTGGAGCCCGGGTGGCGCAGTGGTTAAGAGCTCAGCTGAAGGTCAGCAGTTTGAACCCACCAGCTGCTCCTTGGAAACACTATGGGGCTGTTCTACTCTGCCTTGTAGGGTCACTGAGTTAGAATCGACTCCATGGCAACGTGTTTGGTGTTTTGGGTATGAGCAGGTTGGAGTCTTGCTTCTACTGCTCAGCAGCCATCAACATGGGTCAGCAACTCGCCTCCTCACGTGTCAAATGAGGATGATGATAACCAATAGAAAAGCCACCATGCCTGGGTCTGTGAAGACTGTGGTTTAGCTCCCACCTCAGTAGCCATGTGACCTTGAGCAAATCACCTCACTTACATGAGTTAACGCAACATAAAGAGCTTGGGACAGTGCTGGGCACACAGTAGGTGTTCACTAGTGCCTCACCAATCGGGTGGGAGAAATTTTGGAGTTGGCAAAGCTTATTTTTTTAAGCATTGTAACCAAATCATTTTTATTTTTCCCTTTCAAAGTTATTAAAATTTCTCACAACTGGCACTTTCACTAGATTTTAAGTTCCTCAAGGGGAGAGATTAAGTTTGCCATGCACATATACTTACAGTAGGGGATTTTTATAAACATCATCTTATTTAATTCAATAATCCACAAAAAACGTTCTCTAACAGATGTGGAAGTGAGCCTCAGAGACTTGGTGACTTGCCTAAGGTCCTAAAGTTATTAAAAATCTGAATCCAAAATCCAAATAACCCCTCTTTGAACTGAATTGATAAATTCATACTTGCACTTTGTATGAGTAAATGAAAATGCTTTGGAGTTGGCAAAGCCTTTATGGGCCCTCGAGTCATATCTATTTTGAGTGTGGGTAGTGCTTGCCCCTGTCCCCCATCAGAGATGGGGGTGAGCCAGGAGGGGGATGACACATCAGGACACAGGAACACTCAGGTCCTCCAGACCTTCATCCAGGGGGAACCTGAAGCTGCTCCAACCCAGAGGTTTGGCACACAGCTGGCCACATGATTGACTCACAAACAAATAACTTTAATCTTTTTTTTTTTTTTCTTTTGAGCAGGAGCTGGGCCTGGAGGGCCCCTGCCCCAGCCCTGCGCCGCATTTATGATATAACCCATCACAGCTGGATTTAAAAAATACACAAAAATATATATAATATACATTATAAAACCTAGGTTGGGTTTGGAGGTGGCCTGAGCGATATGCAAACTGTGAGGACCTTCAGGAAGCGCAGGGGCAGAGCGGGTAAGGAAGGGAAGGGGCACAGTACTTCATATGAAACTCATAAATACCCAGAGGTTGCTGGTGCCTGGTGGCCGGCGCTGCCCATAGGCAGCTGTTGGACAGGCCAAGCCGGCTCTGAGGGTTCTGGGTGTCGAGAAAGGGCAGCAGGGGAAGGGTTAACCTTCGGTCCCAGAACTGGGTCTGGGGAGCTCCTGCTCCAGGGAGACTAGGGGGTGGGGGTAGGAAATAAATGAGCAGTACCCACCGAGGGGTCACCAAACCCAAATCTAGGGCAAGAGAGACTATCCAAGCCTTCTGCTATCCCTTGTCCCAGGGCGGATGGTCTCCCTAGAGACAGGGACTCTCCCCTTCCTATCTGGCCCTGGACCTTATTTCAGAGCCCAAGCCTGCCCCAGGGCCTTCCCCCTTCAGGAGGCTACTGGGGGCCTCAGCACCCGATCCGGGCTGGAGGGCTTGGAGGGGTTGGCAGAGGCTCCTGCAGCCCCTGGCTGGCTTGTGGGCTGATAAGCAGGTGCCTCGTACCTGCTGGGCTCCCCTCTTCCTGTCTGGTCACAAACACCTGCTCCCCTGTACTGGGGGACTCTGGGAGGAGGTGCTCTGTTCTGACCCCCAAGGCACCCCCTAGGAAACTCCCATCCTCATTCCCGTCTGTCCCAGCCCCCCAGCGCAGGCCAGCCCCTGCTCCAGGGAGGTAGGTCAACCTGGGCTCTTGGAACAGGCACCCTGGGATGAGAACTCCAACTTTGCCCACCCCTCTCGGGGGTCCTGGAACTTCTCTGAGTCTCCATATCTCATCTGAAACATGGAGATCCCATGCTTGCCTTGCAGGGTCTAAGCGGGGGGCACGAGCTGCACAGGGGGCCTGGCACATAGCAGGTGTAAAAGGCATGTGGACCCCTCTCTCTTCTCAAGCCAACCCCAACCTGACACTCTCCTTCCTGAGGCCTCTTCACCCCAACTCCCTCCGCCTCCATTTCACCCTCACCTGCCCATCATGCTCCCCTGGGGGCCAGAAGGTACCCTCCCATCCCGCCTCTCTGAGGTCATTCGAGGTGGAGCAGAGCTGGGGGCTGGTGGTTTGGTGGCCTGGGCAAGCTGCCCCACCGCTGAGCCCTCCTGGCTTCTCCCACAATGAAAGCGCAGAACAGTGGCAGGGAGTGTGTGTGGTGGGGGTAGGTGGGGAGGCTCCTGGGTCCTGGGCCTGGGGCCTGGCAGGCAGATGTGTCCTCAATCCTGGACCCCCCAGGGGTGCCAGGTGGGTGTATGGAAAGGATGCTTGTCCTGGATCCTGGTGGTGAGGGGCATAAGGCACCCTAGTCTTTGACAAGCTTGTAGACGTGGTGCTGGGCCCCGTGCTCGCTGGTGGAGACTTCAAAGACGAAAGCAATGACAAGCAGGGTCTCCTGGGAGTCCCGGCTCGTTACCACCTAGGGGACAGGCAGCAAGATTCCAGAGGTCAGGCAGAACAGGGCCACAGGGGAGGGAGGCCCAGCAGACCCTTCTCCTTTCTAGGTCTCAAGTTTCCTCATCTGAGCAATGGGACTGGCCTCCCGCCTTTGGAGGCCCCTGGCCTGTGGCTGTCCCATAACTCCCCTGCCACCTTGCTCACCTGCAGGATGGTGAAGTTCTCCAGAACACTGTTCATCATGTACTTCTCAGGCAGGTGCTTCAGCTTGTGGATGAAGTTGATCATGTACTCGCACATGGGCGAGCGGTGAATGCGGTACACGAAGCGCCCATTCTCCAGCCGGGCGTACTCAGTCTACAGGGAGCCACGGGTAAGGCATTACCTGGGCAGGCCTGCTTCCCAGCCCCATCATGCCACCCAGAGCCCCACTTACCTCCACCTTCTCCACCACCTGCTTGCCAAAGGAGCACACCTTGGTGGAGACGCTGATGGTCATACTATCAGCTGAACTGTACTGGGAACTGACTCCATAGAAGGCTCCTGGGCCCTCCTGGATAGTGCTGTTGAGGTCGGCCTGGAGGTGGGGCAGGGAGGGTGACACGTGCTGGGAGAGGCCAAAGGAGGCATCCCGCCATGCCGCATCAGAGTCCCCTCAGGACCTATCTCTCTGCGGGCGCTCTGCCCACAGGCCACAGGGCAGGTCAGGGGTCAGTGGCTGGGCCTGGGGTGCTGTACCTCTGGGGGAGGGTGTTGGGAGCAAAGCAGGACCAGTGCACTCACCCAGAACTTGACAAGGAAGAAGGCATTAGGGGGGCCCTTCTCATAGAGCTCCTTCAGCCCACCTTTCTTCTCGGGAAACTTGTCATAGATCTGGCGCACGTCCACCGCCTCCAGGGGTGGGTCGGAGAAGGCGGGGTTCGTCTGGCCGATGTGCACAAACAGGTGTTTGCTGTACTGTGGGGAGGGCCCAGGACAGGGTCAGGAGAGTACTTGAGGGCGCAGGCCTGGGGGCTGCTGCACCGGGACAGAGCTGTCCTGTGGCTTCCTGAACAGGCTCGACCCCCACCCCATGACCCTGAGAGACCTCCATCTTCAGCCAGGAGCTGTGACCACAGGTCACCATACTGGAGTGCGCTTATGATTGCATGAACTCTTGCCCTGCCCCCAAACACTTTACCGTGTCAGGGTCTCGCTGCACCTCCATGAAGGCCGAATACTCGAGGAGCCGCAGCCGGGAGGAGGCGATGGTGCGGTCCTGCCACACGGGCACAGAGGCAGCAGCTGGGGGCAGCGGGGCCAGAGGCTCGTAACCTGGAGGGTGAGATGACCCACATCTGCATGGGTGTGTGGTCACATACGGATCTGTCCCAGGCTGCACAGAGCCTTTGTGCAAATAGAAAATGGCACCCCTTTGAGTAGGAACACAAGTTGGATGTTTACTCCCATCAGCCTCCTGGGCCAGGTGTCCTTGCACAGTGTACTACCTGCACAACCATGTGTGGTGGCCCTGGGAGTGTACATGAGTTATTTCTCCTCACTGCATTACTGATATGTGTTCAAATAGAAAACACAGAGAAGTAAAAAGGGGAAAAATAAAAACCACCCAGAATCTGAGCGCTTAGACAGAGTGAAGCCGTGTTAAGTAAGTTCTGGTATATTTCCTTACAGAGACTTTTTCTATCCGTATATATGTGTGTGTATACATGCACAGGCACACACACATATATAAATAAAAATATTTTCTTTTTCGGTGGGTGTGCTTATAACTGTGTGTTGGCTATGAGTTCTAGAAATGACATTGTGAAAGGTAAAGGGACTATTCCCGGCCTACTCCCACCCCCTATAGATGCCATGCACCCCTCCCTCCCAGGGCAAATAAACACACAGACACACACACACAGACACACACAGACACACACACACAGACACACACACAGACACACACACAGACACAGACACAGACACACACACACACACACACACAGAGAGTTGGGCCCCAGCTCTCCTGAGCAGACGTGTAGGTGCCAAGGGAGAGAGGTGGTGGCGGCAGCCTTGTGTGGGGAACTTACTGCTGAGCGTCGGCGGCAGGGGTGGCTGGATGGGGTAGGCTGGCTGTGCAAAGGGCTTGATGCTGCAAACAAGAGCACAGTCTGGTTGGAGGCCACCACCTGGCCCAGTCCCTCATCTAAGACGCCAATAGGGAGCCACTGAGCCTTTCTGCTGAGGCTCAGAAATGCATGCTGACAAGGTAACTCGCAAGCTTTTTGTTTTCTTCACATTTTAACATTTACAAAATCCTGCCGCATCTCACATTTCATATAGCGTTTCAACCCCACTCACCCCAGCCCCATCCTGAAAAGCTGTTCATTAAACTTTTAGAGGGTGTGTCTTACAATGAAAGTTGTCTTAGAATTGAAGAAACTGAGTATGGACAACTGAGAGATTGATTCAAAGATTAACTGAGGGAAAAATAAACAAAGGGATTGATGATAAGTGAATGAGTGGGCTGATGAAAGAACAAACACAGGAATCAACAGATAGATTAGCTCTTTTTACTTGTGCTTTCCTTCCCTCTATTTTTGATTTAAAATTTTGTTCAGCTGTTGCTGGGATCCAGCTGGGGAGCAAGCCTAGCCTGGCTCCCAGGAGGAAGAAGATGATGTGGGAAGGATGAGCTACAATACTTACTCCTGAGAGGGTCCAGGCTGCTGTCCCAGGAGAGGGGGACTACTCCAGAACTGCAGAGACAGGACAAAGCCAAGGGGGCCCTCAGTGTCCATGACCCCCACCAGCACCCAGCCGTTAAGACACAACCCACCCCAGTCCCACCTTCCAGGACCCCTGTACCCGTGAGGAAGAGGAGAAGACAGCCTGGGGCAGAGGGGAGGGTGGGCTGAACTTGTTCTGCAGGACACTGGCAGAGACGATCTGGGCGGAGGACATGGATGCCATGCTCTGGAGGGCTTTATCCTTGGAGACCTGGTCCTGGAGAGCGAAGGGGCAAGGTGAGGTCTGGGCCAGGCCAGAGACCAGGGCTCTGCTGCAGGAGGGCAGGTCTGAGCAGGCCATCAGGGCCTTGGGAGTCCAGGTCTGGATTCTAGTTTGGCTCTGCTATGTGTTCTTAGGAGAGTCTCTATCCCTCTCTGAGTCTGTCCCGTAAGTGTACGTCATCCCTATGACCACAACTCACAGCAAGAAATTATTTTATTCTGTAACCCAATACATACCACAACATTTCTCATATTTTCTATTCTAGTTCATCAGTGGCTCTCAAGGTATGGTCTGTAGACCACCAGCATCAGCATCAGCTGAGAAACTGTTAGAAATGCAAATTCTCAGGCCCCAGACTCACTGAATCAGAGACTCTGGGGATGGGGCCCAGCAATCTATTTGAACAAGCCCAGGTGATTCTGATGTGTGCTAAAGTTTGAGAACCACTGTGTTTCATTTTTTAAAAAATGCTGCTTAAAACTTGAAAAGGTTAGATAGAAAGCTTAAGGGGGTAGTGAGTTTATGTTAATGGGGGAGGAACAGTTCAGAAAAGGAGGGTGAGAATAGTTGCATAACTTGAAGAATGTATAATCAATGTCACTAAATTGTACACGCAGAAATTGTTGAATTGGTGTATGTTTTGCTTTGTATATTTTTAACAACAAAAAATAAGTTATTAAAAAAAATGCTGCCGTCTTTAAACTTTAGCCCCAAAACACCTTTGTTACATTACTTTTAAAAAAAGTATAAGACTAAATGGTTAACAGTTATTTCAAAGCACAGATTAGGAGGCAGAGAAATTAAGTAAATGGAAGTGAAAAAAGTAGAACAGAAATAATGGGAATGTTGACACAATGTAAAGAATTTAACCAATGTCACTGATCACTATGTTTACAAACTGGAATGGGAGTGGGTTTTGCTGTGTATATTTTCACAAAAAAAAAAAAAAAAAAAAAAAAAAAATGCTTTTTGCAACCTATTAAATTGATTTCACAATTCATAGTTTGAAAATCCTATACTATACCAAGTGCTAAGACTCTTCCTCCCTACCCCCTAACCCCAGCCTGGGGAGTGGCAGAGCTACTTACCAGGTTCATGGCCTGAAAAGGAAAGAGGGAAGATGGATTAGAGGAGACACAAGGAAGGGCTGTACGAGGTGAGGGTGGGGGGCACAGCCTTCCCCTCCCTCCACCCAATGCTCGCCTGGCTCTCAGCTCCTGAAGAGGCCAGAAAAGCTTACAAGGTGCTGTGGACCACCCTTGCCCCCCCGCAACACCTCCCCCCATAGGAAGTGCTTGCCAGCTAAGGTTGCCCTGGAAAGGCTGGGGTAAGGGAGGAGTTGGCTGGAGACCTGGACAGTTGTCCAAGCTGGCGTCCCCTTGGGTCTGGCCATGTTCTCTGGAGCTGTGCTACAGGTGTGGGGGGCTGAGGGTGGGAGGCCCAGTCAGCTGGGCAGCTGTGGGTAGGGAGAAGAGGACGCCGCCTACTGGGCCCAGGCCATAAACCCCAGGCTCTGAGATCCTCAGCCACAGAGCAGCCAGGACGAAGAGTCTGACTCAAGGTACGGTGCCCGCCACTGTAGCCCTGCCAGCCAGCACCCTCCAGTGCCTCCTGCCTGCCCACCTGAAGGCCCCGTGCAATTAGCAAGCAGCAATTAGGAGGAAGAAGGAAAAGGAAAATGGAGAAAAGGAGAGATGGGCCTTAGTGGTCCCCAGATGGTCTCCCTCTCCCTCACTGTAGGGATAGCTATCCCCTTGGGCTCCTGCTCAGTCCCCTCTGGGCTTCCTGCTGTCGCTGTTTCCGAGGCCCTCTCATAGTTCCCCAGTCCTCTCCCTGCTCCAGGCTGGGGTCAGAGAGTAGCAACAGGCCTGGGCCCGGGAGGGTGTATGGCAGGGCTAGGCCAGATGGAAGGGGACCCCGTACCTTCAGCTTGGACTGAATCTCCCGAGATTTCCGCCTGGCTAGAACCTGCAAGTGGCTAGAGACCTGTAGAGAAAGAGAGAGAGAGAAAAGAACAGAAAGAGCAGGAGAGGCAAGAACAGAGCTTCAGCCAGAAAACAGGCACATGGAGCTGGAGAGCTGGCCAAGGCGGAGGCCTGAGCCGTGCAGAGAGAGTGTAGAGGCCGAGGAGGGGCTGGAGGCCCCAGCCAGGTGCCCAACGTACCTTGATGCCAACCTGGTACTCCCGCACCTTCTTCCGAGCTAGAACCTGTATGTGGCTGGACACCTAGGGGTAGCCCCGAGTCCCACCAGAGAGGAAAACACAGACAGTGAGGACACACAGCCACGGCACAGCCACAGGCAAGGGGCACCCCAGCCCTCATCTCTGGGAGACCAAATGTAAGTGGTGGGGGGACTGTGGGGCCCCTGCGGGCAGACACCCCTTGGCCCTGCCAATTCTGCTCTCAGCCTTGCCTTGATCAAGAACTTACAGCAGCTTCCAGGGCCACCAACTACACTTGTGTAGGTTGTTCACCTGGCCCAGAGGGCACGAGTGAGGGCTGAAATCCAGCCCAAGCTTTCCTGGCCAAGCTATGTGCCCTGGTGCAGGGATTCATCTACCCCAGAGGATCTCCCCACTCAGCATTTTTTTTTTTTTTTCCCAAAAAGGGGCTTTTTCTCATTGGTGCCCTTGGAGGAGGCATCTTTTTCTAATTGGCACCAGAGAGGCTAGAAATGGCCATGGTGCTCCTGCTGAGCATTGGATGAGTGCATCAAGGCCATGTTCTTTACTAATGCTCTTCCCCGTACCACTGCCTACATCCTCCCATCAACACCAACAGCTTGCTGGCCTGTTAAGCCAGCCCTGGTCTTGCCCCTGCTTTGCTCATACAGCTCTTCCCCAGCGTGCCTTCCTTTTCCTTGGACTAATATATGCGACTATATGTATGTATACAGTGTTGTTGATGTTGGCCCCTGACTCATGGTGTCCCCATGCACAACAGGATCAGACCATTGTGATCCGTAGGGTTTTCACTGGCTGATCCTCAGAAGTAGATGTCTAGGTCTTTCTCCCTAGCCTTTCTTAGTCTGGAAGCTCCATTGAAAACTGTTCAGCATTACAGCAACATGGGAGCCTCCACTGACAGGTGGGTAGTGGCTGCGGATGAGGTGCACTGGCCAGGAATTGAACCCTGGTCTCCTGCATGAAACATGACAGTTCTACCACTGAACCACCAATGCACCCACATGTATACAGTAGGTGCTTTTAATTACATTTCTTCCCCAGCAACCTCCTCCCTGAAGCTTTCCCTGGCAAACGTGAGCTACCCAGGCTCTTGGTGCGTGCCATGGGCTTGCAAGCCTGGCTTGCACAGCAGACTTTTGACATTGTCAAGGACTTGACCCTGAGCCTGGGAGAACCCAAAAGGCACAGCTTTCACCAGGAAACACAAGATCCTATAGGCTGCTTCACACTTGTGTTATAAGTGACTGTTGTCGGCTTTCCTTACAAGTTGTTTTTATAACCACAGAGAAACAGTTTCTTTTTCCTTCTAATCACAGACTGGAAGTTAGTATGTATGTGGCCCTGGGAAGCCCCTGATGCTTGGTTAGGAACTGAGTGCTCCTTACACTGCCCACAGCACATAGGAATCAGACTCATAACCCAGCAAAATTACTAATCACTTCATTTCATGACAATAGCTGACATTTCCTGAGCACTGATCCTACTGGTCTCACCACTTTACACAAACCAACTCATTTGATGTTCACAACACTAAGAAGTAGGTACTAATATTATCCCCATTTATAGATGATGAAATGGAAGCACAGAGAGGTTAAGCAACTTAATCCAAGGTCACACAGCTGAGTGCTACAGCTAGGATTCGAACTAAGGCGATCTGACTCCAGAGCCCACTTGCTTTACCAGCAAGCTATGCTACCGGGCCTCTCCTTTAAACCATTAGCACAGAGATCACCTCCAGATGGTAGACATCTCAAATGTTAACTGTGACAGCTGAAAGTTACCTGGGACTTACACCTGTTTGTATCCGAAAAAACCTAAAACTGCATTTCCTTACCAAAAATAAAAATGACCAAACAAATCTTGCTTGTCAGCTGGTTGCTTTTTGTGACACATGAAGATGTGACTTGTCTTTACAACCATAGGCTGGGTCTCCTTTAAAGGGGATATTAGATATAAAAATCCACAGTTCTAAAGAAGATGAACATTAAAGAGGCTTGGCCTTGCAAAATGATTAAAGGCAAGGGTTTTTTAAATTCTGAGCTTGCCGACAGCTGGCTCGTAAAACCTCGAAGTACAGGCAACCTTCTCAGGGGCAGGAATGATGCTGGACTAAGAATTAAGAGGCTGGGGCTAGGTCCCACCTCTAGGCCTGAGTTCTTTCACCTGCATGACAAAGTGACTGAGCATTGCAATCCCTTGGCCCTTTCCTGCTCTGACAAGCAGTTTCCTGTAAATACATCTCCTGGGGGAAGCAGGGTAGGCTGAGGGTGCTCTGCTCCTGGCTAGGGATTATTAACAACAAACAAACAAAAACCCTTTCCATCAAGTCGATTCTAACTCACAGCAACCCCAGGTGTTACAGAGTAACTGCCCCATAGCGTTTTCTTGGCTGTAATCTTTACAGAAGCAGATCACCAGGCCTTTCTTCTGCGGTGCTGCTTGATGGGTTCGAATCACCAAACTTTAGGTTAGCAGCCTAAAACATTTGCACAACCCAGGGACCTTCAAAGCCCTTACAGCAACTTAAAAACAAAACAAAAAACAGCTGCCATCGAGTCGATTTTGACTCATGGCAACCCCACGTATTACAGAGTAGAACTGCTCCATAGGGTTTTCTTGGCTGTAATCTTTACAGAAGCAGAACACTAGGCCATTCTTCCACGGTGCTGCTGGGTGGGTTCGAGTTGCTAACCTTTAGGTTAGTAGTTCAGTGAAGACTGTTTGTGCCACAAACAGTAATAATAACAACAGAAGCAGTAAATTTTTATACAGTGCTTATTATAAGTGTCTTCACATAGTAACTAATTTAATGGCTGAGGAAGCGGAGGCTGGAGGAAAGCACTGGTCCTCCAGGTAGTACAGCTTGCATTTGAGCCCACAGGCAGTGGCGTCACTAGGGCTGGTGTCACTCAGCGTGGTGACTCATGGCGTCACCACCCCCCTGGGACCTCCTCCTGTACCAGACCAAACAGAATCCTTAGTCATGTTTTTTGTACTAATGTTATTCATAAATTGTAATTCCCGCATACCACTCCTTCTTTTCCCTTAATTATTACTTCATTCTCAAAAAAGTTATTGATATAGGTTCACAAATACTAACTACCACAATATTGTAGCTAAGACACCAGAGAATTTGACAAAATCGGCAACCATAAAAACACTGGGAGCAATGCAAACAGCGGAGCTTGCAGCACGTGCAGACGAAACCACGTGGGTAATAATGACAGCTCTGATCAGAGTGCATTAGAAGGTTCAAAAAGTAAATTAGCATAGAGTTTTAGCCTTATAGGTATATTGATACATGTAAGCTGGGCTTATGAAAAATGTTTTTATTGTTATAACTAACTAAAGGGATTTTTCTTTGTTTTCACCAACAGAAATGTATTTTCTCACAGTTCAGGAGGATAGAAGACCAAATTCAGGGCACCAGCGCTAGGGGAAGACCTTCTCTCTCTGTTGATTCTGGGGGAAGATCCTCATCTCTTTTTAGCTTCTGTTCCTTGGTTCCTTGGTGATCTCTATGTGGCATCTATCTTTCCCCATCTGTACTTCTTTGCTTCTGTGCCTAATCTGCTGTTTTGTATCTCAAAAATGACTGGTTTAAGATACACCCTACACGGATATGGCCTCATTAACATCACAAAGAAAACCCTGTTCCACAGGTATGTTGTCGTTGGGGGCAATCAAGTGGATTCCAACTCAGAATGAGGACCCTATAGGACAGAGCAGAACTGCCTTATAGGGTTTTCTTGGCTGTGATCTTTATGGGAGCAGATCGCCAGGTCTTTCTCCTGCAGAGCCACTAGGTGGGTTTAAAACGCTGACCTTCTGGTTAGCAGCTGAGCGCTTAACTGCTGCAACACCACGGCTCCTTTCTGCATTATGCTGTAGATACTTTCAGCAATTTTTAGAAGGAGGGACAAGGGCTTTTCCAGGTGAAACAAATTGCCAAGTTCAGAAGCACAGAAAGCAGAGATGAGAGCTGTGGCGTCTTTGTGATGGTTGCTAAGCGCAGAGAGGCACTACTGGGATATTTTTTGTAGACAGTCATAGTGACATTCACAGTGTCACCAGGTGTGGTCCTCACCCCCACACTCCCCTAGTGACACCACTGAGCCCAGGGGTCTGACCTCTGAGTCTGGGCTCTTACCCATCAGGTACTACTTCTCCTGTAGCTCTAGGCTGCCAGGAAACAGGGCCCTGGTCTGTCCAGTTCCCTGCTGTATCCCTAGTGCCTAGAACATAGTAGTTGCTCAATAAATTGCTGAATGAATAAATGCTGTGTCACATGAACTGGGAGGGTGGTTAATAAATGCTTAAACAAATGAGGGATCATTTTCCCTCCCACTCTGGGTGGGGCCTCAGAACCTTCTTTTGAAGAGGGGGTCGGATAGATCAAGCTTATTGTATGCATACACAGGGACCTGCGGAATGTGGGCGTGTGGTCCAAATCCTACCCAGACCCAGAGGTTAGGGGGTCAGGCTGTCCTCGGGCTCTGGGTGCCAGCCTCCAGCCCTCCCTCTCCCAGCTCCAGGCCTTTCAGAGATGACTCCCAGGCACCCCAAGTGGAACTCACCCCAACACACTCCTCCTTTGGATTCCTGTTGCCACATGCCACCCTCCCTGGACCCGAGGCCACCGATCATCTCTCAAATCATCATTTTTCTCCATTCCACTTTTTCTCCATTCCACTGCCACTTCCCAGGCCACCATCACCACTGATCCAACTCCCTGCCTCTGCCTCCTGGCTAGTTTCCCACCTCTGCCTGGCCTTTTCCAATCCATTCCCTGTGCTGCCCCAGGGCCATCCCTCTCTACCCTTCTGTGGCCCCCAGCTGCATCTCTTCGGTCTTCTCACCCCTTCCTCCCTTCCCTCGACCACACTGCTGACTAAGGGTTCTTTCCTGCCCAGTGGGCTGAACTCTGGATCTGCAACCTACCAGCTGAGTGACCTTGAGGAAGTTACTTAACTTCCTCGTGCCTCAGTTTCCTCATCTGCAAAATGGACATCATTACTGTACCTATCTTGTAAGGTTGCTGTGAGAACTCAATAAATTAATCTACAGTAAGCTCTGGGTTCACCATGATTACTATTTGTCTGTGTAACTTCTCAGCCTGGAAGGACCCTTTCCCTTTTCTCTGCCTGGCTAACTACCATCCCCTCTTAACAATGCATCTTGATGAATTCATGAATGTTTTGTTGGATATATTTTCACGACATTAAAAATTTTTTTTCAGAAATGCAATACAACAGAGAGTCCCTGACGGAACAAGAGAAAAGTAGGGTGCAGAACTCAAATTCTAGTAAAAGGACCAGATTTAATGGTCCTACTGAGATGGGAGAAGCCCCAGAAAGCATGGCCCCTGGACTCTCTGTCAACCCAGAACTAAGACCATTCCCAAGGCCAATGCTTCAGACAAAGATTAGACTGGACTATGGAACATAAAACGATACTTGTGAAGAGTGTGCTTCTTAGCTCAAATAGACAGATGAGACTAAATGGGCAGCTCCTGTCCGGAGGTGAGATGAGAAGGCAGAGGGGGTTAGGAGCTGGTTGAAGGGAAATCAGGGGTGGAGAGGAGGAGTGTGCTGTCACAGTACAGGGAGAGCAAACAGGGTCACATAACAATGTATGTATAAATTTTTGTATGAGAGACTAACTTGAATTGTAAACTTTCACTTAAAGTACAATAAAATTAAAAAAAAAATAAAAAAAATGCATCTTGAAACAGTGGTGATGGCTGCACAAGGTGAATGTAATTAATGTCACTGTATGCATAAAAATGGTTGAAATAGCAAATATTTTGTTAAATATATTTTACCACAAAAAAAAAAAAAAACGCTTCCCATGTGTCACCTCCTCTGGGAAGCCTTCCCAGCCCTCCCTTCAGGTCTGGGTTAGCTGAGTGTCTAACAGTGCCCTGCACACACCTTGATCGTGGGCTGTGCCTCCCTGTCTTGCCCAGTCCTTGCCCACCTAACTGTCTATCTCCCTGATTGATCAGTGGGCTCCTCAGGGCAGGAACCATGTAGCTGCCTCTGAAGCCCATGGGGTTTCTCTATAGTCCCTGAAGCAAAGGCATGGGCGGGGGTGGTGGGTAGTCAGAGGTGATGATGCCCCTTTCTCTGGGATAGTGGGCCATCTCTCTAAGAGAAGTGGGAAGGATGATGAAGCAGCTTGGATGAGTGAGGACGGGAGCCAAGCTGAGGCAAGGGAGGGGCAGAGGCTAGGAGTGATGGGCCAGAGTGCAGGCACAGTGAGACAGGGGCAGTTCCAGACAGGCAGCCCTGGAAGAGTGGGGCGAGGGGCTGAATGAGGCCGCTGAGGGTGTACGTGTGGGCAGAGGGGCCACAGCATAAATTGTCTCTTTACCTGTTTTCTCGTCCGAGTCTTCCCTGTCCTCAATTTAATATAGCGGGCAATCAACTCATTCCGACCTAGATTGGGGTGAGAGAAAAAATGAGGAGTGGGCAAAGGGTGGAGACGGTGGCTGAAGACTCCCCACCCCAGGGAAACCACACCAGGGCCCTCCTCAAAACACTGCTCTTTATTCATTCCCCGATGCTCTTCACTCCAACTGCCCCCTAGGAGGCACAAGCAGGGCAGGCAAAGGGTGTGTGTTGCACTCCCCACCACCGCCCCCAGCCACCTGTAGGACCTGGGAAGCCGCTCACAGGGGAGGGGGCGGGTGGGGGATCACAGGGGCAGCTTCAGGAGCAGAGGAGGAAGAGGGAAGGGTGGAACAACGTTTAGCGGCCTTGACAGGTTTCCCTGCAGACAGACAGGGCCAGGTGTGGCCGTAGGTCAGCAGGACAGCTGGCTGTATGCGTGGGCCAAGGGGGGCCTCTCCTGGCACAGCACCCTTCACACCCAGCCCTCAGCAGTGCTGCCTCCCTCCCTGTGTATGTTGCCAACTCTAAGTCTCTGAGTGTGCGTGTGTGTGCACACGCATGCGTGCGTGAACGAGCCCCTCCCCAGGTGGTGGACATCTCCGCACGTGTCCCCATGAGTGTCTGAAAGAGTTCTGGACTGGGTCCTGTCCCAGCTCTATCCCTGCCATGGAGGGAGACCCTGGACAAGTCCCTTCTCTTCTCTGATGAGAGGCAGGGAGGACTGGACAGTCTCCAGCATGCCTCCTGCTCTGACAGCCTGTGTTGAGATGTATCACTGAGCATGTCACCATGTCCTTGTGCTTGTCACCTCATGTCACCGGTTACCAGTATCTCTCTCACCCTGTAAGAGACAGCCTAGCTGTCAATTAGCCTTGGAGTTGGGGTCCTGCTCAGCACCATGGATACCTGAGGGCCTTTGGGGTACAGGAAGAAGTTGGCCAGCGGCCAGCGGCTCAGCACCATGAGGAAGGTGCTAGGGACACATGGCTCAGTGTATGTTGCATCTTTAGGGCATATACCTCTCACCCCCCAAATCCAGGCCCCCTGTCCCCCAACCCTATGGCCTCCCCAGAATGGGCCACATTCTCCAAATTCCTCTCCAATGACAGAACCAGCCCTGCTGCTCCTCCCTTCCCACAGGCCCCTATCCACTCCACTCCCTCTGCCCTGTCTAAAAATACCCTGTGGGGCTGCCCCAGCCATCTGGGAGGTAGCAGTGGGGGCAGGCAGCCCCCGCCCGACGGAAGGCGCCCGAGAACATCTGCCTGTCCATGAGTGGGGCTCTGAGAGCGAGCATGGTTGGCGAAGGCAGCAGGGGCAAGGGACCTGGGGTGCCCAAACCATTTTGCCAAGCTGCCTCCCTCCAGCACGCCATGGCCCTGGATGCCAGAGGGGAAGGCCAAGGGCCTGTCTCACCCAGCCACAGGCTGTTAGGGATAGCTGGAGGGAGCTGGCAAGAAGCCAGGCCCAGAAGGGCTGAGTTATCCCAAAAATGCAGCTCTGGAAGAGCCCTCTCAGGGCTGGACAAGAGGGAACATTCCCTTCTGGAGGCAAGAGGTGGGCAAGGTGGCAAGCAGAGTGGCCAGAAGAGCAGCAGAGACCGGGGCGGGGGGGTTCTGAGGAGTGACTGAGTCTCCTCTCTCTCTAGCTCTTCCCCCCTCAGGCCTGTCACACTTGGTCTCCCACCACCCCTGTAGCCCCACCGGTCCCCCACAGGCCCTGTCACACTTGGCGTCCCACCACCTGGGCAGCCCCACTGTCCCTCAACACATGCTGGATGGTGACTGGGAACTTGCCCAGTGGGAACAATGGCTCGGTACGGAAGTCGCACCCAGGCCTCACCCCTGGGGCTTCCCAACCTCCTCCCAGAGGAGGGACCCTCTCCCAGCCCTAGCTGCAGCAGGCTGGACTGACCCAGTTTCCTGGGCCCACTGAGTCATCCTGAAACCTCCAGGCCAGTGGGGGGAGGGAGGGAGAGGAGCAGCCGCGATGTAGAGGTGTGGGCCGCGCTCTGGCAGAGGTGGCGAGCCTGGCTTGTTTATGAGGAGGCAGCGGGGCGGAGGAGGATCCAGACACACAGGCTTGCACGCCCAGACTCGCCCATGGCGGGCTGGCAGCCTCCAGCCTCTTTGCAGGACTTCACCAAACCGGTTAGGTGAGGGGCAGAGAGCAGAAGGGGGCGGGGCTAGGAGGATGGGCGAGGAGGGTCAGGCCACCTCCCCCAGGCCTGTCCAGTGTCCCTTTGCCTACCCACACGCACCGTACATCTTGCCCTCGTCCGACAGGATGATCTTGCGCCGGCCGCAGGGCGGGTAGATGGCCAGGGCCTCCTGGAAGCTCTGCTCGATATCTGGGCTCCACACGCCCTCTGCATCGTTGTCCAGCCCCTTGTCCAGGCCCTCGGGCCCATCCTCCCGGGCTTCCCCGGGGCTGCTGCTGGCGTTCCAGCTGTTGGACGCTATTGTGCTGGTTGCTCTGGGCTCTGGGCCTGAGCCCACTGGGCAGCCTGAGCCTGGGAGGGACAGACACATAGGGATTAGGGCCAGCATCCTCTCAGACCAAACTGGCCCCCAGCCCCCACCCCCCCACCCCATACTGCACCTCCGCCCACAGCCCACCCCTCCACTCCCAACCCCACCCCCTGGGGCAGGTGCTCCAGGGTGCGGTGGAGGTCATCAGAGGTCATGCTTATTCAGAGCTGTGTGACCTTGGGTGAGCTACTTCACCTCTCTGAGCCCTGGTCCCATAAAAGGAGGAAAGGGTCTCCTTGAGGTTGGTAAGAACTAAAATTTAAATAAGATCATGACAAAGTGCTAACCACAACGCCTGGCACATAACACTCAAGAAGGTACTGGAGGTGACCATCATCATCAACAACAACAGTCCCTAATATCTACACAGCACTTTTGGGGGAGAAAAGCACTTTCATATTCATTCAATCCTCACACAACTGTAAGGCAGAGACGGCAAGGAGTGATGCCTCATTATTCAGATGAGAAAAACTGAGACTCATGAGGTCACGCAGGTACCAAAGGCATCATGATGAGCAAAGAGAGGAGGAACAGGATGGGGCAGAGCTGTTTCGGTGGCTCTCAGAGGGGCTCCTGGGCTCTTACTCTGCTGGCTCCTCCTCTAGATTCCCAACCAGGGACCCACATCTTTCAACTCTCTCCCCAGCATCAGTGTGACCTTGCTGAGGGATGAGGGGGCTTCTGACTTAGGAAGCGCATGGTCTCAACCTCCCCAAATTGACAACTAAGGAGATCCCAGCTAAGGAACCTAAAGTTGGGGCAGGAACTGCTCCAGGAACTTCGAGAAGGAGCTGATGAGCGAGCAGCTGAGAAGGTGCTGGGCCAACAGCCTTGCTCAACCCCACCCGCTCCCTCTATCCCACTTCCTGTTCCTGCACCTCCCCAGCCCCACAGCAGCCCATAAACCACCCACACGCCTGCCCCTGCCCTGTCCTACACTGAGGATGGGCCAGTACTCTGCAGAGTTCCCTGCATATGAGAGGCTGGATTATTAATTTAGACCACACCCAGCCAGTCCCCCCAACACACACAAGCCCACCCCAAGCCCCCTTCAGCCTCAGAGCTCATAAGCCTGATGTGTATAGGGTCTTGGAGTGTCTTAGAGCCCATGATGGCTAGATCCTGGGACTCTGTGCTGGGCTCCTAGAAAGCAGGGGCAGGGGATGAGGTAGGGAACCCCGTAGATGCTAGCGAGGAGAACTCTTTCCCCTCGGACATGAATTCCAGGTCTTGCTGAGTGGGTGGGGGTTGGATTCTCCTAATTGTTGAGGGAGGCTTGAGAGGGGGTCTCTTGTGGAATGAGAGGGTCTGAGGGCCTGAATGTACAATCAGACAGATGTAGAGTTTAGAGTTAATGTAGTTACTACTCATAGTGCCTGCTGTATTCCAGGAACTGTTCTGGCATTTTGCACACATTGACTCATTTAATCCTCACAATCACCCTATGGGGTAGACACTATTATTATTCCCACTTTAAAGATGAGGAAACCCAGGTACAGAGAGGTTAAGTAACTTGTCCAAGGACACACAGCTACTAAGTGCTAGAGCTAGCATCTGAATCCAGGCAGTCTGGCTTCAGTCTCTTATCCAAGTGGGGCAAGGGTTTAGGGCTGAGAAACCCTATCCCTAAAGGGAGAGATGGTCCAGCTATCATGGCAACCACCCTGATTCTGACAAGTAGGGTCCAGACCAGGGGTTCCCTTTAGCCCAAGTGGCTGCAGCAACCTCAAGGACCCCCACACTGCTATACAGCTCTTACTATAAGGTCCCCAAGGCCACCAGGAATACCTTCTCCTGTGGACAGTGGGCAGTCGGGGAGAAAGGAAGCTGTGCCCCTGACAGGACAGAGGGCCATGCTCAGGGTGCCCCTACCCCTAGCCTGTCCCTCACTCCAGGAAGCCTGTAGCTAGATCTAGATCTCGTGTACTCTCATTAGCCCCTGGGGCAACGTTCCTGGAATACAAATGTAAGGGGGCAGGGGTTTGCTGGGTGGCCCAGGGACTCCCATGTTGAGGTAGTTGAGATACAGGGCCTCTCCAGGTGACAGTGGGTCTGTCAGAGGGGAGGCAGAGGAGAAGCTACAACAGCTAGGATCCCTAGTAGTGGAGTCTTCAACTCAGCTCCCCTCAAATCCTTTCCTGAGGCCTCCCTCAGAGCAGCAGGGGCCCGGTCACATGGGGGGCCCTGGCAGCCCTAGACTTTTAAAAGCAACTTTCCTGCCTCCCCCAAGTCTCTGCCCACCTCCCCTCATCCAGGCCGTGGCCCCCCCTTCTCAGGGTGATGTCAGCCCCGCCCCGCCCCCCGCGGGAGCACTGTGGCCAAATATGGCGAACACAGCAGCGCTTGGGAGCTGGGACAGACTTGGGGGGGGGGCGGGGCGGGCTGCCCCTGGCTGGGACCGCTGGCAGCTGGTGAGGGGGAGGGGAGCTGAGGGGGCGGCTACAGGACGAGTCAAGGAGAGAAACGGGACCACCACCACCACCACCGTCCCTTCTGCTGACTATGCCTCGCTTCCCAGGAAAACGCCTATGGGCAGGGGCACCAATACAGTGGCCCGCAGGTGACCCCATACACAGCCATGCACAAGAGCACACATGTGTGAGTATGTGTGGGTGCCCAGGGTGACACCCAAATAAGAATATTTGTGCCCCCCAAGGCGAAGCATTCACATGGGCCATCGCAGCGGGAGCAGCACCAGGATGGGCTGAACTGAGGTCTCTGTCCCCACCGCATCCCTCAGGAGGGGTGGGAGTGGTACGTGTGAGGGACGAGGGCTGCTTGCTCTGGTCTTCCCAGAGACACTGCTGTGGGATGGGGAGCAAGGCCCGGCGCTTGCCCAGCCTCCTCTTCCTCGATCCCAAAGCACGGGACACGGCCTGGAGTAAGGGAGGAGGCTGCAGGCCCACAGGGACACTGACAGGGCTGTACCGAGACAAATGCGGGACTCAGGCATGGGGGAGGGGCAAGGAATCAAATGGGTGCTGGCTGGGGCAAGAGGGCACGCCATCTTCGGGTGACGGTCTCAGCCCAGGGTAGGGTCTCATCCCCTCCTTGTGCAGAAGGGGTTGGGAGGGTGGCAGTCCCCAGGCTGCTAGTTGACACTTGCCCGGGTGTCTAGAACCTCTGCTTTGCTGGGCTAGGTGGGGAGAGGGAGAAGACACAAGTGAGGGGCAGGGGGGTGGAGACTGAGGTGGGATGGGGCCTAAGACAGACAGGAGGGAAGGAAGAGGAGGGAAGGGAACATGAAATGGGGAGAGCCTGGGGTCGGGGTAAAGAGAGGGGAGCCAGACTGAGAGAGACAGAGAAGGATGAATGGAGAGACCCAGAGAGACAGACTGATAAGAGAACAGAAGAAAGAACAAGAGAGATGGTGAGAGCCCAGGAGAGTAAAGTACAAAAAACAACCAACCCAGCGAGAGAGAGAGGACAGACCTGGAGAGAGAACCACAGAGTGAGACTCACTGGGAGAGGCAGAGACCCAGAGAAGGGGAGGTCCAGAGAGAGACAGACAGAACAGGCAGCATGCTGGGGAGGACATCAGCTCTACAGACAGCGTCAGTGGGGGTGGGGTGAAGGAAGAAGGGAGAGAGAGAAGAAAGAGACCCAGAAAGGCGGAGGCACAGATCAAGATCCAGAGAGACGGGACACGCACAGAGGGGGAAAGGCCAAGAGACTCAGACAGAGCAGTGAGCAAGGGGCAAACCAGGAGAGAGAGGAACAAAGACAGAGATACAGAGGAAGGGAAGGGACAGGGAGACCCAGAGGTCAGCGGAGACCCATAGGGAGAGAGTGACAGGGAGGCTGTTGCTGGGGGCCGGGGTCAGTCACCATAGGACCATGTCCAGGACCTCCCAACTTCTGTCCCACTTGCTGCCATCTCCCTCTACAGAGGGCCCATTCTCACATGTCCCACCTGCACACCCGCCAACAGGGCTGCAGCCCTCCTGGGAGCTCACTCTGCCTGCACCTCAGCCTGACTCTGCCACACCTGCTTCCCCTCTCCAGGGCCCTCAGCCCTCAGGGTCAGAAGGCGCCCTGTGTGGCGACAGGGATGGGGGCTAGGAGGCTACGTGAGCAGGCTTTGGGGCCCTGGGGGAGGTAAGGGGCACCTGGCTGTCCACTCCCCACCCTGGGGCCAGACTTGCTGGAAGAACTGGCTGGACAGCTCCAGGCAGTGAGGCCAGAGCTGGGGCTGCTGCAGGGGCCCTGGACCCCCACCCCAGGGGCCCTGTAGGCTCCAGACCTTCAGCCCTACTTCTCCCTCCCAAGGAGGAGGAAAGCACAGGACTGAAGTGGGGCCTCTCCCAGAGCTGCTGCCCTGGAGGGGGCACAGACCAGGCAAGTGGGGCAGGTGGGTACATCCCTACCCCCCTCCCTCCCACTGTGCCAGCCCCACTGGGAGGACAAGCTGAGGCAGTGACCTTACAGGGTTCAGTGGCCAGCAGCTGTCCACTCTTGCAGGGACACCAACCCCCAAAGTACTCTTGGTGGGGGAACATGGGTAAAATCAGCAGTTGCATCCTGAAGCCCTTGCCCCCAAACTTGGGCTGGACTGACCAGCCAGGGGAGTGGGGATGGGGAGGGTAGTTGTGAGGGCTAGGGGAGCCTCCCACCCTCTCTGCCTCTCCCTTCCTCCTCCCTACCCACCCCCTCAGCGGGCCCAGCTGTTCTCCAGCTGCCAGAGGCTCCCAGGGACCAGACTGGAGCTGGGGAGGGGGTGGGGTAGTGCCTGCCTCCCCCACCTCCAGCCCAAGAACTCCTGAGGGACCCTGCCAAGTGGCCACACCCTGCCAGGCTGGGGAGGCAGCACCCTCCTCCCTGGAGCAGGGTCTAGATTTTTACAGGAGGAAGCAATTTGCAGAGCCCACTAGGAGGGAGGTGGGGGCCTCCTCCCCTCTCCCCCGCCTACTAATGTGCTTCCAATTTGGGACTCAAGGCTCTCTGCCACTCCCCACTCCCCCCACCATCACTATTTGGGGAAGGGGCTTCTCAGGGAGCAAGGGGGGTACCCCCTTTCTTCTCCAAAGCTCAACCTTACTGTCACCTCCCCCCAGAGCAGTGAAGGGGTGTGTGTGTGTCGGGGGTGGCGAGTGTAGATTCAGAGCCCTCAGGCTCCATTCTGGACTCCGTCCTGTCTCCTCATCTTGTCCCACTCCAAGCCAGGGCCAGGGATCCAGTGAGGGACAAGTTGGGGGAGGTGGCAGGGATGCAGCCAACAGGTAACTCTTGGTGTCATTCTCTCAATTAACACATCAGTGGGCCACGCCTCAGCCTCCTTGTACTCTGGGTCACCCACTGAGCTGCCACCAGTCACTCAGTCAAGTAAGCCCTCCATGACAGTCACAATGTCTCCCTGCCCCTCCTCTCTCATACTATTACCTGCACCTCTCTCCTTCCTTCTGTTTTTAATGGTACTTTTTCATGGTCCTCCACGTAGAGACCATACGCATCAGGGTTACAGGCCCCCATATGTGTCTCACCATATCCCACACCCTCTCTGGCACAGCTCCAAAGGATGTCACCCACACTGTCCGACAGTCCCAAACAATCTCAGATAGTGGCCACCCACAGAGGGGTGACTGTTCTCAGTCACACCCCACACAGTTTCCCTCGCACACAGCACTGCACATAGAGTTTCTTTCCGGTGCTCACAGTTTCACCTACACACCTTATTTCACACTCAGCTTATCACAACAGTCTCTCAGCACACATATACCATGCCATATACAGTCCACAGGGTCACAATGGTTTCTCCCTCTCTCGCTCACACACACACACACCGTATCATGGCATCACACAGAGTTTCTCACATAGTTTTTCTCATATGTAGTGTCATGTAGAGTCACACACACAGGTCATCAGTTTCTCACAGACCTGAGCCTATCTCACATACTGTTTCACACGTCTCACATCATAAGTGGTCATACCACAGCATCGTAGGTCACACAGAAGGTCACTCATTCTGCTTCTGTCACGCATATAGCGTTATATATAGCCACAAACGGCATCATACAATCATAGTGTCCCATAAACACCTTCTCAGACATACAAACACCACTGCAACTACATCCAGTGTCAGACCCAGGCACATACACAGATGGTCAAGCATATGGTTTCCTTCATACGCATAGAGACTGTGATACTCAATCACACACAGGGAACATCACCTGTACAGTTTCTCTCACATACACATGAAGTGTGACACACAGTCACACACTAAGAACGTCCCCTATACAGTTTCTCTCATACATCTGCAATCTCAGTCACATACAGAGAATGTCACACAGTTTCTCTTACACACATGAAGGCCACAAAGTCACAGAAAATGTCAGTTTCACTCATGTATCTAACCAGTATCACACAGACACACGCACAAACTTTTTACCTTGTTTTTCTCACGCATGTCCAGAACCACACAGTCTCACATACACGGAATGTCCCACTCGCGGTTTCTCTCACACACACATCCAGTGTCACACACAGTTTCCCTCTCAT
Source organism: Trichechus manatus latirostris (assembly GCF_000243295.1). Lineage (NCBI taxonomy): Eukaryota > Metazoa > Chordata > Mammalia > Sirenia > Trichechidae > Trichechus > Trichechus manatus. Next base: position 2,407,225 of record NW_004444197.1, read on the forward strand.
TTCCCTCTATCACTTCCTGTCCTTTCAGGCCTGGCGGGGAGTACAGGAAACAATCAGCACTCTAGGAAACCCCAAGGGCTGAGGCTTTGGGGATCTGTAGAGGGATGGAATTCTCTGGCCCTGGCCTCTAGCTCCCTGTGGGGTCCCTGAGGGAACAAGCAGAGCCCTTTCCCCTTCAGCCTCCTCCCCAGAGGGGCAGCAGCCTCTCCTGCAGACATCCCTCAGCCTGGCACAACACCAGGAGGGGAGGGTAGGACAACACTATAGGGACAGGGCTGAGTGTGACCTGCTGACCTCCCTAACTGACTAGAGAAGCTCCCCACAAGGCCCCAGGGCTGCCCCAGAGGTCCGTGGAGACCTTGATCCTCAAGGTCACCCCCTGGACTCCACAGCTTCTGCAGACCTCTGTGGGAAGAAGAGATAGTGACCTCCTGGCCACCTCCAGAGAAAGCTGGAGCATTTAGAGCCCTCCCTTGGCCTCGCACAACCAGGGACCTCCTTCACTCTCCTCTTACTGTGAGCTGACCCCTCTCCCCTTCCTGAGCAAGGAGGAAGTGGGCAAGACTGACAGCTTTTATTCCTTGCCAGCTTCCACACTCACCCTCAGGAGAACCCCCAGAGGGGTCCGGGAGTGGGGCAGGGGGACTGGCCATCCAAGTGGCCTCTGACCACCATCTGTGCCATCTGCCCTGCCAGATCCCACTAGGGCCAGACCCTACTGCCACTTCAGAGGGCAAGTTCTCCAACTTCATCCCGCCACCCTGTCCCTGGACACCTGCTGCTTGCAACCTTTGCAGCCAACTCAGCTGATCTAGTTGCTTCTCAGTCACCCCCCCACCCCGGTTTGTCCTCCCTGTCTTCCTTCGATCACCTCATCCTCCTCTCCAGACCCTACCAGGTTCAGATTCCATAATGGGAGAAGGAAGGCAGACTGGGAGACAGGGACTCGCAGAGGAGCTCAGAGAAAAGGGACCTGAGAAGTCATCTATTCCAAGCAGGGAAACTGAGGCCCAAAGGACCAAGATGACATAGCTGGTGAAACCCCAGCTGGGAACAGATCCCTAATTTCTTGACTTCCTCAGCTGAGATTCCTTCTGGTTCAAACCCCTGCTGAAAATTTGCATCCCCATCCCAGATATACTGAATCAGAGTACACTTTAACAAGATCCCCAGGTAATTCTCATGTATAATATATTTTGAGAACCACTGCTCTACTGGAGACTCTCAGAACTGGTCCCTAACCAGTAGCATTAGCATCACCTGGGAACTTGTCAGAAATGCAAATTCTCAGCAGGGGTTTGAAGCCCTGGTTGAGATGTCTCCCCGTGGTTTTAATGTTTTCCCAACTGGCAGGGTATATGTACCAGGGTCTGCAAACTTGAGGGTGAGGGTGGACAGCAGGGCCCAGGGCCCCTGATGCACATAGTCCAGGTAGACTGCTCACTCCAGACAGCTCTCTCCTGCCAACCACTGACCATCCTACTCAGCCATTCGCCAGCCCAAATGTGCTAATGAGCACTAATTATGGCTCCTTCCCCAGGGAGTCAGGGAAGGCCCATGAGGCTGAGACTCCCACTGGCTCCCAGCCCTCCTTCAGGAGGGGGCACCCAGGACCCCTAAAGTCACCTTCACCAGACAGCCTAGTCCTGTGAAGATACATCTGTCCATCCTCTGCCCACAGAGTGGGCAGGGAACCAGAAGACCACAGATCCATGTCCTGGGGGGCACGCCCTAGAGAAGGGGTCTTGGAAAGGGAGCTACAGGAATCTGGAAGGGTTGGGGACATAGTTCCCCCAAATCTCCAACCTTTTGGGAGCTCCACTTTCCCTCTTTGCCCCAGGCTGCCCCCAGCATCCCTGCCATGGAGGTGTGCTACCCCTGTATTGGGGTGGAGCGTGTGTACACAGAACTAGGCCGCAGGAGACCAGATACACAGAGCCGCCATGGGCACCAGCCCCTTGAGGCTGTGTCCAGCCCCTACCCCCAACCCCTACTCTCCTGGACTACAAGTCCGGGCCTGACCTGGTTCTGCCTCTACCTGGAGAGGGGGAAGACACAGACAGAGGCGGCCCCTGAGAAGCCCTCGCCAAGGCCTCATTCCCCCTTGCCCCGAAACGATCTCTGGGCTTTGAATCAGGGCCCTTTTCCTGGAAAGGGGACAGGATAGGGTCTCAATGACACTGCCCTAGGGCCTGGCTGGGCTGGGAAACAAGACACAGGAAGGCACCTCCTGGCCCTCCCTCCCCAGGCAGGAGTAAAGGACACGACAGACAATGGCGGGGACCGGGGTGGGAGGTGGGGGGGCAGCTGCTCTCAAACCCTCTAAAGTTTAAACAAGGGCCCTGAGGAAGTGCGACGAAGAGAAGGCCCAAAATCCAGCCCCCTTGGAACCCGGCTGACCGAGCTCGGCGCTGGAGGCACCCCGAACCCCCACCCCAACGCAGGAGACAGATATGCAGGGAAACTGAAGCCCCTGACTCTCCGGGGGCTAATGCTCAGGACTCGCAGCTTTGCTCCCGGACGCCCTCCCCACTCTAGCGCAGCCGCGGGCACCGCGCGCCCGAGCCGGCCAGGGCGCCGAGAGGCCGGGCCCGAGGCCTGCGTGAAGCTGGGGCTGAGCCGGCGCCGGGAGAGCGCGGGCCGGGAGCCGGGAGTCCAAAGGGCGGCGGGGCCCAGGACTGGGCGCCCTGGGTAAGAGTTCCCCGCTAGCAGGCCCCCCGAACCGTGTGGCCCCCAGACCCTCGCTCTGACACCGCAAGCACGGACAAGCGGGGCAAGTGATGGCACGGAGGACACTCTCCCGGTTCCCCTACCTCCCCGAACTAACTCGTCCCGATCGCGGGGTGGTAGTGGGCGGGGCTTCCCGGAGAGATCTCACCCTTCCCTCCAAACTTCCCGGCACCCAGATCCGGGGCTCAGGCTCAGGCTGGACAATAGCTCGGGGCTCCAGCCCCCCTCGACTACCCCCCTCCATCCAGAACCGACCAACCAAACCTCCTCTCCCAGCAGGGCCTCCTCCCGGCGTTCGCCCGGCTTACCTGGTCCGAGCTCGGGGGGGCGCTCCGGCCGGGCCGCTCCGCCGGGCCCGAGGGAGCTGAGAGGGGGGCCGGGGAGGGGGGTCGTGGGGAGGGGGCTGGCCGGAATGTGCGG
>NW_004444197.1:2410474-2428338 GCF_000243295.1 Trichechus manatus latirostris
GGGCCGCGCGGGGCCGCCCCCAACCGGCGCTCGGGCTGCCTCCCCTACAGCCTCCGGACCTCCGGCCGCTCCCCGCCTTCCGCGCACGGCAGCACCCACACTTCCCCCGCCAGCGCGACGCTCCCAACCTTCCCTTGAACGCTGGGCCTTCCACCCCCTCCACAGTGCCCCGCCAGAATTTGGGGCTCCGGTCTGGGGCGGTGCCGAGGGCGGAGTTCCCGCCTCGGGGGCAGGACTCCCGTCGGTGCTGGGGCCCTGTGTGCCGCGTCACGAGAAGCCGGGCCGAGCCGGAGCGCACGGGCTTCGGGGCTCTACCCACTCTAGTCCCGAGTCGCCGGGGCGGAGCGCCCCCTCCTGCCCGCAGCCCGCCCCCCACTCCCGGGGCCCCAGACCCGGCCCCGCCCTGGCGGCTGCGCCCGCCTCGCCCGGACCCGGTTTGTCTGGTTCTCCTCGAGTGGCTTGTTTCTCGAATTTCCCCCTTTCCCCCTCTTCCCGGACCTCCGGGGCCTCCCTTTCAGCCCGGGGCCCCCGCGGGGGGCGTCTCGACACTTTTGCGCCCGCCGAGTTTCGGTAGGACCCGCCGAGGGCGCGGGGGAGGGGACGCGGGAGCGCCCGGGGCCTGGGCGGGAGCTGGGTGGGGGAAGGCGTGCAGCCCGCCCTCCGGACCCCTCCCGTCGCCTCGCTCGCCGCACGCCCAGAAGAACCACCGCTCTGCTTGGCGTACGCGGCTTTATTGGGGATGCGGGTACCCGGCCTTAGTCCTTCATCACTTACTCCCTCCTCCGAGCCCGCCCCAGCTCCTAAGAGCCCTAGCGCGGTCCCGGAGGGGGTTAAAACAACACCGACTACTGCTCCCGGACAGGAAGTAACTGGGGCGCGGGGGGGGGATGGGCGGGGCAGGCGAGCTCTGCGACCAGATGTGCAACTCCAACTCCAGATGTTCTTCATCTCCGTCCGACCCGTGGTCTGCGCTCCTCCTATGCCTCGCCCTGTGCCAGGCTGGGGAGTGGACGGAGGTCACCGGGAGGCAGTGAAGGTTGGCCCCCGACAAGGGAGGAGTCTTCGGTGGGGGCTTTGATAAAAGGGACCCCACTGAATTCTTTCCCCCACGTTAGCGGGCTCTGGGGGCGCTGAGGGGGTGCTGGGGTCACTCGCAGGCCAGCTTCCCATCGAAGCTGGAGAGGGCGATGGCGAAGGCCTGCAGGGCGCACAGCGGATACCGGTAGTCCAGGGTGAAGGCATCCTCAGCCACGCGGCCGAACTGCAGCACTATGTAGTCAGCTGTAGGCACAGACGGGTGGGGGTGGCCGAAACTTCCTGGGACCCCCGTTCTAGCAGGCAGTGCCCTCAATATTGAGAGAAGTCTCCCTCCCTTGCATTGGGACCCCAACCCTCAGCCATCATTCAGTTATTTACCCTCCACCCACCCCCCTCTGCACCTGTCTCCCCAGTCAGCCCCACCCGCAGCTTTACCTTCCTTCAGACTGTGAGCACGTGAGGGTAAGGACACTGCCTTTTCTGTGGGCCACTCAGGGCCATGCATACAGCATGTACGGAATCACATACAGGACCCTGTCAAACTTCCCCAAGCCCAGAACCCTTCTATTCCAACTTCTCTGTTGTCTTATGGCCTCATTCCTTCTTCCCATTCCCAGCCTCCAAGTCCTGCCTTAGACCCTCAAGGCTCAATCCTTTGACTAGCCCCCCTATTTCCCTTCCTCAGCCAGTGGCTCCACTCAGCCTCCATCTCATCTCTGGCCCATGTTCCGGGCCTCATCCTAACACCTCCCCCAGCATCTATAGGGACAGGAAGCTGCTAAAAATACCCCAACCTCTGCAGGCCAGGCTCCACCAGAAACGTGATCTGGAGAGCAGTTTTCCAAGGCCACAGGACAGGTGACAAGGGGGGGGGGGCAGCCCTAGGACAGAATGGGGGATGGGAACTTACTCAGTGTCAGCCCAACCCTGTGAAGCTGGAATCCCTTGGGAGATATCCTTCTATCTCCAAACTTCCTCACCCTGGTGGGAACGTCTCCCCCAGGCTTGTAACAGGGACATTTTTATTTGTGTTCCAGGTACATCTTGTTTCCCTAACTGCTAGAGGGCAGGCCTTTGACCTCACTTGAGAGAAGATATAGACACTCAGAAATGCTCAGTCAATATTCCCTACTCCTAAAAGGCAGCCATGCTGAAGAAGTTAAGAGCTTGGGCACTAGAGCCAAACTACCTGGATTCTAGTCCAACTCTACCTCTTACTAGCTTTGTGACCTTGGGCAAGTCACTTAACCTCTTTGTGCCTCAATCTTCTTATCTGTCAAATAGGCATAATAATAGTACCTTCCTCACAGGGTTGTTGTCATGATTAAATGATTCAACATCTGTGAAATCCTGAGAACAGTGCCTGGCATAGAAAGCACTGTGTGTTTTTGAAATAAATGGAGGCCAGTGTAACTGCCTGGAGGAGCAAGGGGCTGCCCTCTCTGAGCCCCAGCCTTCTTTGACCACAAAGGAGTTGAGTATTAGTGATTTTCTAACTAATAGCTCAATCCTTCCTTCAACACAGTCTTACCCAGAATACCCCAATATCTACTCCAAAGCTCTGGTCAATGCTGGGATGAGGGCCTGGAACTCAAACCCTGAAATCTGCTCAGAATATCTAAGGCTCCTGGAAGCACACTACCAATGACCCTGGAGGAGAAGGTGACCTTGCTGGATGTTCCAGCTCCAGGGATAAAAGACTATACCAGGTTTTGTGTGTGTGTGTATGTGTGTGTGTGTGTGTGTGTGAGAGAGAGAGAGGTGGTGGGGGAGGCCTGAGTGAGAGTCAGGGTCCTGGGGAGGGGTGAAGAGCCTGGTCTGGGCCCTCAGATACTCACGGTCATCAGCGTGAACAATCTGGAAGTTCTTGACCGAGGCCTGGGTGACTCGGCCTTGGAAGTTGAGGGTGTAGGAGCCACTATCCTCATTCCAGACAGGCGGTTTGTTGTGCAGCTCTATGAGGCTCTCCAGTGTCTTGTTCTGCCAGCGCACCAGCAGCCCATCGCTGGACTGGGGTGCCCAGGTGAGTGGGTAAAAAGAGGACAGTTAGGGGTGGCAAGATAGCTCAGGACCCACTGCGGGAAGGGCCTAAAGAGAGCATCCACGTGCTGGCGCCAGGGTCTGTGCCTGCCCTTTTGAGTATGTGGGCATACAGCCTGGACATCTGCATCTGCTCAGCGTGTCCTTGGGGGTGGGATGGACATCTGTGAAGATGGGCTTTATGGTCTGTGGGATGCCAAAGCAGAGGGAGAGGAAATGGAAGCTTGGCCCTGCCATATAAATGGCATCTGGCACACAGTAGGTGCTCCGTGCCATAAGTACTCAAGGGGCCATAGGAAATGGCTGAATGCTGGCACCTGATTACAGATGTTCTAGGACTACAGGGAGCTCACAGTCGAGCTTGGGGAGATGGACAGGTAAACAGTGGTTAAAATAAAGTGTTCTTGCAGGAGCTTCTGAAAGGAGGGAGCAGGGTCTGTGTGTTGGTATTTTTGAAATATTCTCTTGAGTTTCCTTGTCACCTGTTCACGTTCATGATTTGGAGTTGGTCTATTAAGATCACCTCCTCCAAGAAGCCTTCCTGACCTTAGATTTAGACGTCCCAGCTCTGAGCTTCCACAACATCTTGCTCCTACCCCCTGCATTGTAATGGACATAATAAGATGCTGTGAGGGCAGGAACAGTGTTTTATTAATGGTTCTGTGTCTGTTTTCCTCACAATGGGGTGTTGTGACGATTAGATAATAGTACACAAAGTGTTGTTTAGAGCACTTCCTGGCACAGAGCAGGGGCTCAGTAAATGTCATATTATTCTGATGTTGACTGTTGGGTTGATTGTGGCTCTCCAGTGCTTTGCACAGAGTACATGCTTAACAAATGACTATGTTGTTAGCTGCTGTCCACCCCACTCAGGGCTACCCCGTGCATAACAGAACGGACTATTCCTAAGATCCGTTGCAGATTGGACCATTGTGATCCATAGGGTTTTCAGTGGCTGATCTTTGAAAATAGATCGCCAGGCCTTTCTTCCTAGTCTGTCTTAGTCTGGAAGTTCCATGGAAACCAGGGCTTCAAACTGGTTCGTTTTGGTTCAACCCCCTGCTGAGAATTTGCCTTTCTACCCCAGATACACTGAATCAGAATCTACATTTAACAAGATCCCAATCTGGATCTTTATGACCAGTTCGAAGCCCTGGTTGAAACCTATTTACCATCATAGCAACATGCAAGCCTTTGCTGACAGATGGGTGGTGGCTGCACACGAGGTGCATTGGCTCCTGCATGGAAGATGAGAATTCTAGCATGGAACAACCACTGCCCTCATACTAACTGATTATAGAATGAATAAACTGTGAGGTGAAGAGGAGAGACCCAAAGTAGCACTGGGAAGTTCTTATCAAGCCCAAGAAAGGACGGCAGGCACTGCCTCTGGAGGATTTCTGCATTTACTCCAGACACGGGTGGGATGGACATCTGTGAAGATGAGGCTTTATGGTCTGTGGTATGCCAAAGCGGAGGGTGAGGAAATGAAAGGTTGGCCCTCCCATATAAATGGCATCTGGCTGGGGGAACTGTCCCTCAAGACCAGCACCTCCTACACTGGTGCCATAGGAGTCAGCCGGACCTCTGATTATGGTGTGACTTTCCAGCAGGGAAGGGTGTGTGATCTGCTAGCAGGGTATTTTTCATTGTAAATTAGTAAAGTGACATTGGTCTCCTGTGAGTATGGGACGTGCAAGTCATTCAGTCTGACATCCTGGCTCACCCGACCTGTAGTGCTGATGTCCTGCGGGAAGCCACCTCTGTCAGGGACATCTCTCCATTTTACACACATACACACACACACGAAACCAAACCCACTGATGCTGAGTCGATTCCAACTCATAGCAACTCTGTAGGACAGAGTAGAACTGCCCCATGGGGTTTCCAAGGCTGTAATCTTTACAGAAGCAGACTGCCACATCTTTCTCCTGCAGAGCAGCTGGTGGGTTTGAACTGCCCATCTTTCAGTTAGCGGTCAAGTTCTTTAACTGTGCCACCAGGGCTCTCCCCCATACACGCACACAAAACAAACAACCATTTGCTTTTGAAAACGTAAGTCAAATCATGTCACTCCCTTGCTTAAAACCCTGCTTCTTCTTGTAGTTGTTAGCTGCCATCAGGTCAGCCCCGATGCATGGTAACCCCATGCACAATGGAACAAAATGCTGCCTGGTCCTGTGCCGTACTCATGATGGGTTGTGGATCAGACCATTGTGATCCATAGGGTTTCCATTGCCTGATTTTCTGAAGTGGATCACCAGGCCTTTCTTTCTAGTTTGTCTTAGTCTGGAAGCTCTGCTGAAATCAGCATCATAGCTTCCCGTTTCTCTCAGAGAAAAAACCATGGTTATGAGGGCCTGATCTTCCCCTTTCCCTTGCCTTTCTGACCTTGTCTTGTTCCAACCACACTGGCCACCTCACTGTTCTTCAAGCCCACCAGGCACCCTCCTGCCTCACAGCCTTTGTACTGGCTGGTCCCTCTGCCTAGATGCTCTTTCCCCAGATATCTGCAGGCTCACTCTCTCACTTCCTTCAAGACTTTACTCAAGTCTCACCTCAGTGAGGCCCACTCTGACCACTGTGTTTAATATTGAGAAGTACACACACACTTCCCATCTCCCTTGTTTCTTTTTTTCCACAGCACTTATCACCTTCTAACATATTCCATAATTTACTTATTGGTCATAATTACTGTTTGCTGTCCGTCTCCCTCCACTAGAATGCCAGCTTCTTGAGGCAGAGATCTTATTTTGCCCGCTGGTGTCTTCCAGGTCCCTAGACTAGTACTTGGCACTCCATAATGGGTGTTGAATGAATACGTCAATGAATGACTTGATGTAAACTATGAAAAAACCCTGCTGTGGTTGTCTTAGTGAATTCCATTATAAAAAACCTGAATTCATTCAACAGGCTGCAGTAAGGATCCCTGGGAGAATGAATTGTGGGTGCGAGTGATGAGTGTGCTCAGAGGGGTTGGGCACTGAGTAAGCTAAGCCCTCACCCCTCAGCCCTCCTGGGGTGGGTCACACAGGAGCAGGACCCTCAGGGACAGGGAGCAGGGAGGTAGAGGGCTTACGTTTCGGGGCCGGATGGGGACCCTCTCGTTGTCTGAACTCATGCCCGGGATGATGATGGTCATGCGCCGGGGTCCGCGGAAGCCCAGCACATTGGTTTCCTGGGAGAGAGATGCCCGTTAGGCCAGCCCTTGCAAGGGGAGAGGCCTGGCATGGGGGATGGGGGAGTCCTCACATAGATCACGGCTGCCAGCTCCTGACGCAGCCTCCCCACGTCAGTGCTTCCTCCTCCACGGTGTGGGTTCTGCCCGTTGTCAAAGACGGTGAAGCGATTGCCCAGGAGATTAGACCTGCAACCAGGGCGGGGCTGAGGGGATTCCATATGCTGTCCCAAGACCCTTCCTCACAGCCAAGCAGTTCTGAGAACTTCCTAAGTCAAGGGTGGGGATGTCTTGGGACAGAGCAATCCATGTCCCCTGATATTTGGAAGTTCTTTTTAAAAGCTCTGGCTCTAGAAGGAGACTGGGCAGCGTTCAAATTCCAGTTCCATCTCTTACTAGCTGGGTGACCTTAGGCAAGCTACTTAGCCTCTCCGAGCCTCGGTTTCCCCATCTGTAAAATGGAGATAACGACAGTGTCTACCTCATTTGGTTGATACAAGGATTAAATGAGTTAATATTTAGAAGTTAGTTAGAACTCTATCTGATACATAGGTGGTTGTTACGTTCTATTGAGTCAATTTTTGACTCATAGAGATCCCATGTGACAGAGAAGTGCTCCCTAGAGTTTTCTAGGCTGTAATCTTTACAGAAGGAGCCCTGGTGGCACAGTGAGCAACGGGTTTGGTTTTTTTTTTTTAAATCTTTATGGGAGCAGATTGCCAGGTCTTTTACTCCTGCGGAGCCACTGGGTGGGTTCTAACCATCAACTTTTCTGTTAGCACGAGCACTTAACTGTTGCACCACCAGGGCTCCTTGGTACATAGGTAGACCTTATATAAGTGTTAAACATATAAATAAAATAAATAAGGCCTAACTCAGGGGTTGACCCACGCACACCTCTTGGATTTGTGGTGAGGACTACATGAGATAACAGATGCAGAGATATAGCATAGAGTAACCTGGATTTAATTCCGACTCACAGTGACCCTATAGGATGGAGTAGAACTGCCCCATAGGGTTTCCAAGGCTGTAATCTTTAAGATTGCCAAATCTTTCTCCCAGCTGGTGGGCTCCAACCGCCAACCTTTCAGTTAGCAGCTTAGTGCTTAACCACGGCACTATCAGGTCTCCTTAGCATAGAATAGGTGCTGAATATTTGTTCATTCATTCATTCACTCAGTAAATACTGAGTAGCTACTGTGTGCCAGGTGTTCAAGTACGAACCAAAACAGCCACCATCCCCACCCTCATGGTGCTTAAGCCTTGCTCCAGGTGAGGTCCCTGGATCAGCAGTGTCAGCATCACCTGGGTGCTTGGCAGAAATGCAGAACCTCAGGCCCACCCCAGACTCTGACTCATTTTAACAAGATCTCCAGGTGAGCTGTGCTCATCAGAGTGTGAGGAGCCCTGGGCTAAGGGACATTTCCCGAGTGTTCAACGTAGTGAGCACTGTGCCAGGTGCAGGGGGGCAGAGATGCCTGCCTGTGGCCCTCTTGCTGACCCTAGCTTCCCAGCCCTAGGAAGCCTAGCCTCACCTCAGCTTCCCAATGAAATTCTCCCCTCCTCGGGACAGATTGGTAGGGTCACTGGAAATGAGGTAATTGGCTGTTTTGCTCCGTTTGCGTTTCCTACCAGCCAAGAGGAACACCTGGGGAAGGAGAAACAGGTGAGAGGATGGGGAGAGAAGACAAGGTGGAAGAAGGAGGTGGGCTGAAGGGAAAGAGAAGGTCTATTTGCCCTGTAGCCCCTCCCTCCTCCTGGTCCTAGCCCGTCCCTTAGCCCAGGTCTTGGCACCTCCATTCTCCCTCCCTGTCACCTCGCCTCTATCCACCTTCTTCTCGGTGTCCAGGTGCAGAAAATAGGAGGGATACAGGCCCCGATCCATGCCCTTCTTGTCCCGGGTCAGCCGGCAGCGCACCGTCCGGCCTTGGGGGGCAGGCCGCAGCACGAACTCTCCAGGTTCACCCACCTCCACTGGCGGGGACGGGGCCCTCTCTTCCTTCTGAGTGGGGGAAGAGGGTGCATCAGCCCCAGAGCATCAGCCCTGCCCCCAGCTGGTCTGCAGTGCTGGGACCTGGGCAGAGCAGGCAAGACAACTCACCACCTTCTGTTGGGAGAGAGAGCAGAGAGGCTGGCTAGAGCGCTGGCCTGAGCCCCTTGAGTCCGGGCCACCTCGCCCCCTTACACTTTCCCAACAGCCAGCATGGTGAGGCCATGTTAGGAGGCTCTAGGAGCTTTGTGCTTTACTATTATTTTGTGTAGCTTGTGGCTGAGACCAGATTTTGGAGCCAGACAACCTGGGTTCAAATCCTAACTCTACCATTGACTGTCTGCCATGTTTGTAAAGTTTTAACCACACTGTGAGAAATAGGTAGGGGTGAGGGTGGACACCTGGGACAGACCTTACTTAACTGATATATGTTTAACGAATACTTTTATAAAGTCTACCAGGGGCCAGGCATAGTTCTAAGCATTTTGCAAATAGTTGTTCAGTCCTCATGTCAGCCCACTGTGGTAGTTGTTCCCATTTTACAGATGAAGAAACTGAGGCTCAGAGAGGGTAGGCAACTTGGCCAAGTTGAGATAGCTAGTAAGAGGAGGAGCTCGGATTTGAATCCTGCCCAGTCTCCAGTCAGATCCAGAGCCTTCGGAAAGACCTTCCGTCATGTAGATACTATCTCAGGGGGTTTACTGACGCTGAGGGCATAGTAAGCATTATAGAAGGGTTAGCTGCTACTGTTTTTGTTGTTGTGTTTGTTAGTTGCCGTCGAGTCGATTCCGACTCATGAAAACCCCATGAAAGATATAACTCGGAGCCTGGGTGGCACAAGTGGTTCACAATCACCTGCTAACCTAAAAATTGGCCATTCGAACCCACCCAGTGGCTCAACAGTAAAACGGCCTGCTTCCGTAAAGATTGTAGCCAAAGGAAAGAGGCCATGGATAAGTAAAGCATTATTGAAGAAGAACAAAGTAGGAGGACTCGTACTACCTGACCTCAGAACCTACTATACAGCTATGGTAGTCAAAACAGCCTAATACTTGTACAATGACAGATAGATTGACCAATGGAACAGAATCGAGAACCCAGATGTAAATCCATCCACCTATGGTCACCTGATCCTTGACAAAGGCCTAAAGTCCATTAAATGGGGGGAAAAGACAGTCTTTTAAATAAATGGTGCTGGCAAAACTGGATGTCCATCTGTAAAAAAATAAAAAAAGGACCCATACCTCACACTATACACAAAAACTAATTCAAAATGGATTGAAGACTGAAATATAAAACTCAAAACTATAAAGATCATGGAAGAAAAAATAGGGTCAACGCTAGAGGTCCTAATATATGGCATAAATATGATACAAACCATAACTAACAAAACACAAACACCACAAGATAGGCTAGATAACTGGGATCTTCTAAAAATCAAACACTTAGGCTCATCGAAAGAATTCACCAATAGAGTAAAAAGAGAACCTACAGACTGGGAAAAAATTTCTGGCTATGACATATCCAACAAAGGTCTAACCTCTAAAATCTATAGGAAAATCCAACACCTGAACAACAGAAAGACAAAAAATCCAATTAGAAAATAGGCAAAGTCTATGAACAGACACTTCACCAAAGAAGACATTCAGGTGGCTAATAGACACGTGGGGAAATGCTCGCGATCACCAGCCATTAGAGAAATGCAAATGAAGACTGCAGTGAGATACCATCTCACCCCGACATAACTGGCACTGATAAAAAAAACAGAACAGAAAATAACAAATGTTAGAGAGGCTGTGGGGAGACTGGAACTCTTATGCACTGCTGGTGGGAATGCAAAATGGTACAACCATTTTGGAAATCCATATAGTGCTTCCTTAAAAAGCTAGAAATAGAAATACCATAGTATCCAGCAATCCCACTCCTAGGAATATACCCTAGAGAAATAAGAGTCGTCACACGAATAGAGACATGCACACCCATGTTCATGGCAGATTATTCACCATAGCAAAAAGATGGAAACAACCTAAATGCCCATCAACGGATGGATAAAGAAATTAAGGTAGATACACACAATGGAATACTACACAATTATAAAGAACAATGACGAATCTTCGAAACATCTCACGACATGGATGAATCTGGAGGGCATAATGCTGAGTGAAATAAGTCAATCACAAAAGGACAAATACTGTATGAGACCACTATTATAAAAACTAGTGAAAAAGTACACACAGAAAGAAACAATCTTTGATGGTTACAAGGGAGGGGAGGGGTGGGGAGAGAAAAACACTAACTTGACAATAGATAAGTGGTAACTTTGGTAAAGGGTGAGACAGTATACAATACTAGGGAAGTCAGTACAACTTGACCAAGGCAAAGTCATAGAAGCTTCATAGACACATCCAAACTCCCTGAGAGACTGAGTTACTGGGCTGAAGGCTGGCGACCATGGTCGTGGGGGACTCCTAGCTTAATTGGCATAACATAGTTTATAAAGAAAATATTCTATATCCCACTTTGGCGAGTAATGTCTGGGGTCTTAAAAGCTTGTGAGCAGCCATCTAAGATACATCTACGGGTCCCATCCTGTCTGGAGCAAGGGAAAATGAAGAAAACCAAAGACATAAGGGAAAGAACAGTCCAAAGGACTAACGGATCACAACTACCACAGCCTTCACCAGACTAAGTCCAGCACAATTAGATGGTGGCCAGCTACCAGCACCAACTGCTCTGATGGGGATCACAATAGAGGGTCCCAGACAGAGCGGGAGAAAAATGTAGAACAAAATTCAAACTCACAAAAAAGGCCAGACTTACTGGTCTGACAGAGACTGGAGAAACCCCAAGAGTAAGGCTCCCAGACATCTTTTTAACTCAGTACTGAAGTCACTCCTGAAGTTCACCCTTCAGCCAAAGATTAGACAGGACCATAAAACCCATAGCTCAACCATGTATACGAGACTAAATGGGCACACCAGCCCAGGGGCAAGGATAAGAAGGTAGAAGGTGACGGGAAAGCTGGACGAATGGAAATGGGAACCTGAGTCAAGAAGGGGGGAGAGTTGACATGTCAAAGGGCTGGCAATCAATGTTGCAAGACAATATGTGTATTAATTGTTAATGAGAAACTTATTTGCTCTGCAAACTTTCACCTAAAGTACAATTAAAAAAAAAAAAAAAGATTACAGCTAAGAAAATTCTATAAAGCAGTTCTACTCTGTCACACATGGGTTCGCCATGAGTTGGAATCAATTTGATGAAAACGGGTTTGGTTTTGGTTTGCTCATTGAGAAGCGCCTAATAACAATTTGGTTGCTTAAGGCTGTTGGGTTGCCTGGCCTGGCCTGGGAACCTCCCAACTCCGCTTCTGTTCTCACAAACCTGATGCCTTCTGCTCTCATATCGTATTCCTCGCAAGAAGGAGAACCAAGATTCTAACTCCAACTTTCCCACAGAGGAGAGAATGAACTGCCAGCCTGCATATGTGCATTCGAGAATTAAACACTATTTGTGAGCCATCAGGAAGCCCTGATGTGTTGTGGTTGGTCATTTTTGCTGAGAGTAGGTCTGCTCTGTGTGTGAGGTGAGGGTGGTGTTGGGGAGCAGGCCCGTAGCCACTGTCCCACTGTGTCCGTTCTCCCCTCTAAGCTGCTCCAGAAGAAACTTGGGAAACACTAGACTATGTTTGGACTGTGATGTGGAGAAAGCAGAGCTTACTGAAACACTTCCACGACTGTAAACCTCAAGGACCTACTGTATGAAGGCTGCTCTGCAATTATATTCCTTCTGGGAGATAATAAACTGGCCTTTCAGTTTATATATCAGCACCTGGAGATCTTGGTTAATGTGCATCAGCCCACCAAGACCTGACTACTCCTGCACAAACTAATAAACCAACAAAGCTAAGACCTGAGCCCTGCTCTCGGGTGACATCTCCACTGGTGGAAAATTGTTTCTCAAAGACTTTTGTCATTTTCTCTCAATAGATGGATCCTTCTCTCCTACTTGTGCCTGAGCCCTGCTTGTGGGCAGGTACAATATTAAAAAAGATTTAACACCATGTTTTTTGCCCATGGAGAGTCACTGGTCAAAGTGGACACTGGGTGGCCTGGAGGAAGATATTGGAGGCCCTTGACAGCCTCCAGTTGGAAACTGTTAACAGCCCTGACAGTTAGCCCTTCAGTTGCTGGATTGTGAGAAGGTTTGGGAAGTGCTTGTGCCCTTGGTCCTCATATTCTATTCATCACATGATGGGGAGCCAAGATTCTAAACCCAAGTAACTCCAAAATCCCAGTCCAGAAGGTCCTAGAATCTAGTCGCCAAGTCCAGGCCCCTGCCACTGCTCCCTGAGGGGACTGAAGCTGAGGGCATGGTAAGCGCTGTGGAAGGGTTGGCTACTACTATCACTGTTGTTGTGTTAGTTGCCCTTGAGTCAATTCTGACTTATGGCAACCCCGTGAGTGCAGGTTCTTCACCTCTGGGTCCCAACCTTTTTGCCTTTTCCTTTTGCTTTGCCCTTCTGATTGCTGTTCTTGGTCACCACAGTTGTCTCCTCCTCCTCCTCATCTTCTTCCTCTTTCCTCTCCTCTTCTGGGCCTTTGGAAGTACCTGGACATGGGGGGCGGTGGGCAAGCCTATTGACCCCTTACCCTGGTGGAGCACTTCATGGTTTACAAAGAACTTTTAACACCCATGTGTCACTAGGACCCCTCCCACAACCCCGAGAGGGTCAAGCCTATATTATTATTATTATCAGAGCCGCAGAAAGGCTAAGACACCTGCCCACGGCCACACAGCTATTAAAATGGGGTCAAAATGCACCCAAATCTTTTGACTTTAGAATCCACACTCTTTACCCTGCACTGCACAACATAATGTGTAGGTCTCCCAGATCCCCACCCCAGGACTGCCTCATGATATCAGGGCACCAGAGGTCACCGCCACCCACCTTTCTTCTTCCAAGCCTTCTCGGCTGGGACACCTTCCCCAACCAGAAACATGGCTGCTGGGGTCTTCTTCCTCATTCTGGGTGGGCTCACCGAGGGGTCTTTTTCAGCCTCACCAGGCCCTGCATGTGTGGGTGGGAAAGGGTCACAATCCCCCACACCCAAAGTCCCCTGCTCCTCTGCAGACCAGGCTCACCTTTCTTCTTTGTCTTTCTCATCTTGGTCCCTTCCCCTGCTGGGGCCTCCTTCTTAATTCGAAGAGGTTTTTGTCGGGGGACAGGACTTCCCAGGTTCCCTGGAAATGGGTGGTGAATGTTAGACAAAGAAGGGACCTACTGGAGCTGAAGGCCACCTTCCACTCATCCTACCTCCAGTCCCCAGGGAGGCTGAAGGCCTTTGCTTGTCTAGGATCCTGAACACCACCCTGCTCCAGTCCAGGAAAGGGAAATACCAGGAGCTTAGCAAGCAATTGCTGAATGAATGGATGAATGAGTGAATGGATGGATTAATGAATGCCAGGCCTTCTAACTGAGCCTCCAAATCTCAGCTCTCACCCCATCTTCTTCTTCCCTCAGAGGCCGAAGGTTGCTCATACACGTTTAAGACAGATTGCTGCTACCTATAGGGCCAGGTACCCAGGCCACGCCATCACAGCATTTATCCATTGTTTTATTTTCACTGTTGTTGTTGTTAGGTGCTACTGAGTCAATTTTTGACTCATAGTGGTTCCATGTGACAGAGTAGAACTGCTCCATAGGGTTTTCCAGGCTGTTATCTTTATGGGAGCAGATCACCAGGTCTTTCTCCTGCAGAGCTAATGGGTGGGTTCCAACCACCAATCTTTTGGTTAGCACTGTAATGACTTTGATATTTTTATAGGAATTACAACAATAATTCACAGTGAGTTAAAAACAAAAAAAAGCTAAACAAAAATTGCAAAGAAAACTAAAATCCCCTGCTCTTGCCTGGCTCACAGAGCACCCTGGGCAAAGGGTGTAAGGAGTGAGGGAGTGCATATTGGTCTAGGTCCTTAAGGAGCATCCCAAACCCACCAAACCCACTGCCGTTGACTCGATTCCGACTTATAGAGACCCCATAGGGTTTCCAAGGCTGTAAATCTTTATGGAATCATACTGCCACATCTTTCTCCTGAGGAGCAGCTGGTGGGTTCAAATTGCTGATCTTTTAGTTAGCGGCTGAGCACTTTAACCACTGCACCACTAGGGCTCCTTAAGGACCATCCAAAAAACCAAACTAAACCTGTTGCCGTCGAGTCAATTCTGACTCATAGCGACCCTATAGGACAGAGTAGAACTGCCTCATAGGGTTTCCAAGGAGTGGCTGGTGGATTCGAACTGCCAACCTTTTGGTTAGCAGCTGAATGCTTAACCACTGTGTCACCAGGGTGAAGAAATCATCAGAGGAAGAAACCCCCTGGGCAAGGCACTGGGTAACTTTCTCGTGTCTCAATTCCTATGTCAATGAGACTCCAAGCCCCCTTTGGGCAGGGGCTGTTTTTAATGTTTCTGTGTGCTCCCTCTGACCCTCAAAACCCACCCGTTGGACCCTGGGCTTTGGCCCTCCTCTCCTTGGTGTCTGCAGAAGTTTTGCCTTTAGGGGGCTTCTTGGGAGGCAAAGGGATTTTCTCTTTCTTTTTCTTGTCCTCCTCTTCCTCGTCATCCTCATTGTCCTCTTCCTCATCGTCATCCTCTGTAGGGAGAAACTCCTCATAAAGGGGCTGGGGTGGGACCTCCTTGTCTGGGGAGCCCAGTCCCTGCAGATTGCTAGGAAGTGACAAATGGTGCCAGGGGTAGAAGCCCACACTTCAGAAACAGGAGGGAGAGAAGGGAGTCCTGGCACATTCCTTGAAGAATGGGGGTGACCCCAGAGTCCTCAGGTTACTCCTAGTCAGGAGAGTGAGCTCGAGTTGGGGGAATTCTGAGGCTTGGGAATCTGGTTCTGGAGAAAGGACCTTCTCTGCAGGTCCGTCCTTTCGCCCTCCCCTGTGCCTCCCTACTTTCTTCTCCTTGTCCACCCTTTTCACTACACTTGTAACTCCCTGTCCTTGTCTGTCTCTCTGTTTTGACAACCCACCTGGGCTACCTCTGGCTCCTATAAAAAACCTCTTGCCGGTGAGTCAAGAACTGCCCCACAGGGTTTCCAAGGAGGGGCTGGTGGAATTGAACTGTTGACCTTTTGGTTAGCAGCCATACTTCCTAACCACTGTGCCACCAGTGCTCCTCAGGCTCCCAGCTGTAGTTAGTCTAAGGCAAAACCCTTAACTACCCTCTCTGTGCCTCAGTTTCTCCTTTTGTAAAATGGGAAAACAACAACAACAAAAAAAACTCAGTAGGTTTTTGCCTGGCACGAAGACAAGGACAGAGAAGTGGAGGCTGTTTGCACTAGATTTCTCTGTCTATGGCTCCTGTTCAGCCCCCTCCCTCCTCTCCACCTCGCCCTCTCTTCCCCCGCCCACCTCAGGCCTTCTCTCACCATCCTTCCCGTCAGGAGCACGGGATACTAGGAATGTTTCCCGGGGGTCGCGCTTCTTGGCTTCAGGGTCCCTGAGGAACTTGGTGTAGAGGGTGTTAGGCACCCGGGCCTCGGCTGGGTCAGGGGTGGGCTCCTCACGTGGCCTCCCCCTCCACCCAGCTGAGCCGGGAAGCGAAGGTCAGGCAGGTGCCAGCCCCTCCCTGCTGCCTCCCCTCACCAAGGCTTCCCAAGCCTGGGGTGCCTCACCCCGGGGAACTCCCCTGGGTTCTCTTTCTGCCTTTGACATTCGCCCCTCGCCCCATCATTACCCCTCCACCACCACCCTGCCTCACATCTTTGGGAGTATCCCTGACTCAACCCGAGCCCTGCTCCGGAGCTCTCAGCCTCCACAGCTTCCACCCCTCCAGTCTGCCTTGTCCCCTCTTTCCCTGGGGTGGAATTCACGGCTCAGCAACACTCCTCGCCTGCCCTTAGACACCCCCTCCATGTCCTTCACCCTGAGGGACACCTCCCAGCTCAGCCCTCTGCGTGCCTCCAGGTCTCCGGAGCTTGGATCCCATGGGGCAGGGGGACTCTGGGGCCTCTGTCCTCTTCTTCCTCGGCTTCTGTCTCAGGGCGGGTCGCTGCGGAGAAGGGGATACAGGAGGAGGGAGAGGAAGGAAGGGAGGCTTGGAGGGCTGCCCATCACCTTCTAATCCCTTGAGCTGCCAGAAATAACCACAGATTATCCGGAGAGGAACTGCAGCCCCCTCTTCTGCCGAGTGAGAGAGGATGACCCCCCCATGCATCACAGCCGCCTCCAGGGCCCCAAAGCCCAAATTCCTCCCTCCACTCCCCATGTCCCCAAACACCCCTTTCCCTCAAAAAAGCTCAGACACCCTACTCCCAGATGCTGCTGAAGGGGACTCTCCCTACCCGCGTATTCCCCAACCGGTGTGGGTTTATGTGCAGTGGGGGGATCTTTCTGTCTACTTTGCAAGGAGGGGTGACGTACCTGCTTGGGGGGCCTGTGGACCTCCGGGCTCCGGCCTTCCTCCTCATGCCCACTGAGGGTGGCAAAAGAATCAGCCATTCTCCTTTCCCCTTCCCTGCCGCTCCCCATCTAGCCCCTGCATCTGTGCCCCTCAGGGTTCAAGTGGGGATAACATGGGGGGCTTTCAAACCTGTCTGAGGCCCACACCTCTCGGAGGGTGTCATCCTGCAGCGGCATGATGCACTCTCTTGATCTGCACCCCTTCTCTGGCCACCGTGAATCTCTAGGAGCCTCCCACCCTACCCCAGCTAATCCCAGCTCAACCCTCCCCCACCCTCCCCTGGCTCAAGGCTGTCTGTGAAGGCCTGGCAGCACTGTGGGAGGTGCTCCTGCCCTACCCCCCACCTGGCCTTCCCAGGCCCAGGGCACCCAAGGGAAGAGTTGACCCCCAAGGGAAGAGTTGACCCCCAAGTTCTTCTCAAACACCGAGCAGTCTCAGTGGTCAAGGGGGATGTGGGAAGGAAATATTAGATGGAATTCTGTATTTGTCTTTAATGAATTGACAGAAGCATGTATATACAATTAAAAATTATATATTTTATTCGGTTTTCGGTGAAGGTTTACACGGCAGTTTAGGTTCCTATGCAACAGTTTCTACACAAGTTGTTCAGTGACATTGGTTACATTCTTCACAATACATGAACATTCTCATTATTTCCATTCTGGTTGTTCCATTTCCATTAATCTCGTTTCCCTGCACCCTTACATTCTCATCTTTGTTTTAATGTAATTGTTGGCCATTTGGTGTCATATAAGTGATTTTTCAAAAGAGCCCAGTACTTACAGGTGGTATTCATTATTTTTTGAGCCAGTTTGTTATTTAGCTACAAGGTGACCTCAGAGTTAGTTTCAGTTCAAAGTCTGAAGGGTATCTCAGGCCAATAGTCTGGGGAGTCAGCATGTGTATACGATTTATAAAGAAATATCCCTATAGTGAGAGTGTGCATGCAAATATTTTTTACCGGTAGGGAAAATGATTTTTAAAAAGTTTGGAGACCATCATCTCTTCGGGAGCAAGGGAGAATGAAGAGAACAGGATACAACAAAAAGATTAGTCCAAAGGACTAATTGTCCACAGCTACCAAGACCTTCACCGGACTGAGTCCAGTACAGCTAGATGGTGCCCGGCTACCACCGCTGACT
>NW_004444197.1:2428816-2460454 GCF_000243295.1 Trichechus manatus latirostris
TGGGGTTGTTAACCAATGTCATAAAACAGCATGTGTGTTACTGTTACATGAGAAACTATCTGTTCTGTAAGCCTTCACCTGAAGTACAATAAATATTAAAAAAAAAAAAAAAAGTTTGGAGACCAGGGATATAGTGTCGGTGTGATTAATGTCATGGGAGAGTGTTGGTTGAGTGCTGAGAAGCCTGGGGAGGGCTCCAACCTGAGGAGGCATCTTGGAGGCTTCCTGAAGCCCAAGACAAAGCTTGAAAGATTAGGAATAGGAAGGAGTTGTCAGGGAAAAAAAGGTGGGGTGGGCACCCGGAAAGAGAACAGCAGAGCAAAGGTAGGAAATGGCTTGGTGTGTTCAAAGGTCTAGCACTAGGAGCTGTTGTTAGGGGCCCTCAGGTCGATTTCAACTCATAGCGACCCCATGTATAACAGAACAAAATGTTGCCTGGCCCTGTGCCATCCTAACAATAGGAGGTATGTTTGAGCCCATTGTTGCAGCCACGGTGTTAATCCGTCTCATAGAAGATCTGCCTCTTTTTCACTCACTCGTCTATGCCAAGAAATTTGGAAGACAGCTAGCTGGCCAACCAACTGGAAGAGATCCATATTTATGCTCATTCCAAAGAAAGGTGATCCAATGGAATGTGGAAATTATCGAGCAATATCATTAATATCGCATGCAAGCAAAATTGTGCTGAAGGTAATTAAAAAATGGCTGCAGTGGGTACAGCCACAGGGAACTGCCAGAAATTCAAGTGGGATTCAGAAGAGGACTTGGAACAAGTGCTAGAAGGGAGATGGTCATTTCCAGCGTGGGTCAGCCCTGAGTCCAAGCCCTGAGCTCAAGCCCTGAGCTCAGCCACTTACAAGTTACTTAGCTTCTCTGAGCCCCAGTTTCCTCATTTATAAAACGGGTTTGATAGTAGTATCAGCCTGGTAGGGATGTTGTGCAGATTAAACGAGATGATGGGTAGAAAGCTGCATACAGTAAGTGCTCAATAATTGGTAATTATATGCCCTTTTCCAGAGCACATCCATTTTATCTCTGTTTCCCTAGCAGGTACAACACAGCTTGACATATGATCAGAGCTCAGTTTTGAACGAGTGAATGAATGCATTCTTTATTTCATTTGATTCTGATGAGGTGTGCAGTGCAGGCTAGAGATTATTATTTCCATTTTACAGGTGAAGAAATTGAGGCTCAGGGAGGTGAAGTGACTTACTGTCAGTCAGATAGAAAAGTTTGCTGAGCTAGGGCTTATATCCAAATCTGTTATCTGTCAGAGATTTACTACTAACCCTTGCATATGTTATACAGTCATAAGGATTAGAGATGAGTTTGAAGGAGTTGGTCATGCTTTATGTCTTCCTTCACTTTATTGGTCCACCTAATACAGATTTGCCATAATTAATCTTTCTAAAATACTACTTCCTGAGTTAACACTTGTGCTCAAACACATTCATTGGCTCCCTACTACCTAAGGACCAAGTTTAAATGTGCTGGGTTGGCATTCAAGGCTCTCTCTGATGTACCCCTAATTGGCCTTTCTAACTACTGGGTTGTCCCAGACCCTACTCTTCATCCAGCCCCATGGATTTCCTTGCCGCCCTTACATTTTCTCTCTTTCTGCCTTTGTTCAAGTTTCCTCCTGGAATGTCTTCTCTATGAGAGGAAACCTATTCATATCTAAACAATCCTCAAGTCCCCAACGCCAAGATTCCCCAGTGCTCCTCTGCCTCTGAACGTATAATAATGATAGCATTTATTGACCACCTACTGTGTGCCAGGCCCCTTGCTTCCATTCTCTCTACCCTGTCAACAATAATGATGAGGTGCATGTTAACATCCTGATTCTAAAGATGAGGAAACTTGAGGCTCAGAGAGTGTCAACGAATATTTCCTGAGCACCTACTACGTGTCAAGCACTATGCTAAGCACTGATCATACAGCGATGGACAAAACAACCTGGTCCCCACCCTCATGGAGCTTACATTCTTACATGAACATGAACGCACAAATTGTTACAACAATCTCACTATTGTTACTTGTAATAAATGCCAAGAAAGAAAAGAGCTGGATCCCATGAGAGAGGTGGGTTCTAGTCTGGATCTAGAGGACTGACGAGGTTGCCTGAGGAGGAGAGAGTATTTAAGCTGAGACTTGAAGGTTCCAGAAACTAGGAAAATTTGAGTGTTCCAGGGCACGAGGCACAGCAAGTGCAGAATGTTTCCAGGCAGCAAAGAACTCGGCACGTTGGAGCAGCGCTGCCCCGAGGCCAGGGCAAGGAGGGCCTGCCCAAGACCTGCACTTCAGAGGGCTCCTGAGGATCTCAAACTCCAGACAAATACAGTGCTAAGAACCCCAGGGTATCTGTCTCACCTCAGGGCCTGGGCTCAGCACTGGCTCAGCAGGACTGTAAACCTGAACATCCACGTTCTAACACTGCTCAGGCCCCAGGGAACCCTTCTTCATATCTCTCCTCATCTGCCCTCAAAACCAGAGGTGTCTGTACCTGGATGTGGGAGAGATGCGTGGGCTGAGTTGCTGCCGATGTCAGAGATGGATGCTGCTTTGGTGTGTCGGGGGGATTTGAAGCTCTGAGGAAGTGAAAGAAAAGATAAATTAATTTCTCAGCTCTCTCCTCTCAGGTTGCATGGGTGTGACAGATTCGTGCGTAACAAAATGTCCATTTTCTTCTTTCCCTGCTCCAAAGTTTCTCATGAACTAGCACAGTATTCATAAGAGTTGCACTGGCAGCTAAGGAACAATTTACAATATTAAATAATTCATATTACTGTTAAATTTGCACATAAACATAGGTCTGGACATAACATGTGTAAAGCATGACAGCAATTCTTTATATTAGCAACTCATGAGATATTGGACACTATTTTGCAAACAGTTCTATTTTTCTAAAACTAAGAAGAGAGAATAAAAATTTCAAAAACCATTTAAATTTGATGAAAAATTTGACATTTATTTATTATAAATTGAACTTTGCTTTAATTTTAATGCATAATTAAAATTTTAAATCTATTAGAAGGTCACTTTTGAAAACATGACAAATAATTTTAATGTTTTGAGTTTTTTACTTACGTTAGTGACTTTTTGAGAAAAATGTATTCAAATTTTGTACACTTTGATGGCAAGTACATTTTTCTTTTATATCCTTACAGTTACCTGTTTATCATAGCCAGAAAGGTTACAAGTGAAGAGACACATTAGGCAAGGTCTGAGAGAGTTCCTGACACGGGATCTCCGCTGCCCCCAGGGACGTGCTACTCTCTCCCATTCATAGATGTTCTCACCAATCCAGGTGCCCCAAAGAGTGCAATTACAATTTTTAAAAAAAAATCCTTCGAGAATGAGTGCGGGTTGAAATCATGATAGAAATAGAAAATAAAATAGCGGAACTCAGAAAAGAGAAAAAAGTTAACAGAAGAAATAAATGCAAGTTCTGTCATTATGAAGCCAATTTGTCAAGGTAGAGTGGTGGAACGTGCTTTGACTAATAGTTTAAGAGTTTGATTATATGATATGTGGGCCTCCATTTGCTCCCAGTGTCAGGGGCAGGACTGCATTTGAGGACCTGAAGGAGGCCACTGTTTAAGTGATCCCTCTAAACCCTGGTGGCGTAGTGGTTAAGAGCTAAGGCTGCTAACCAAAAGGTCAGCAGTTTGAATCCACCAGGCACTCCCTGGAAACCCAATGGAGCAGTTCTACTCTGTCCTATAGGGTCACTATGAGTCGGAATTGACTCAATGGCAAAGGGTTTGGTTTGGTTTTGGTTTCTGGATGCTGTGTGGAGACTGGATTGGCGAAGGGCCAGGGTTAGGGGAAGTGACAGAGAGGGGCTTAGCAAGCCAGCTGATTACTCCAGGCCTGGTGGTGGCGATGGCTAGGGCCACACAGCTAATAAATGGCAGAGCCAGGATTCAAACCCAACTCTACTCCACTCCAAAGTCTGCATTCCTTCTGCCACACACCAGTGCCTCATGGTGTTCTGTATCTTTAGCCTCATTTGTAAACACATTCATTCATATATTCCTCCAGCAAACTTGTATGGAGCCCTTATTATGTATCAGACTCTGCCCCACGTCCTGAGGACACAAAGACAAACAAGACCCAATCACTGTTTTCAAGGAACTCACCCTAGACTGGAGGAGAAAGTGGAGGCCATGGTCTCAGGTTAGGGGTGCAGTGGGCGGGGGTGGATGTGGAGTAGTGTAACAGCCTGTGAAAAAGTATGGAGATACGAATAGGTAGGTCAAGTTCCTGGCACTGCAACTTTAGGGTTTTGGTGAGACTCTACAGGCTTGCTATGAGTTGGAATCAACTTGATGGCGATGAGTTTGGTTTTTGGTTTTACTAGTAAGGAGGCCTAGTGGCTGCTAACCGGAAGGATGGTGGTTTGAACCCACTCAGCAACTCCATGGGAGAAAGGCCTGGTAGTCTGCTACCGAAAAGATTACTTCCTAGAAAACTCTATAAGGCAGTTCTACTCTGTCCTATAGGGTCGCTACGAGTCGAAACTGACTTGATGGCACCTAACAACAGAGTGGTGAGTGTGTGTAGGGAACTTAGGCGTAGTGTAAATGCTCAGCTTTGGCTCAGGGGTGGCATTGGGATGGCCAGTCAAGGTTTTGATTAAAATAGGGTTAGGTTTTGGGTAAGATTCAGATCAGTAACACAGATAATGCCTAGTATCTTCTGATCTGACACCGAAGAAAAACAGGCTCCATGCTCTATAATTATACCTTGTTTGGGTCCAAAAATGACATTTCCAAGCTTGATCACCAGCGTTAGTCACCAGACTCAATTCTACAGAAGTTTTAACTGTTTTCTAAAATTAAATCCACTTTCAGAAGACAAAGATTTGCTACTACCATCAGTGACAATGCTGATAAATAATGACATTTACCCAGTGCTCCACCTGGATTATCGCAATTCATCCACACAGCATATTTGGACATCTGTGGCTCAGAGAAGTTAAGTAACTTGCCCAAGTTCACACAGCTGGTGTTTGGTGGAGCCATACCATTGACTGAGCACCTAGTATGTGTCTGCTATTTATGTGTTATCTCTGGTTTCTACAGAAACTTTAAAAGGCAGGTGGGCCCATTACTTAACCTGTCTATGTCTCTGCTTCTTGCCCGTAAAGTGGTGGCAATAATTGTGTAGTTGATTCTCATTATTCGCGGTAGTTATGGTCTATAAAGGACCTTGACGGTGCAATGGCTAAGCGCTCGGCTGCTATGACCCAGCAGCTCCTCAGGAGAAAGACCTGGCGATCTGATCGGGTAAAGATTACAGTCTAGAAAACCCTATGGGGCAATTATACTCTGCCGCATGGGGTCGTGATGAGTTGAAATCAACTGGCACCTAACAACACAACAACATGGTCTGTAAGGTCCCCACTAACGTGTACTGGGTGGCAACTAACAACAACAAGGAATTACCCAATACCGAACCCGCCTCATTGGGCAACTCAAAATTTTCACTGCTCTGCGCATGCGTCTGTTCTCGAGTCTTGGCAAAAGCGCCGCAAGAATTGTTCGTAGGGTCATAAATAAATTTTAACGAGTAGGCGAGTTCACAAATGTGAAATCCATGAATAATGAGGACCCACTTCACGGAGGCTGTGAGAATTAAATGGACTGATATGTGTACAGTGCTTAGCACAGTGCCTGGCAAATGTTCATAAACATTAGCTAAGCGTTGTAGTGGTTAAGTGCTACATGGCTGCTAACCAAAATGTCGGCAGTTCGAATTCACCAGGTGCTCCTTGGAAGCTCCATAGGGCAGTTCTTCTCTGTCCTATAGGGTCGCTATGAGTCGGAATCGACTCAGTGGCAACGGGTTTGGTAAGCATCGATAAGATCTCTCAGATAAGGAAACTGAGGCTCAAGTCCTTCAGAAGAAACCGAAACCCAGGTCTCCCTGGCTCAGCTTAAGTGGTGCAGGAGTGAAAGGAGGGTCTCTGGAGAACGTGTAAAGCAATGGTGAAGAGCTGGAGATTTTGCCAGCAACAGACCCAGGCTTCCTGCTTCACCATTTCCCAGCTGGGTGACCTTGGGCAAGCTTTCCCCCTTGCTGGGAGCCTCTTGCCCCAGACTGCAATTTCTCAATCTGGCAAAAATACATTTGCATCTGGAAAAGATTTCTTCAGTGGGCTTATCAGAAACCAGGGAACTCCCACTGCCCCAGGCGTGTCCAGGCTCTTGCAAAATAGAAAACAGGTCTGAGCTTTGAAACGGCTGGTTTCTGTCGGCTTTATTTTGCTGAGGTTATTTGAGGTTTCTTCTAGTCAACAAGCTTCTGTTGTCCTCACGTAGGCTGCTGGCAGACTGTTCTAAGAAGTTTCTCTCAGTCAGCCCTAGACTTCCAGTGCCAGGTCTAGTGTTCTCATCCCCATTTCTCAGATGAGGAGGTGGAGGCTCAGCAACATTAAGTAACTCTCCAGGATCCCACAGCGGGCAGTGAGCAGGCAGGATTCAGGCCAGGCTCTACAGAGCCCAGGCCCACCTCGAAGTCCCAGAACAGTGAAGCTGTGGCCCACAGAAATTCTGTCTTCATTTCCTCAGTTGTTGTAACATAAGTACCACAAGTGGGCGGCTTTAAAGAACAGAAATTTATTTTCTCAACGTTTTGGAGGCTAAAAGTCCAATCAGGGTCTCAGCCATGTCCGTTCCTTCCTTGTTGGTAGCCCTAGGTGTTGTTTGGTCCCTGGTTGTGGACGATCTTCACGCAGCGTCTGTCTTGTCCCGGGTGCATGTGTCTCTGTGTCTAATCCTCTCTCTTTATAACTCAGAAGTGATTAGGTTTAGAGCCCACCCCACTCAGGTGTGATCGTTAACATAACAAAGAACACCCTATTTCCAAACAGGATGACATCCACAGATTTAGGGGTTAGGGTTCCAAAACATATTTGAGGGTATGCAATTTAATTCTTAACAAGGGCCTCTGAATTGTTTGTTGAACGAAGTCCTGTGTGGCCGCTGGGCTCTGGCTGCAGGAGCTAAAAATGGGATTTGGGCTCAGCTTTGCCCTCAAGGGGTTCTCCACATGGGAGATGAGGGTTGGGGAGGTACAGAGAATGAGACAAGGACATGGTGTCTTCTTTAGAAAGTAGCATGTGACGAATGATACTATTGTGGGACTTCATGGCTTTTCACAGAATCAGGGTGAGTCTGAGCTAGAAGGACTGCTCACGTGAGCAGTGTCGTCTCCAACAGTCAGGAGTCCCCCTGCACACTTAGTCTGCAGCCTCTGTTTACACTCCTTTGGACACAGGAAGCTAACTGCCTCCCGGAGCCAGCATGCTATGCAGGGACAGCTGCTTAGAAAGCTCCTCTGCACACAGAGCCCACCTCTGCCTCAGTACAGCATCACCCCCCCACCCCACCTCCCGGGTCCTCTGGGCCCTTCACAGTGAGACATTCACTGTCTCAGCTTATCCAGGGAGGAACATCCACCTTCCAGCTTCCCAAAGACCCAGAGTATAAACAGAGCAGCAGCCTCCTGACCCCCAGCTCCTGGACCAGGGTGCCAGGGGAGTGAATGGGGACCAGATCCATTTTGGCATGGTCGGCCACAAGCACTTGGGCAAGGAGACCTACCTGAGAAAGAGAGAGACTGACACAAAAGATGGACGAGAGCTGGAGACTGAGGGACAGACGCCAGGGGCAGGTGAAGCTGTTGTGACACAGAACAAGGGTTCATTCACTAAGTATTCATGGAGCGCCCACTGTGTGCCAGGCACTGCGCTAGGCACTCGACGTACATCAGGAAACAAAACAGACTAATGGATCACGTGGTGTGTTAGAAGGTGACACATGCTCTGTCGTTGTGTTGTTACTATTCTGTGCTGTTGAGTCCATTCTGACTCTTAACGACTCCATGTGACTGAGCAGAACTGCCCCACAGGATTTCCCAGGCTGTAATCTTTATGGGAGCAGATCGCCAGGTTTTTTTCTCCCAGATGCATGTTGTAGAGAAAATAAAAACAGGAAGTGGGGGAGGAGTGTACAAGTGTGAGGAGGGAGAGAGCTTTTCAATTTAAGATGGAGCAGTCAGGGAAGGTCTCACTAAGAAGGTGACATTTAAGTAAAGACTGAAAGAGGTGAGGGGTGAACCACGTCAATATCTGGGGGAAGAGCATTTCAGGTAGAGGGATAGCAAGTGCAGAGGCCCTGAGGTTGGAGTGTGCTCAGCACATGTGAGGAATAGCAAGGGGGCCAGCGTGGCTGGATCAGAGTGAGTGAGGGGGAGAGCAGTAGACAAGGTTAGAGAGGTATTAGGGGTGTGATGGGCGTGTTGGGGAGCAGGTGGTAAAATAATATTAGCTTTTACTTGGTGGAAACTGGAGGAGCCCTGCTCGTGTAGCGGTTAAGAAATCGGCTGCTAACCAAAAGGTCGGCAGTTCAAATTCACCAGCTGCTCCTTGGAAACCCAGAATCAACTCGACGGCAACAGTTTTTTTTTTCAGTTGGGGGAACATTGGAGGGTTTTGAGCAGAGGCAGGACATGACACGTTTTAACAAGATCACCCTGACTTTTGTGTGGAGGAAAGGGAGTAGGGGTGTGGGGAGTACAGGCAGGGAGGCCAGTGAGGAGGCTGTTGCAGTCCTCCAGGCAGTGGAGGGGTGAGAAGGTGGTGGAGTCAACAGGCCATGCTGTGCATTGGATGGGATGTGAGAGGGCGTGAGAGGAGTTAGTGTGATACCAAGGATTTGGTCTGAGCAACTGGAGGGATGGAGAGTCCATTAACTGAGATGAGGAGGACTGCAGGAGAGTCAGGTGTGGGGGGTCAGGAGTTTAGAGGTGGACACATTTAATTTGAAGTGCCAATTGGGCAGCCACGTGGAGATATCACGGAGGCAGCTGGACACACGGTCTGGGCTCCAGATATAAAGTTAGGAGTCTTGAGCACATGAATAGTAGTAGTGAAGCCAAGTGTCTGCCTGAGATCACAGAGTGAATGAGTGAAGTTACAGCAGAGGAGAGGACCAAGGACTGAGCCCGGGGACACCATAATGGGAGGAGGTCCATGGAGATGAGGAGGGACCAGGTATGGAGCCTGAAAAGTTAGGTTTTAGAATGGTTTTGAGGTCAGTATTAGGTTTAACAAGAAGCCCTGGTGGTGAAGTAGTTAAGCAGCTTGGGTGCTAACTGAAAGGCTGGCAGTTCGAGCCTACCAGCTGCTCCATGGGAGAAACACGTGGCGGTCGGCTTCGGTAAAGACTGAAGTCTTGGAATCCCTATGGGGCAGTTCTGCTCTGTGCTATGGCAGACTCGCTGTGAGTCAGAATCGACTCAGCAGCAACAGGTTTTGATATTAGGTTTAACAAGCAATTCAGGAACTTAATAATGGTTAGACTCAGGTTGGGGTGAGGTTCAGGGTCACAGTTTAGGTTAGAGTTGGATTTCAAGTCAGGAATAGAATGAGTTTAAAGATAGGGTTAGGTGTCATGGGAGGTGTCAGGCTGACTTAGGGTTGGACATTTAAGGGTTCTGGGATATGCCTGGTGCTAGGATTAGTGTTTGATGCAGTAACTCTCAGGCGGTGGAGCGTTTGGAAATATGTGGGACATTTTGGGTCGTCACAATGACTAGCGGTTGCTCGTGGTATTTAGGGGCAGGGGTGAGAGACACTAGATGTCCTGTAGTGTGGGGGACAGTGCAGTGGTACTGTCCCAAATACCAGAGCACCCTGGAGAAACACTGAGGAAAAGCAGCGTGGCCAAGAAGACAGACGCTGGATGGTCTTAGGTTTGCATTCCTGCCCTGTCATTCTCTTTCCTGGTTGGACACAAGTCTTCAGTTGCCCCGTCTATAAAATGGGATGATGATAAAGGCCTTGCAGTACTGTGAGAAGACTGATAATGAAGTTTGCAGATGGCCTGGCACAGGGCTGGCCCAAGGGGTGCAAATGGGAGTCCTGGATATCCTTAGAGGTCTGGGCCATGTTTAAGACGAATATGGTAAAACTGAAGTTGTCTGGGTTTGGGCTAGTTCAGGGCGGTGGTGGCCAACCTTGGCTGTGCGCTGAAATCACCTAGGGGGCTTTAAAAAGGCTGATGGTTGGTCCCACCTCCCCTGATGTAATTGGTCTGGAATGGGGCCTGGGCATTAGGAGTTTTAAAAGCTCCTCAGTTGATTTAGGGCCTTCTGAGGGGCCTGAAACACACTCTAAATTTTTCCTTCCAGTAAAGCAGTGGTTTTCAAAGTGGGATCTGCGACCAGCAGAGCAGCATCAGCATCACTTGGGAAGCTGTTAGAAATGCAAAATCTCAGATCTTCTATCACTCTTTGCCCTCCAGTGGATTCCAACTCAGAGGGACCCTATAAGACAGAATAGAACTGCCCAATAGGGTTTCCTAGGCTGTAATCTTTACTGGGGCAGATCACCAGGTCTTTTCTCCTGTGAAGTGGTGGTAGGTTTGAACTGCTGACCTTCCGGTTAACAGCCGACTGCTTAACCATTGTGCCCCAGGGCTCCTGCCTTCCATCCCCACCCAGTGAATGAGAAACTCAGGGCAGTGGGACCCAGCAACTGGCTTTGCAGAGGCATTCTGGTACACATTCAAGTTCCAGTAAAGCGCTGTCTCCAGGGGGCTCTCAAGAAAAGACTGATAACACTTCGCCCTGTGCAGTTTCCTCACTTCTGTATCCATGGACCCACGTCACAGGAGCTGTGCGCGGGAAGCTCCATGGGGCAGGGGCTTTGTCCCTCTTGTTCACTGCTGCATCTGCAGGCCAGCACAACGCCACAGTGCCTCTGTTGAGGAACGGAATGAATGCACAGAGAATTGTTGTTGTCATTGAGAGTTGTGGTCGAGAGGGAGGACTATTTATTTAAGAATGTAGCCAACTCCACGGCCATTACTCTCAGTGGGAGCCTGGGGTGCCATGAACTGGGAGAGGATTTCCTGCCTCTCTCTTACTCTGTCTCCATCCCAAGAGCCCCAGAAAATGTGAACACACACACTGAGTGTGAGCCTAGCATTTCTAGTGTTTCCAGATACAGATTTCTGACACAAATGGGCCCTTGAATACCAGCGGAAGAACTAGCGACTCTTTCCACTGGAGACATCCACATACCTATTGCTGTCAAGTCCATTCGGACTCATAGTGACCCTATAGAAACTGTCCCATAGGGTTTCCAAGGCTGTAATTTTTATGGAAGCAAACTGTTACTTCTTTCTCCCCAGGAGCAGCTGGTGGGTTCCAACCCACCACTATTTGGTTAGCAGCCAAACTGCTTAACCACTGAGCCACCAGGTCTCGTTACTGGGGACACCAGCCCATGACAATTGTTCAAAGTCCGTTTGAGGGTCTCTAGTGTGGTGCGTGAGCATGGCTGTGGGTACACTACTTGATAGGCCGTTTTGGAGATGATGATGCTAATTTTCCTTTTTATTTCTAAACAATTTCAAACTTACACAGAAATTGCAAGAATGCTATAAAGAACTCTGGAATACCCTTGGCCCAGAGACCCTGACATTTGAGTTTCACTAATTGTCCCAATAATGCCTTTTATAGCAAAAGGATGGGGCCCAGGACCAGCCTTTTTATGTCTCTCCAAACAAAAACCAAACCCATTGCCATCGAGTCAATTCTGACTCATAGCGACCCTATAGGACAGAGTGGAACTGCCCCATACAGCTTCCAAGGAGCAGCTGGTGGATTCGAACTGCCGACCTTTTGGTTAGCAGCCGATCTCTTAGCCACTGTGCCAGCAGGGCTCCATGTCTTCAGTCTTCTTCAATCTATAAGGGATTGTCAAGGGTCATTTTGCCACATGTGATTTTCACTTATGGACAATTAATGCAGTTTGTGAGCTGCCTTCAGAACCTAACTTCCACATTAGACCCCACTCCCTGGACATCATCTCAGCTGAATCCCAGTGGCCCTGGGGGTGAGTAGGGACTATGAACCCCCCGTTTGGTCAAGCAGGAGTCTGTTGATGGCAGGTGGCAGAAGTCCAATGCAAATTTAGTCTAAGCTCAAATGGGAATTGACAACAAAAAGACAAACAAAAAAATGGGCAAAGTCCTTGAGGGACTGAATTACTGGGCTGAGAGCAGGGGACCATGGTTTTGGGGAACATCTAGCTCAATAAGCATAGCATAGTTTATAAAGAAAACGTTCTACATTCTACTTTGGTGAGTAGCATCTGGGGTTGTAAAAGATTGTGAGCAGTCATCTAAGATACTGCACTGGTCTCACCCCATAGGGAGCAAGCGAGAATGAACAAAACGAAAGACACAAGGGAAAGATTAGTCCAAAGTACTAATGGACCACAACTACCATGGCCTCCACTAGACTGAGTCCAGCACAACTAGATGGTGCCTGGCTACCACCACCGATTGCTCTGACAGGGATCACAATAGAGGGTCCCAGACAGAGCTGGAGAAAAATGTAGAACAAAATTCTAACTCACAAAAAAAGACCAGACTTACCGGCCCGACAGAGACTGGAGAAACCCCGAGAGTATGGCCCCCGGACACCCTTTTAGCTCAGTAATGAAGTCACTCCCAAGGGTCACCCTTCAGCTCCTTAGGGCTCCTTAAACCAAAAATCAAACTCATTGCTGTTGAGTTGATTGCGACTCATACTGACCCTATAGGACAGAGTAAGACTGCCCCATATGGTTTCCAAGGAGCAGCTGGTGGATTCAAACTGCTGACCTTTTGGTTAACAGCCAAGCTCTTAACCATTGCGCCACCAGGGCTCTTAGGGCTCGTTAGGAAGATGCAAATCAAAACCACAATGAGATTATTACCCCAACTCCATTATAATGGCAGTGGTCACAATAACAGAAAACAGAAAATGTTGGGGAGGTTGTGGAGAAAATGGAACCCTCATTCATTGCTGGTGGGAATGTAAAATGGTGCAACACCCATTGTAAACAGCTTGACCAGTCCTCAAAAAGTTGAACATAGAATTACCATACAACTGAGCAAGCCCAATCCTAGGTGTATACCCAGAAGAAGTAAAGGCAGGAATGCAAACAGAAATCTGTACAACAATGTTCACTGCAGCACTTTTTACAACAGCCCAAAGGTGGAAACAACCGAAATGTCCATCAACAGGAGAATGTCTAAGCAAAATGCAGTACATACCTACAACGGAATATTCTGTAGCCATAAGAGAAATGAAGTTCTGATGCATACCACAACATGAATGAAACTGGAAAACATTATGCTGAGTGAAATGAGTCTGTCTCAAAAGGGCAAACACTGTATGATCTCACTTATATGAAGTAAGCAAATATATAACACCCAAAGATTATTAATAGTTACCAGAACTGGGAGGGAGGGGGAGAATGGGAGATTTTGTCTAAGGGTCATTGAATATACGTTAATGGTGGTGGAATGTTTTGGATGAGAATAGACGAGGATAACGGCAACACAATATGATAAACGTAATTAGTGTCATTGTATTGTACATGTAGAAGTTGTTGTGTTGGCCTGTGTGTTGGTGTGTATGTTTTCACCATAATAAAAAAAAAAGGAACTGATTGGCCTTATAGTAGGATGTCTGGGTGCACTGTCACTTTCAAGAATGGCTGCACCCAAGGGCTCAAAAGATGTTCTCAGGTCTCTCTCCCTCTCAGGTCCCCCAACATTGCTCACTTAAGTTTCTGCCAAGAAGATGGAGTACTCTGATTGTCTGGCTCTTGTCAGGTGCCTATTCTGGGCGGGGCTTTCTTTGATTGATAGCTCCACCCTGGGAGAGTGGTAGTTCTAACAAGGAACTGAGGGGTTCTTTTACTCCTGAACAATTGTCGGTAGTCTATACAGGGAGTTAGTGACAGAGCCAAGGGTAATAATAATAGCAGCAATAGTTGTAACATTTATTGAGTGCTTGCTGTGTTCTGGGCACTGTTCTAAGCGGTTTGTATGTAGTTCATACATGTGTGTTTAATACAACAATCTAATGGGATAGATGCTACTTTCATCCCTGTTTTATATATGAGGAAATTTCACAGAGAGGTGCAGTCACTGGCCCAGGGCCACACAGCTAATTCGCAGCAGGACCCCGGGCTTCCATATCCATGGCCTCACTCAGAGGCGGTGCTGGTCCACTGTGAAGCACATCGTACCCCACCATACTCCATGCAGGAAACCCAGGCCTCCCGCTGTAGGCTGAGTCTGGGGCAGCAGAATACCACACCAAAGTGAGGGCAGAGCCCCAGGGATGGGAATCAGTATGGGCAAGTTTGGAGCAGTGGTTCTCAATCTGGCTGCACATTAGAATCCCTCTGGAGCTTTACAAAATTCTGATGTCCATGCCATGCCCGAGACTAGTTAAATTGGAATCTCTGGGGTGGGGCCCAGGCATCAGTATTCTTTAAATGTCTCCAGGTGAATTCAGCATCCAGCCAAGCTGAGGGGCCATTAGTTCAGAGGAAAGAGGGGCCATTAGTTAGTGGAAAGAGCTATGGGTTGAGAGCCACCTGGGTTTGAGCTGTGTGACTTTGTACCAGTCACTTAACTTCTCTGAGCCTCAATTTCCCCATCTGTGGAAAAGGTATAGTAAGTTGTCCTAGTTTACAAAGGAG
The DNA here is from genome assembly GCF_000243295.1 of Trichechus manatus latirostris. Classification (NCBI taxonomy): domain Eukaryota; kingdom Metazoa; phylum Chordata; class Mammalia; order Sirenia; family Trichechidae; genus Trichechus; species Trichechus manatus. The sequence goes on from NW_004444197.1 coordinate 2,443,377, forward strand.
TTGTGTGGGCCCAATGAGAGGATGTCTGTAAGGTCCTTAGCATAGAGCTGGCACGCATCCTTACTATGAAAGAAGAGGCAGAGCAGACTAGGCTCTGGCTACAGGGTGAGGTCTGAGCAGGACCACCAGGGAGACAGAGTGGCTCACCATCACTGGAATGGACTTTTGGCCTGCTGGGAGTCCTGTAGGGTTCCTGCTGACGCACTGGTTAAAGTGCTCATCTGCTAATCAAAAGGTTGGTGGTTCAAACCCACTAGCCACTCCGTGAGAGGAAGATGTGGCAATCCGCTCCCATAAAGATTGCAGCAGTGCAAACCCTATGGGGTAGTTCTGCTCTGTGCTGTAGGGTCGCTATGAGTTGGAATTGACCTGATGGCAATGGGTTTGGTTTGGGGAGTCCTACATGAATAAGGCTGCCTGGTGTCCCATCCTAGGCCCTTCCACTTTGTAGTTTTGTTAAGGGCCTGGACATTTCTGAATGGGGCCAATCCAGGCTTGGGATGGGAAGCGGTTGTAGGAGGGGGTGAGCGGCTGTGTGAAGGCATGGGCGCAATGACACAGATTCACCACAAGGTGGCGACAAAGGCCCACCCACTAGGAGAGGACGCTCGCTAAGGCAAATACAAGTTATTCGGGAATAACGCAAAGATTTAACAGGGACTTTTTTCCCCCTCAGTACTCGGTATATGCTAACCTCTTTATACATATCATTTCATTTCGTGCAACAGTCCTGTGGTAGGTGCCATTACCCTCCGTTAGGAGGTGAAGAAATGGAGGTGGTGCAGCTAGTATCTGGCAATACTAGGATTCGAACCCAGTCTGACTCCAGAGCCCTGGTGGGCAGTGGTTAAAACATTAGGCTGCTAACCAAAAGGTCTGTGTTTGGAACACACCAGCTACTCTGCTCTAAGCAGGAGAAAGATGTGGCAGGATGTGGCAATCAGCTTCCGTAAAGATTTACAGCCTTGGAAACCCCCTGGCACGGTTTACTCTGTCCTACAGGGTCGCTATGAGTCAGATTCAACGCACAGCAGTGGGTTTGGTTTGGTTTTTGTTCAGTCTGACTCTAAATTAGTCTCTTAATCCCTGAGGTTACAAAAGATCAGAGCGGCAAGGCCCTGTAGAAATCAAGTCCTGTGATTCCTAAACCTGTCTGATTATAAAAATCACCTGAGGCTCTTTTAAGAAAAATTCCAAATTCCCAGGCCCCAGGTCAGGCACTAAATTAGAACCTCCCAGGAAAAGAGACCAGGGAATATATGTGGTTAATAAGGGCCCCTGTTTTGGAAACATGGATCTGCTCCCAGAGTAGGAAGGTGACTTGCCAAAGGTCACAGAACTAATCCTCCCAACCTCTTAATACCCTGTGATCTAGAAGCCAGGCCACCCCAGAAAAAGATGAGACAATCTCTGCCCAGCCCTACAAAGCGGTAGAGGCATGAGGGAGGAGTGTCTTTCTTCCTCTTTTGAATGATTTTACGAATAAATATTGTATGGAATTTGATTAATAGTGCCAACTTCCCCCACAACAGAAAAATACTAGTAATTTATGATATATGAATATACTTGTTCCCAATAACTTCACCAGTTTTGGGTTTTATTATTTTACTTATTTTTTTTCCTATTTAATAGGTGTTTTTTCTATTTAATAGGTGTTTAAGTTTGCATTAAAACTTATTAGATTGAAAGTCGATCACTGAATTGTACATGTAAAAAATGTTCAAATGGCAAAATTTTTGTTATATACATGTATACTCACTATGAAAAAATAATAAACTATTTTTTTCAAAAAGTGACTTAAATCCGAAGATCTAGAATTTACCAATGTCATTGACAAATGGCCTCAGAATGTTTTCTTCCAAAATGTTAACTGTTGTTGTTGTCAGGTGCTATTGAGTCAGTTCCAACTCATAGCGACCCTATGTACAACAGAACAAAACACTGCTCAGTCCAGCGCCACCCTCACAATTGTTGCTATGCTTGAGACCATTGTCACAGCCACTGTGTCAGTCCATCTCTTTGAGGATCTTTGTCTTTTTCAATAAATAGAATGTGGAACAAGGGATATCATTGCTGATATAGATGGATCTTGGCTGAAAGCAGAGAACACTAGAAAGATGTTTACCTGTGTTTTATTGACTATGCAAAGGCATTCAACTCTGTGGATCATAACAAACTATGGATAATATTTAGAAAAATGGGAATTCCAGAACACTTAAAGTGCCTCATGAGGAATCTGCACACAGAAAAAGAGGCAGTCGTTGGAACAGAACAAGGGGATACAGCATAGTTTAAAGTCAGGAAAGGTGTGTGTCGGGGTTGTATCCTTTCACCATACTTATTCAATCTGTGCTGAGCAACTAATCTGAGAAGCTGGACTATATGAAGAAGAACATGGCATCAGAATTGGAGGAAAGACTCATTAACGATCTGCCATATGCCGATGACACAACCTTACTTGCTGAAAGTGAAGACGACTTGAAGCTCTTAGTGATGAAGATCAAAGACTACAGCCTTCAGTATGGATTACACCTCAACATAAAGAAAACAAAAATCCTCACAACTAGACAATAAACAACACCATGATAAAGAAAGAACATATTGAAGTTCTCAAGGATTTCATTTTACTTGATCCACAATCAACATCCATGAAAGCGGCAGTCAAGAAATCAAAAGACTCATTGCAATGGGCAAATCTGCTGCAAAAGACGTCTTTAATGTGTTAAAAAGCAAAGATATCACTTTGAGGACTAAGGCATGCCTGACTCAAGCCATGGTGTTTTCAATTGCCTCATATACATGCAAAAGCTGTACAATGAATAAGGAGGACTGAAGAAGAACTGATGCCTTTGAATTATGGTGTTGGTGAAGAATATAGACTATAACATGGACGGCCAAAAGAAGGAACAAATCTATCTCGGAAGAAATACAGCCAGAATGCTCCTTAGAAGCAAGGATGGTGAGACGTCATCTCACATACTTTGGACACGTTATCAGGAGGGATCAGACCCTGGAGAAGGACATCTTGCTAGGTAGAGTAGACAGTCATCGAAAAAGAAGACCCGCAAAGAGGTGGATTGACACACTGGCTGCAACAATGGGCTCAATCGTAACAACGATTGTGAGGCTGGCATAGTACGGGGTAGTGTTTTGTTCTGTTTTACATAGGGGTCGCTATGAGTCGGAAGTGACTTAATGGTACCTAACAACAACAACTACTGCTTTACCAAACATGACATCCTTCTCCAGGGACTGGTCCCTGTTGATGAAGTATGTTGTTTGATTTCTTGACTGCTGCTTCCACGGGTGTTGACTGTGGATCAAGTAAAATGAAATCCTTGATAACATCAATATTTTCTCTCTTAATCATGAAGTTGCTTATTGGTCAAGTTTTCGATGAAGATTTTTTTCCTTACGTTGAGGTGTAATCTGTACTGAAGGCTGTAGTCTTTGATCTTCATCAGTAAGTGCTTCAAGTCCTCTTCACTTTCAGCAAGCAAGGTTGTGTCATCTGCAGATCGCAGGTTGTTAGTAAGTCTTCCTCCAATTCTGATGCCAAGTTCTTCATATAGTTCAGCTTCTCAGATTATTTGCTCAGCATACAGATTGAATAAGTATGGTGAAAGGATACAACCCTGACACATACTTTTCCTGATTTTAAACCATGCAGTATTCTCTTGTTTTGTTTGAACGACTGCCTCTTGGTCTGTGTACAAGTTCTACATGAGCACAATTAAGTGTTCTGGAATTTCCGTTCTTCAAAGTGTTATCCATACTTTTTTATGATCCACACAATGGAATGCCTTTGCTTCCCAATTTATTATACCAAATAAAACAAATTAATGTTTATGGTTACAGTTAATCAGTAAAACTACTAGATCTATTTTTTGGAGTAGAAAATGGCTCTTCTTTGAGCTTCTGCCTTGATTGTTCCTGTTTATTCAGCATAAGCTCTGTTCTCCTGCCTCAGTGACAGATGAATGAAGAAATTCCAGGTTCTCAAATGGAGACTCTCAAGGTAAAACCTGTTGCCACCAAGTTGATTCTGACTCATAGTGACCCTATAGGACAGAGTAGAACTGCCTCATAGGGTTTCCAAGGCTGTAATCTTTATGGAAGCAAATTGCCATTTCTTTCTCCTGCGGAGCAGTTGGGTGGTTTGAACTACTGAACCTTTTGGTTGGTAGCCATAAGGTCAACCACAGTTAACCACTGTACTGCCAGGGCTCCTTGTTCTCAAAGTAGAGGGATGGAATTGGTACCCACTTATGTAAAAACTGCTATTCGAGGCTCATGTCTTTTTGCTGCACCCAGTACTGGTTCCCCCAGTGTCTGTTACCATGTAACTCCTAGGTCACTCCCCTTGTGATGGGACAAAAATGGTCAGTGAGAAGCTGGGCACAGACTTTTCCCCTCCCCTGGCCCACCAGAAGGAGTCCTGTAACTGCCAGTCCAATTTCTCCTCCATCCCTCCTCCCTTCCTAAAGAAGACTGAGTCTCCCATGCAGGAAAAGTGGCTACGCTGAGCTGGGTGTGGAAGAGGAAAGTTTTCTTGCTGGGAGATGGAGATTGAAAGAGAGGCACAGAGCAGCTTCAGGGTAAGAGGGAAAGAGATAGCAGAGGAAATGGAATTTTAATTAGTTTGCCTGTGCACTATATGTAAGAATCCCTTTAAAGCCCTTTGAGTGACGTGAGTAAAGAATGAAAGTCTTTTTTAATTGATTTAGTTTATTGAACTGCGTTTCTTGAAACAGATGCTATTCTTGGACTGAATCACTTGGGAATGAGCTTTAGTAGAGTTAAACCAAAAACCTGTTGCTGTTGAGTTGATTTCAACTCATAGCGTCCCTATAGGACAGAGCAGAAATGCACCATAGGGTTTCCAAGGAGCAGCTGGTGGATTCCAACTGCCAAACTTTCGGTTAGCAGCTGAGCTCTTAACCACAGCATCATCAGTGCTCCTTATTAGGGTTACACCCTTATTAATGAAGACTTGGGCACGTGGCTCTTGAGCCTCTAAAACCCTGGTGTCTTGGTTCCTTGACCTCCTTGCCACCCAATGCCATGGTCACACCCCAGACACTGTCATCACCTGAAACTACTCCACCTGAAATGACAATTCAGACATCCCACTCTGTGATGACAGTCTCCTCCCTCTGTGCCTTACTCAGTCACCTTCACCACACTTCTCCCTGACCCCACCGGGACTTCCAGCCCCTCAGTCCCAATTCTTCTACCCAAATGTCTTTCCCCTTTTCTTTTGGTAGCGGAACCTACTTTTTCCTTTCGGGAAAATACATTTTTTCCCCACATGCATCATCTATGCAATTTAGTTGATGCTGACTCCACCCACCCCAACTCCAGGGGCAGGCTCATGACCCACATCTGGACAATCATCATATTTCAGGCCTCTGGCCACAGCCATTGGTCAGGGATGGGCATGACCCTGGTCAGTACAGTGAGAGCCGACCCTAGGGCTGTTGCTGAGCCTCCAGAGAAGGAGATGTTCTCTTTCTGCTCAGGTGGCTCAGCCAGAAGACAAAAGCCTGACCTCACTGGATGCTGACCTGGGAGGAAAGCCTGCAGGATGAGAAAAGCTGAACAAAGTGACAAACAGAGGCACATTCCTAATGATATTGTTGGAACACTTGGATCCAGCCATTCCTGAAGCTACCCGTTGGATTTTTCAGATACGTGACTCACTATCTGAGACATGTGAGTCTGGGTTGGCTTCTGCTGCTTGAAACCAACATGACTCATACAGTGTCCCTTTACAGCACTAGACCAGGATTCCCTAAATATGGTTGTTCATCAGAGTCATGTGGAAAGACTTTTTTCCCTTAAAATCTTTATGTGAAGTATAACACATACAGAAAACGCGTAAAACATAAACGTTCAAGTTAATACATTATTATAAAGCAAACTCTCCTGTAATCCCATCTAGGTCAAGAAATAGAACATTGTTAGGCTCCAAAGCCCCCCACATGCTCCTTTCCCGACACAAGCCCCCCCCGCCACTTTAAAGGGAATCACCACCCTGAATTTTATTGTTGTCACTTCCTTGCTTTTCTAGATAAATTTCAACCTAAGTATGCTTCCCTAAACACTATGGTTTAAATTTGGCTGTCATGGAGATTTAGGAGCTCTGGTGGCACAGTGGTTAAGTGCTCGGCTGCTAACCAAGAGGTTAGAGGGTTGAACCCACCAGCTGCTCCATGGGAGGAAGATGTGGCAGTCTGCTTCCTTAAAGATTACAGCCTAGGAAATCCTATGGAGGCAGTTCTACTCTGTCCTACAGAGTGGCTATGAGTTGGAATTGATGTGATGGCAATGGGTTTTTTACGTAGATTTATGAAATGAAACTATTTATTAATCTTGTCGTTGTTATTTGCCATTGAGTAGGCTCCGACTCATGGTGACCTTAGGTATAACAGAACGCAATGTTGCCCAGTCCTGGGCCGTCTTAGTGATTGTTGGTATGTTTGATAATGAATGTTTGCAGCTGTTACTTCTCGTTTTGAGTTGTTCCATATCAGAAAATGACACAAAAGCACCTGAATGACACAAAGTCCTGAAGTCTTTACTCCATTTGTGTCTCTAGGGTCAAGTTTACACTGGGGAGGGAGCTTCCACTGGTGGTATTTTGAGTGTCTTCCAACCTGAGGGACTTATCTTCCAGCACTATATCAGACAACGTTCTGTTGTTGTTCATAAGCTTTTGGTTGGCTGATTTTCAGAAGTAGATCAACAGGCCTTTCTTCCTAGTCTTAGTCTGGAAGTTCCACTAAAACCTGTCCACCATGAGTAACCCTGCTGGTACTTGAAATACCGGCGGCATAACTTCCAACATCACAGCAACATGAATGTCACCACAGTATGAAAACTGACAGACAGGGTGGTTACTAATCTTAACGAAGCCAAATTTGTCCGTCTTTTCATTCATGGTTGGTGCTTTTGTGTCATGAAAAGAAAACTTTCACTACCCTGAGGCTTTCGTCCTACATTTTTTTTCTTTCACCCAGTTCTTGAGTGGCAAAACGGTTACATGCTGACCTACTAACTGAAAGGTTACAGGGTGGAGTCCACCCAGAGCCTCCCCCGAAGAAAGACCTGACGATCTGCTTTCGAAAAATCAGCCACTGAGAACCCTATGGGCACAGTTCTATTCTGACACCCATGGGGTTGCCATGAGTCAGAATCCATTGGACAGCAACTTGCATTGATATCTTTTTTCTTACAGCTTTGGCTTTCTGATCTTTGTTATAAAAGGTCTTTATGAATATATATTTTACATATTCTGAATATTATTTATGTTTATGTGTTTAAACCATCTGGAATTTATTTTTTATGTGGTCATGGTAAGAGGTAGGGGTTCTCACTGAATTGAAATTGCACTATTGTTATGTATTAAATGTTGGGGTATATTCCTGTACTCTATTCTGTTTCACTGAATTTTTCATCATTTTTTTTTAACATTCTTGGACAGGTGTTGGCCGGAGTCAGAGTTCTGGATAAATCTGCCTGTCATGGATTGAATTGTGTCCCCCAAAAATATATGTATCAATTTGGCTAGGCCATGATTCCCAGTAGTGTGTGATTCTCCACCATTTTGTCATCTGATGTGATTTTCCTATGTGTTGTAAATCCTACTTCTATGATGTTAATGAGGTGGGATAGGCAACAGTTATGTTAATAAGCCAGGACACAATCTACAAGATTGGACTTCGTCTTGAACCAATCTCTTCTGAGATATAAAAGAGAGAAGCGAGCAGAGAGACAGGGGGACTTCATACCACCAAGAAAGCAGCGCCGGGAGCAGAGCGTGTCCTCTGGACCCGGGGCTCCTGAGTGGAGAAGTTCCTATTCAGGGGAAGATTAATGACAAGGACCTTCCTCCAGAGCTGACAGAGAAAGCCTTCCCCCGGAGCTGATGCCCTAAATTTGGACTTCCAGCCTACTAGACTGTGAAAGAATAAACTTCTGTTTGTTAAAGCCATCCACTTGTGGTATTTCTGTTACAGCAGCACTAGATGACTAAGACACTGCCTCTCCTGATGTCATTGGCCAAACCTGAAGGGCAGGTAGCCCAGATTACTGCACTCTTCTAGCAAGTCCCCCCTAATGCATAGATGGGATTATTGCTTTTCTCCCTAACAGCCATGCCAGCCACTCACAGTACCCCCTCTGCTGCAGACCAGCAGGACTAATCCCATTACACCCTTTATCCTGTTTATATCAGTCCCCACAAGAGGCCTCAGACTCCCAGGTCAGCCCTCCTCCCTGACTCTGATCTCCATCTGACCCTGTTTCCCCTTCTCTGATCCCGTCTCCAAACTCCTTGAGCTGCCTACAACTCAGGCACGGGTGGGGCGGAGGGGAACATAGTTGCCATGGAGTTGATTCCAACTCATGGCGACCCCATGTGTGTCAGAGTAGTACTGTGCTCCCTAAGGTTTTGAATGGCTGATATTTTTTGGATGGGATCACCAGGCCTTTCTTCTAAGGTGCCTCTGGATGAACTTGAACCTGTAACCTTTCAGTTAGCAGCCAAGCACGTTAACCATTGCAGCACCCAGGGACTCAGGCATGGGTGGGGCCCTAGAATTTGGGAGAAATTTGTAGACTTTTTTTCCCTTGCAATCTACACAGTATGTTAGCTTGTGCAGCTGGTAAGGAGTTAGCAGTTTACTTGACTGAGTGACTAAAACTTGAACTCAATAATGGCCTACACACAGTGGAAAACAGTTTGGTGGTTCTTCAAAAAGTTAAACACAGAATTACCACATGACCCAGCAATTCCACTCCTATGTATGTACTCAAAAGAATTGAGGGGAGGGACTCAAACAGATACTTGTACACCAATGTTCGCTGCAGCATTACTCATAATAGCCAGGCTTCCATCAACAGATGAATGGATAAACAAAAGGTAGAATGTACATACATACCAATATTATTCAGTCATAAAAAAATGAAGTTCTGGTACGTGCTATGACATGGGTGAACTTTGAAAATGTAATGCTGAGTGAAATAAGTCAGCCACAAAACGACAAATATTGTATGATCCGATTTATATGAAATATCTAGAATGGGCAAATGCATAGAGACAAAAATTGATTAGTGGTTACAAGCAGCTGGGGCGAGGGGGAATGGGGAATTATTGCTTAAAGGAAACTGAGTTTCTTTTTGGGGTGATGAAAAATTTTTGGAAATAGATAGTGGTGATGGTTGCACAGCATGGTGACTATAATTAATATCACTGAATAGTACACTTCAAAATGGTTAAAATGGCAATTTTTTGTTATATACATTTTACTACAATAAAAAAGAAAGAAATAGACTTCACCTCTCAATGGGAGGAGAAGTAAAGTCACATTGCAAAGGGGTGCACACAGAGGATGGGAAGAATTTTTGGCCATTTTTTCCCCCCAGTCTACCTCAGTATGTTAGTTTGTGCAGCTGGTAGATGGGTTAGCAGTTTGTCTTGATGATTGACTAAAACTTGAACTCAATAATGACCTACAGTCAGTGAAATTGAGATGCTGGAACTTCCCTGGAATAACACAGAAGAAAGGGTTCAAATGTGTAGGAAGATAGAAATACTGAAGTGAATTTAAAAAATTTTTTTATTGTGGTTTAGGTGAAAGTTTACAGAGCAAATTAGTTTCTAATTCAAAATATTTTTACATAGTTTTGTGACATTTTTGCAATCCCCACATTTGTTAGCACTCTCCCCCTTAACACTCTGTGTTCCCCGTGCCCATTTGTCCAGTTTTCCTGCCTTTTCGTCTTTGCTTTTGGGCAGGTGTTGCCCATTTGGTCTCGTACACTTGATTGAACTAAGAAGCACGTTCCTCTCGTGTGTTATTATTTACTTTATAGGACTGTCTAATCTTTGGCTGAAAGGTGAACTTCAGGAGTGGCTTCAGTTCTGAGTTAGCAGGGTGTCCGGGAGCCATACTCTTGGGGATTCCATCTTCTCTGTCATACCAGTTAGTCTGTGTTTTTTTTTTTTTTTCTATTTGAATTTTGTTCTACGTTGTTTCTCCCACTCTGTCTGAGACCTTCTATTATGATTGCTGTCAGAGGCTTCTGTAGCAGTAGCTGGGCACCATCTAATTCTGTGCTCAGGCTGGTGGAGGCTGTGGTTTGTGTAGTTCATTAGTCCTTTGGACTAATATTTTCCTTTGGCTTTCTTCACGTCCCTTTACTTTGGACAGGATGGGACCAATAATTATATCTTAGATAGCTGCTGGAAAGCTTTTAGGACCCCAGACACTACGCACCAATTTTTTTGTATCGAGACTGCATTATATCTGTAGATTGCTTTGGGTAGAATTGACATTTTTGCAAGTCGAGTCTTCCTATATATGAGCATGTTATGTTTTTTCATTCATGTAGGTCTCTTTTGGTTTCTTGCCGCAGTGTTTTGTAGTTTTCTTTGTATAGGTCTTTGACATCCCTGGTCAGATTTCTTTGTAAGTATTTTATCTTTTTAGGGGCTATTATAAATGATACTATTTTCTTGATTTTCTTTCAAAGTTCCCTTTGTTGGTGTATAGAAATCCAACTGATTTTTGTATGTTAATATTGTATCCTGCTATTCTGCTGAATCCTTCTGTTAATTCCAGTAGTTTTCTTGTGGAAACTTTGGGGTTCTCTATGTATAGTATTATATCATCTGCGAATAAAGATAATTTTAATTCTTCCTTTGCAATTTGGATGCCCTTTATTTCTTTTTCTTGCCTTTTTGCTCTAGCTAGGGCTTCCAGCACAGTTTTAAATGGGAGTGAATAAAGGGCATCCTGATCTTATTCCCGTTCTCAGGGGGAATGCTTTCAGCCTCTCTCTACTGAGATTGATGTTGGCTCTTGGTTTTGTATAGATTCCCTGCATTATGTTGACAAGTTTTCCTTCTATTCCTTTCTTATTGAGAGTTTTTTTTTTTAAATCAGGAATGGGTGTTGGCTTTAAAAATGCCTTTTATGCATTGATTGAGATGATCATGATTCTTTTCATTTTTCTCCAGCTGCTCTCAAGATTCATTCTTTGTCTTGTTTTTGACAAGTGTGATTATGATATGTCTTGGTGACTTTCTTTTGGGGTCTATCCTATATGGAGTTCATTGAGCTCCTTAGATGGTCATCTTTTTGTCTTCCATTATATTTGGGAAGTTTTCTGCCAACAAGTCTTCAACAATCTTCTCTGTGTTTTCCATTTTCTCTCCCTTGAGCCATCCACTTGTGGTATTTCTGTTATAGCAGTACTATTTAACTAAGACAGAATTTGGGACCAGAAGAGTGGGATGCTGCCCTAACAGATACCTAAAATGTGGAAGTGATTTTGAAACTGTGAAGAGATACAGACTGGAAGAGTTTTAAGGGCCTAATAGTAAAAGCTTAGATTGCCTTGAAGAGACTGTTGATGAAATTATGGACATCTAAGACAATTCTGGTAAGAATTTAGAAGGAAGTGAGGAGAACTGTAACAACTGAGACAGCACAGACAGTGAAAAGCAGCATCAGAGAAATGGGCAGTAGCAGAGAAATGGCAGCAGCAGAGAAATGGCAGCAGCATAACCAGAAGACCAGTGCAAGACAGCACTAGAGCCCACCTACGGAGCAAGAGAGCTGAGTGCCTTTGTGCAGGGGGCTTCCTGGTGGAGTGGGGTGCCTCCAGGCACTTATTGGTGGAGCTAGGCTTGCCAACCCAAGGAGCAAGAGAGCTGAGTGGTTTCCAGCCAAAGTTTACTGGCAGAGTGGGGTGCCTTTAGGCACTTATCAGAGGAGCTAAAGAGCTTTGGAACACTTGACCCAGCAGGGCAGAAGCGGGTGACGAGGACTGAGTGGCTGAGAGACTAAGAAACCAGGAAGCAGAAGCTGAAGAGGCAAAGAACATAGGAAGCAGAGCTGCCTCAGTCCCAAAGGGTAGGACCATGACCTCGGGGGTCTCAAAGGGTGGAGCCGTGGCCTCTGGGGTTTCAAAGAGTCAGATCTTCACCAACTCAGTTCCCGAGTGTGGAACTGCAGTTCATGAGTGCCAGCAGGATGGGGTCAGATCTGCTGTCCAGAACTGAGGGGGCAGGGCTGCCATGACTAAGGGACAGAAGAATGAGGCCTGCCAGGGCCAAGGGCGTGGAGTCGCCACTCAGATGGACAAGGAGAACGGAGCCATCCAATCGCAAGGGAGCAGGGTTGCTGACCCAGGGGGCCTGTAAGGTGGAGCTGAAGCCCAGGTCCCAAGGGCCTCCACTCAGAATCCAGAAAGTGTGGCCAACACCCAGAGTCTGGAGGGCATGGCGAGTGCCTAAATGCTCTCAGAGAACAGAGGATAATTTTCAAGCTTGAGAGCTAATGTAATGTGTTTTGCTGACTTGCTTGGTGCCTGTTATCCCTTCATTCTCTCCAATTTCTCCCATTGTAATGGAAAGGTCTAGCTCGTGCCTCCCTGTTGCACCATTGCACTTTGGAAGCAGGTAACTTGTATTCTAGATATCACAGATGAAGAGGAATTTTTGGATTTTTAGACTTCGAGTTGATTTAAGACTTTTGCTAAGATATGATGGGGTCACTGTGTTTTACATGTTTTACATGAATTTTAGGGGACCAAAGGGTGGAATGTTATGGATCGAATTGTGTCCCCCCAAAATGTGTGCTGACTTGGCTAGGCCATGAGTCACAGTATTGTGTGATTGTCCACCATTTTGTTGTCTGATGTTACTTTCCTATGTGTTGGAAATGCTGCCTCTATGATGTTAATGAGGCAGGATTAGAGGCAGTTATGTTAATGAGGCAGAACTCAATCTACAATATTAGGTTGTATCTTGAGTCAATCTCTGTTGAGATATAAAACAGAGAAGTGAGCAGAAAGACAGGAGGACTTCATACCACCAAGAAAGTAGTGCCAAGAGCAGAGCTTGTCTTTTGGACCCAGGGTCCCTCTGCTGAGAATCTCCTAGACCAGAGGAAGATTGATGACAAGAACCTTCCTCAAGAGCCAACAGAGACAGGAAGAATTCCTCTGGAGCCAGCACCTTGAATATGGACTTCCAGCCTCCTAAACTGTGAGAGAATAAATTTCTGTTTGTTAAAGCCATCCACTTGTGGTATTTCTGTTACAGCAGCACTAGATAACTAAGCCAATAGTCAATAAGACACAGGTAAACATCTTTCTGGTATTCTCTGCTTTTAGCCACAATCTGTCTTATATCAGCAATGATATCCCTTGTTCCACATCCTTTTCTGAATCTGACTTCAGTTTCTGGCAGTTCCTTATTCATGTACTGCTGCAACCGCTTTTGAATGATTTTCAACATAATTTTAATTGAGTGTGATATTAATGATATTGTTCGATAATTTACACATTCTGTTGGATCACTTTTCTTTGGAATGGGCCCAAACATAGATCTCTTCCAGTTGGTTGGCCAGGCAGCTGTCCTCCAAATTTCTTGGAATAGATGAGTGAGCATCTCCAGCACTGCATCTGTTTGTTGAAGCGTCTCAATTGGTATTCCATCAATTCCTGGAGCCTTGTTTTTTTGCCAATGCCTTCATTTGGACTTCTTCCTTCAGTACCATTGGTTCTTGATCATATGGTATGTCCTGAAATGGTTGAGCCTCCACCAATTGTTTTGGTACAGTGACTCTGTATTCTTTCCATCTTCTTTTGATGCTTCCCGCATTATTCAATATTTTGCCCATAGAATTCTTCAATACTGCAACTCGAAGCTTGAATATTTTTTTTCACCTCTTTCAGCTTGAGAAATGTTAAGCGTGCTTTTCCCTTTTGGTTTTTTAACTCCAGGTTTTTGCACATTTCATTATAATACTTTATCTTCTCAAGCCACTCTTTGAAATCCTCTGTTCAGTTCTTTTACTTTGTCATTTCTTCTGTTTGCTTTAGCTTCTCAAAGTCCAAGAGCAAGTTTCAGAGTCTCTTCTGACATCCATTTTTGTCTCTTCTTTCTTTCCTGTCGTTTTAATGACCTCTTGTTTGCTTCATGTATGATGTCCTTGATGTCATTCCACAACTCATTGAACTTGTTTTAGAGTTCAACACCTCAAATCTATTCTTGAAATGGTCTCTAAATTCAGATGGGATATACTCAAGGTCATACTTTGGCTCTTGTGGACTTGTTCTAATGTTCTTCAGCTTCAACTTGAACTTGCATAAGAGCAATTGATGGTCTATTCCGCAGTCAGCCTTTGGCCTTGTTCTGACTGATAATATTGAGCTTTTCCATCATCTCTTTCCATTCATGTAGTTGATTTGACTCCTGTGTATTCCATCTAGTCAGGTCCATGAGTATAGTCACCATTTATACTGTTGAAAAAAGTTATTTGCAATGAAGAATTCACTGGTTTTACAAAATTTTATTATGCTATTGCCAGCATAGTTTCTATCACCAAGGCCATATTTTCCAACTACTGATCCTTCTTCTTTGTTTCCAACTTTTGCATTCCAATTATCAGTCAAAGTAGTAACCAGAATAGTCTGACTTGTATGTACTTATGGTGTTGGCTACTTAGTCACAGTGTCCCTAGGAGTAAAATAGATAGGAAATCTACTAAATATTTACTTGATCTGTACAAGTGGAAGAACTCTAGGTCAAGTGAACAGGAGTCTAACTCACATCACCGGAATAGAGAGTCACAGCCCCTCAATCAATTCCCAGACTTGAGGGAGTTTAAAGGTCCATAATCCCTTGAATGAAGGGGAAGGTGTGTCCCTTAGAGGAAGGACCTCACTACACTGCCAAAAATTTATACCCTTAATCTTTCTCCCAGCCTTCTCCAAAGGGATCTCTGGCCTTTTACAAGAGTGACTGTTCATTGGGGGAAAGGAAATAGAATTTTTGAATATTACTGGATACTGGCTCTGAACTGACACTAATTTCAGGAGACCCAAAACGTCACTGTGTCCCACCAGTCAGAGTGGAGACATATGGAAATCTGGTTATTAATGGAGTCTTAGCTCATGTCCATCTCACAGTAGGTCCAGTGGGTCCCCGAACACATCCTGTAGTGACTTCCCCAGTTCCAGAATGCATAATTAGAATAGATATACTCAGCAACTGACAAAACCCCCACATTGGATCCCTGACAAATGGAGTAAGGGCTATTATGGTAGGAAAAGCCAAGTGGAAGCCATTAGAAATGCCCCTACCTAGGAAAATAGTAAACCAAAAGCAATACCACATCCTGGAAGGACTGCAGAGATTACTGCCACCATCAAGGACTTGAAGGACGCAGGGGTGATTCCCACCACATCCCCATTCATCCCCATTCAAAGCACCTATTTGGTCTGTGCAAAAAACAGAGGGATCTTGGAGAATGATAGTGGATTATTGAAAACTTAACCAGGTGGTGACTACAATTGCAGCTGCTGTTCCAGATGTAGTTTCATTGCTTGAGTAAATTAATACATCTCCTGGTACCTGGTATGTAGCTATTGATCTGGCTAATGCCTTTTTCTCCATACTTGTTTCGAAGGACCACCAGAAGTCATTTGCCTTCAGCTTGCAAGGACAACAATACACCTTCAGTGTCCTACCTCAGATCTATATCAACTCTCCAGCCCTATGTCATAATTTAGTCTGCAGGGACCTTGATCAACTTTCCCTTCCACAAGATGTCACACTGGTCAATTACATTGACAATGACATTATGCTGATTAGACCTAGTAAGGAAAAAGTGTTAATGACTCTGGATTTATTGTAAAACATTTGCATGCCAAAGGGTGGAAAATTAATCTGACAAAAATTCAGGTGCCTTTCACCTCAGTGAAATTTCTAGGGGTTCAATGGTGTGAGGCATGTTGAGGTATTCTTTCTAAAGTGAAGGATAAGTTATTGCATCTGACCCCTCCTACAGCTAAAAAGGAGGCACAACACCTAGTGGAACTCTTTGGATTTTGGAGGCAACATATTCCTCATTTGGGTGTGCTACTCCAGCCTATTTATCAAGTAACTTGAAAAGCTGATAGTTTTGAGTGGAGCCCAGACTAAGAGAAGGCTCTGCAAGGGGTTCAGGCAGCAGTGAAAGCTTTAGTCCATCCACGTCATTAAGGTCGGCTCTACTTTGAGGAGGTAGAGCTGTATTTTGAGTGCCTTCCAACCTGAAGGGCTCATTTTCTGCAACTATATCAGACAATGCTCTGCTGCTATTCATAAGGTTTTCACCGGCTAATTTTTCCAAAAGTATACTGCCAGGTCCTCCTTCCTATTCTGTCTTAGTCTGGAAGCTCCTTTGAAACCTGTCCACCATGGGTGACGCTGCTGGTATTTGAAATACCAGTGGCATAGCTTCCAGAATCACAGCATCACACAAACCACCACAGGACAGTAAACTGACAGACAAGTGGGGGATCTCTGACCTACTCTCTGCAAATTCAGATTTGTGCTCAAAATAGTCTTTTTAAGTTACTAATTTTAAGGTGGTTTGTTATATAGCAATAGATTATTGAAACAATACAATTGTCTATATTGACCTTGTTTCTGGTGATCTTGTTAAATTCACTTATTAGTCCTAAAGTTTGTTTGTATGGATGTTCATACAAACATGTACATGTTCATACATGTACAGCAATCATATTATCTGCTAATAATGACAGTTTTATTTACCCCTTTTCAAATCATAATTTTGTCTGAAAAACCTTTATTTCATCTTAATATTTGAAGAATACTTCACTATGTATAGAATTCTAGGTTGTCAGTTTTTTTCTTCTGTTTTCCAGTTCACAAATCATGTCTTCTACTCTGTGTAGTCTTTCAGCTGAGTTTTTATTTCAAAAGTACCAATTTGATGCTTTTAAAAATTACAAGTGTCTTCTGAAACTATTTATTTTCTAATGTTTATTTGATTCAGATGAATTAATCATAATAAGTTGAAAGTCTTTTTTTGCTAATTTTCCATGGATATATATTTTTTTAAATCAGTCAAATGATCTTGTATCTTCACCAGTATTGTAATTTTTTATTACATGCTGGATTTTTTTTTAATACATTTTATTGTACTTCAGGTGAAGGCTTACAGAACAAATAGTTTCTCATGAAACAGTAGTACACATGTTGTTTTATGACA
>NW_004444197.1:2461087-2467520 GCF_000243295.1 Trichechus manatus latirostris
ATTCAAAATTTTTCAGGTATACAATTTAGATTATTAATTACAATAATTATGTTATGCAACCATCACCCATAATCATTGTCAAATTTCCCATCATCATAAACAAAAATTCACTGCTTCCTAAACAATGGCTTCCCGTTTCTCCCTCCCTCCTGCCCTTTGTAGCCACTAATACATTTTGGTCTCTGTACAGTTGCTTGTTCTTGTTATTTCACTTAAGTGAGGTCATACAATATTTGTCTTTTTGTGATCAACTTAGTTCACTCAGCATAACGTTTTCAAGGTTCAGCCTCAGCTTAAATATTTAGTTTCTCATTCCATGTATCTTCCAAATTTAAAGAATGTCTGGAAGAGGAGACCTGCAATGTGCTCAACACCCTCAACTTTCAAATGTCATTTCAATACCACATCAAATACCAAAATTTTTTGTTAAAGCCCCCTGCTGCTAACCAAAAGGTCAGTGATTTCAATCCACCAGTGCTCTGCAGGAGAAAGATGTGGCACTTTGCTTCCACAAAGATTTACAGCCTTGGAAATCCTATGGGGGCAGTTCTACTCTGTCCTATAGAGTTGCTATGAGTTGGAATAGATTCATTGGCAGTGGGTGGGTTTTTTTAAATCTTAATCCATGGAAGTGGCCATCTGTCAGAGGTCAGACTTGGATTCTCAGCTACTAGTAAGCACTTGGAATGGACTCTATGGCAGTATGTTTGATTTTCTGGGTTTAGCAAGCACACAGTAAATGCACTCAGGTGATAAGTGGCTGTAGAGCATCAGTTAGCCTCTCCCTCCCAAAGACTCATCTCTAGCCTGGTTTGTTTTAGGATGCCTCCCAACGGCAGGTCTTTGTTTTCTAAACACCACTGAATAGTGAGAGATTTAACGCTGTCTTGCCCTGGTGGCACAGTTGTTAAGAGATTGGTGGTTAACCAAAAAGTTAGCAGTTCGGATCCACCAGCTGCTGCTTGGAAACCCTATGGGGCAGTTCTACTCTGTCCTATAGGGTTGCTATGAGTTGGAATCGACTCCACAGCAATGGGTCTGCTGTTTTTGGTTTCCAGTTGTCAATCTAGGCTTTTTTTTTTTTTTAACCTCTCCAGTACAGCATTAGAACTCAGCAAATGTCTCATGAGGAAACCAGAGTGTTTGAGGTGCCCTAGTTCTCTAATTATGACACCCCAGTCCAATAATCACCCCTGGTTTCTCACTCCTCCAGCAGTAAACTTCTGCTTTGACTAAACTCTAATTTACAGCTCACACTCATAATCCCCAAATGTCACAAAGAGAAAAAGCGGCGGTCAAACATCAGCCTATATTTCAACGGTTCTGCTTTGAAATTTTAGCTCATCTAGTCCTATTTTTTTTTCTTAGCTTAATGATGTCATTAGGAAATATGATTCTAAAAATTTATCTTGGTTTTTCTAGTTGTTACCAGTGGGAGCATTGTCCTGCTGTGACCTAATGCATCCTATACTGAAATAGAAAACAAGAATAAGGCTTTTAATTATGCTTTCTAAGCTTTATATAAATTGAAGCTGTGCCATTGCTAATACAGCCTGTTGTACTGGGGTTAACATCTCTGGAGAGGTGGTGTAAGATATTAAAGAAATTCACCAGAAGGCTACCTGGTTTCACATTCCCCCTCAGGAAGAATCCCCTTTCCTTACATCTCTTCATTGGTTACCTAAAGATATAGGATCTTGTATTAGATCAATTTGATTAACAGAACTTATGATACTTATGGTTATTGTCATTGTAATTAGAACAATTAAATGCTGTATAAAAGGTACTGCCAATGTTTTGACCCAGAGAATCAACCTGTTATCAATGAAGTGACTTATGTACATTGATAAAACCCATTCCACTGATGGACTTGAGCTCTTGCTGTAAGAGCTTCCTACTTACATAACAACCAAGTAGTTGCTCTAATGTGACCCTACTCCATACTAACATTTCCTGAAAGATCACTGAAGACTGGGTGCAAAATCTAGGCATGGTGAAGACAATGGATGGTGCCCTGCCATTAAAAAGGATGCCATCCCAGGTCTTAAAAACTTGCACCAAAGGCAAGTGGCCATCCAAAAGGTAATTATGATGAAGGAGCCAATGGGGAAGAAAGCACACCATCCCATGTGTGATCAAAGAATTTCAAGGAAATACTTGATCAAAAGGAGGGAATGTATGAGAGTTTAAAATCTGAGGCAGTTGGTGTGTGTAAAAAGAGCAGCAGCCTGAGAGTGGAGCCGTAACTCCATGTTAAGTATTGATGTGAGTCTAGAATTCATGTTGAATGTTAAAGTTGCCTTTTCTAACAAGAGTTTTTCTCTCCTGTGCTTAACCTTTGTGCTGACCTAACCATATACCCTAAGGAAATATCTTTTCTCTGTGCTCAGGCAGATGCCGGATGTCACAGCTGTTCTCAGGGAGATCTTTTTTTTTTTTTTTTTAATTGTGCTTCAGGTGAAGGCTTACAGAACAAATAGTTTCTCATGAAAAAGTAGTACACATATTGTTTTATGGCATTGGTTAACAACCCCACAACATGTCAACCCTCTCCCTCCTTGACCTCTTTTTTTTTTTTTTGATGAAAATATACATAGCCAAAGATACACCATTTCAAAAATTTCTACATGCACAGTTCAGTGACATCGACTACACTCTTCCAATTGTGCTGCTATTCACACTTTAGATGAAGGCTTACAGAACAAAATAGTTTCTCATTTAACAGTTAGTACACATGTTGCCCTATGACAATGGTTAACAACTTCACAACACATCAACACTATCCTTACTCAACCTTGGGTTCCCTATCACCAGCTTTCCTGTCCCCTTCTGCCTTCTAGCCCTTGTTCCTGGACTGCTGTGCCTCATTCGTCCCATTTGGTTTTATGGGGCTGTCCACTCCCCGGCTGAATGGTGAACCTCGGAAATGACTCCACCACTGAGCTGAAAGGGTATGGTCTGGGGGCCATACTCTCAGGGTTTCTCCAGTCTTCAGGGAGATCTTTTCTCTGTGGTCAAACAGATGGAGGATGTGATAGCTTATGCCCAAAGGGTCTTGACACACAGCACTGTGGAAAAATCTTCTTTACAATGGACCCCCACAAAAAAGACATGCTTGAGAAAGCAGTTTTAATAACATATTCTCAGAAAAGCAAGTCCCGTGATTATTCTGTGACTATTCTGTAATTACCTGAAAAGCATGTAGGCTTGCAATTATGTGCCCTTAATCAATTATGTCATCCCACATATATGTTATCCACCAATCGCCAAGAAGCTCCTGCTTTCAGATAGCTTGCCTTCAACTATGTCAATTACCTTTCAGCAAACGATAATATTGTAGTTCTTTGTTGCTCTGTGGACTGTCCGTTTTCACTTTATGATTTTTGGACATCTTTCTGGTCTGGACCGTCTCTGGACTTTCAATAAATCTCTTTGATTTTACTTTATAGAGTGCATGTTTTCACTCTAGGATAAAACCCAAGAGGCTAATATTTGATTAGTCACATTTAAGATCTACTATACTGAAAAATGTTATACTTGGAGCAATTAATATAAAAGGAGTAGTATTCCTATTGTCTATAGAATTAATAAAAGTTTGTAAAATCATTTAAAAATCCAACAAATATACGGGCAAACACAAATAAAGAAAATTTGCAAAGAAACTATTAGAAAAAGTTAATATATTTATGAATTAATAGTCAAGAAATTTTGGGTTGAAGATAACTGTCTTTTGGCAAAAAATCCATTTCCATTGTTTTCTTTTCCTTTTTTTTGTGTGTCCTCTTTTCTGTATCACGGGGAGCTGAAAACCTGGACGTTACTTTTTTCAGACTCCCTTGTTCTAAGAGGTATTCACGTGGATTAGAATGCGGGTGGAAAACAGCTGTCGTTTTGTTACTTGCACCAATTAGCAGCAGCCCCTACTCATGTAGATTTGTTTACGGCTGCAGACCAATAGTAGTCTCCCATAGTTCCTGATCTCTGGAAACACAGTTTTGCTCTTACTGTCCTTATAAAGCTTTGCAGTCCACTTTACTGTATTACATCTCTCTGTGCTTGAAACGTCCCCAGGTGGTGCAAACGGTTAACCTGCTCCACTGCTAACTGAAAGGCTGTAGGTTCAACTCCACCCAGAGACATCTTAAAAGAAAGTCCTGGCTATCTACTTTAGAAAAATCAGCCATTGACAACCCTATGGATAACAATGCTACTCTGACACACCTGGGATCCTCACGAGTCAGAATCGACGCAGTGATTACTGGTTTTACTGATTGCATATTTGAAATACCTTGAGTGGCGTTTTTTGATCATTTACTTTTACGTTTAAATTTCGGTTAGACCAAATCACCTTTAAGGCACATAAATGTACAAGAGATTTTTTTAATCAGAATTTTTATAAAATAATACATAAGTAATATACAAATCTAAAATACATGTTCAATGTTGGGAGTGCAGTTACTGCTATTGTAAACATTAATTAGTTCAAAGTTTGATTGTAAACATTAATTAGTTAAAAGTTTGAAAGACTTTGAATGTATCATAATTTTTAAATTTCTGTTTTGAAATAATTATACATTCGCAGGACATTGTGAAAATAATACAGAGAGGTCCCTTGTACCCTTTTATCCAGTTTCCCCCAATGGTTCTATCTTATACAGCTATGGTATATTCTGTCACATGGGGTTGCTGTGAGTCGAAATTTACTCTATGGCACCTAACAACAACTACATAGTATCAAAACCAAGAAATTGACATTGACACAATGTGTTTTTATAGTATACTATTTTATCACATGTGTGGATGCCTGTAACTACCACTGTGATCAAATTGCAGAACTATTCCATCACCATAAAGATATCTGTCATGCTATGCCTTTATAATAGTCACATACACCCCTCACCCCCACCATCCCTAACCTATGCCAGCCACTGATCTCTTTTTCATATCTACAATTTTGTTATTTTGAAAATGTTATATAATGGAATCATATAGTATGTAACCTTTTGAGATTGGCTTTTTTGTACTCAGTATAATGTCCTGGATATCCATCCAAGTTTTTGCATATATTGATAGTTTGTTCCTTTATATTGCTGAGTAACATTTCATGGTACTGACGCACAGCAGTTTATTTAACCATTCATCTATTGAGAAAATTATGGTTATTTCTACTTTTTGTCTATTACAGGTAAATATACTCTGAACATACATGTGCAGATTTTTGTGTGTCTATATAAATTTTTATTTCTTTAGGATTAATGTCCAGCACTGTGATTTCTAGGTCATATGATAAGTATATATGTAGAAATTTAAGAAACAGCCAAACAATTTTCCATAGTGGCTATACCATTTTACATTCCTACCAGCATGTATGAGGGATCTAGTTTTACCACTCTTCACCAACATTTGGTATTTTCACTATTTTTTAAATTTGAGCTGTTTTAATAGGTGTAGTGATAGCTCTTCATGTTCTTAAGTCGAATTTCCCTAACAACTATTGATATAGAATATCTTTTCATGGGTTTATTTGCAATACATATATCCTCTCTGGTAAAATTTTCTTCTTGTCCTTTGCCCATTCTGTAACTGGATTGTTGCTTTGGAGTTTTTTTGTTTGTTTCTGTTTTGTTTGTTTAAGAGTTGAGAACACAGAGTTCTTCTTCTATTCTAGATATGAGACTATTGTCAGATATGTGGTTTGAAAATATTTTCTCAGTCTGTAGTTTGTCTTGTCATCTTATTAACATGGTCTTCTGCAGAACCAAAGATTTTAATTTTGGTAAAGTCCAATTCATTGATTTTTTAAAAATGACTTCTGTTTTTTATTTCATGCCCCAAAACTTTTCACCAAGTCCTAGATTTTCTTCTAAAAGTTTTATACCTTTATGTTTTATTCAAATGTACAGTACATGTTGAGTTATTTTTTGCATAAGGTATGAGATTTAGACCCTGTTTCTTTTTGCTTTGTTTTGGGCCTATGGATATCTACTTGCTCCAGTGCCATTTGTTCAAAAGACTATCCATAGTCTATTGAATTGCTATTTCACTGGGTCAGAAATGAATTGGCTGTACTTGAATGGGTCTGTTGCTAGGTTCTCTATTTTGTTTCATTAATGTACATGTCCACCAATACCACACAGTCTTGATTACTGTGCTGTTGTTTTTGTTAGGTGCTATTGAGCCAGTTCTGACTCACAGTGAATCTATGAACAACAGAAGGAAACACTACCTGGTCTTGCACCATCCTCACAATTGTTGTTGTGTCTGAGCCCATTGTTGCAGCCACTGTGTCAATCCATCTCTTCGAGGGTCTTCTTCTTTTTTGCTGACCTTCTACTTTACCAAGCATGATGTCCTTCTCTAGGGACTCCTTCTGATAACATGTCCAAAGTAAATGAGACAAAGTCTCGCCTCCTCACTTTTAAAGAGCATTCTG
>NW_004444197.1:2478598-2479587 GCF_000243295.1 Trichechus manatus latirostris
TGTTTGTAAACCTTTTCTTGAGTTTTTATAATAGTGCTCTCATACAGTATTTGTCTTTTTGTGATTGACTTATTTCACTCAGCGTAATGCCCCCCAGATTCATCTACATTGTGAGATATTTTGCAGATTTGTCATTTTTCTTTATAGTTGCATAGTATTCCATTGTGTATATGTACCATAATTTGTTTTTCCATTCATCTATTGATGGAAACTTGGGTTGTTTCTATCTTTTTGTTACTGTGAATAATGCTGCAATGAACATAGGTGTGCATATGTCAATTTGTGTGATGGCTCTTATTTCTCTAGGATATATTCCTGGTAGTGGGATTGCTGGATTCTATGGTATTTCTAGTTCCAGCTTTTTAAGTAAACGCCATACTGTCTTCCATAGTGGTTGGACCATTTTACATTCCTACCAGCAGTGTATAAGAGTTCTAATCTCCCAGCAACTTCGACAACACTTGTTATTTTCTTTTTCTCATTAGTGCCAGTAATGTCGGGGTGAGATGGTATCTCACTGTGGTTTTGATTTGCATTTCTCTAATGGCTAGTGATCTTGAGCATTTCCTCATGTGTTGGTTAGCTGCTTGAATGTCTTCTTTGGTGAAGTGTCTGTTCATATCCTTGGCCCATTTTTTAATTGGATTATTTGTCTTTTTGTTGTGGAGGTGTTGCAGTATCTCAAAGATTTTAGAGATTAGACCCTTGTCAGATATGTGGTAGCTAAAAATGTTTGCCCAGTCTGTAGGTTCTCTTTTTACTCTTTTGGTGAAATCTTTTGATGTGCATAAGTGTTTAATTTTTAGGCGCTCCCAGTTATCTAGTTTATTTTCTGGTGTCTGTGCATTGTTAGTTATGGTTTATATCCTATTTATGCTGTATATTAGGGCCCCTAGCATTGTCTGAATTCTACCAAACATTCAAGGAAGCACTCACACCAATACTACTCAAACTATTTCATAACATAAAAAGGAAGGGATACTTCCAAA
>NW_004444197.1:2481131-2482502 GCF_000243295.1 Trichechus manatus latirostris
GGATCAAAGACCTAAATATAAAGCCAAAACTCTAAAGTTCATAGAAGAAAAAATAGGATCAACGCTAGAGGCCCTAATACACAGCATTAACAGGATACAAACCATAACCAACAACACACAAACTCCAGAAGATAAGCTAGATAACGTGGATCTTCTAAAAACTAAACACGTACGCTCATCAAAAGAGTTCACCAAAAGAGTACAAAGAGAATCTACAGACCGGAAAAAAAATTGGCTATTACAAATCAACAAAGGTCTAATCTCTAAAATCTACAGGAAAATCCAACACCTCTACAACAAAAAGACAAACAATCCAATTTAAAAATGGACAAATGATATGAACAGACATTTCACCAAAGAAGACATTCAGATGGCTAATAGACACATGAGGAAATGCTCATGATCACTGCCATTAGAGAAATGCAAATCAAAACTACATTGAGATATCATCTCACCCTGGTATTGGAACAGGCTGCATAAGCTCCATTACCACCGTTGATCCCCACCATTACTAGCCCCTGCTTTGTCTCATGATATTTTTTCTTCTTTCTCCCTCCTCCTATTCCAGTAAGATTAACTAAAGTTTCCCTTGGAGGGTGGCAGAACAAATTGATAACCCTCAAGGACTAGGATTAACTCATTTGCAACGTGACAATCATGACTAACAGTGCCAGATAACCTTCAAGGATTGCCAGTGAGAAGTCAGATCATTTGAGACGTGCAAATTGTGACTACCAAGAAGGGAAACTATAATCCTGTCCATATAAAACCTTCAGCCAGTCTCCAGTCGGGGAGACAGGCCTTTTGGAGGAGTTCATTCCCCTCTGTCTCCTGTATATCAATATACAATAAAATCCTCTTACTGTTTACATCATCCCTGTCTCAGTACTGGCTTTTGTGGCAGGTGGCTCAATTTTGCGATTTTCAGTAACAATGTTACTGGCACGAATCAAAAAAACAGAAAATAACAAATGTTGGAGAGGTTGGAACTCTTATGCACTGCTGGTGGGAATGCAAAACGGTACAACCATTTTGGAAAACAATATGATGTTTCCTTAAAAAGCTAAAAATAGAAATACCATATGATCCAGCAATCTCACTCCTAGGAAAATATCCTACAGAAATTAGAGCCATCACGTGAATAGACATATGCACACCCATGTTCACTGCAGCATTATTCACAGTAGCAAAAAATGGAAACTACCTAAGTGCCCATCAACAGATGAATGGTGTCTCAGTCATCTAGTGCTGCTCTAACAGAAATACCACAAGTGGATGGTTTAACAAAGAAATTTATTCTCTTCACGATCCAGTAGGTTACAAGTCCAAATTCAGGGCATCAGCTCCAGGAAAAGGCTCTCTCTCTCTGTC
>NW_004444197.1:2483606-2485187 GCF_000243295.1 Trichechus manatus latirostris
AAGACTTAACTGGCCTGACAGAGACTGGAGAGACTCTGAGAGTATGGCCCCCAGACACCGTTTTAGCTCAGTAATGAAGTCACTCTCGAGGTTCACCCTTACAGCAAAAGATTAGACAGGCCCATAAAACAAGCTAAAATACGTGTAGCTCAACCATGTATATGAGTCTAAATGGGCACACCGGTCCAGAAGCCAAGACAAGAAGGCAGGAGGGGACAGGAAATTTCAATGAATGCAAATGGAGAACCCAAGGTAGAGAAGGGGAGAGTGTTGACATGTCATGGGGTTGGCAACCCATATCCAAAATACTATGTGTATTAATTGTTTAATGAGAAACTAATTTGCTCTGCAAACCTCCATCTAAAGCCCAATTAAAGAAAAAAAAAAAAGGCTTTTTCCCCATTTAATGGACTTTGGACCTTTGTCAAATATCAGCTGACCATAGCTGGATGGATTTACACCTGGGTTCTCAATTATCTTCCATTGTTCTATGTAACACTTTAAACATTTTAAAGTTGAGAACCATTGAAACAACCTAATTAGATTAAACACACCTGAAAAATATTTGAATGATTACAAGAGTAAAAAATTAGTTGAAGCATCATGAGTTAAGAAATCCTTGACCTTTCACAAGCTATCTGAATACTCAATGTCAAAAACATTTATAAAAAATTAAATGCTATTGACCACAAGATAGAAGTCTAGTCCAGCTTATACTATACGTTAGAAAATCAAGGGAAGGAGATGTTCCTTGAGAACCCTTGAAATATTTGCCTACAAACATAATGTAGAAGACAAAACAACTGTCATCCCAAGCTGAGGCCTGTATTTGTTGTTGAAGTGTTTATAGGGTTTGAATTGCAGACTCATTCTCGGAATTCACATATTATTGGATATAGAGATAGCAAGCCTTGATTGAGAATACCACAGTTCCCACCTTCTGGCTTCCTTGACCAAAAGACCCAGGATTCTCAGCATACAATGGGAATACAATTATGATCTAGTGAACACAAAGTTCTCAGTAAGTTTACTGGTCTATGGTTAAGATTTAAAATGATATATATTATTAGTAGCATTTTTAATTGGTGATGGAGAAAGCATATATAAAAAAAGACTTTTAGTAAAAGCCATAATCCTCTAGCCCTATTTCTCACTTTTCTATTTACCTTCAAGTTTTCAAAGTTCACAAGTAACCTTAGAAATCTAAAACATATTAGGTTATTGTCTATCATCACTCTTGGTTTTTCTATAACATTTTGTAACATTGATTACTCCTCCTGTATTATCCCATACAAGTTTTGAAATTATTTATATTTTAGATGACATTTATCCTCTCATGGTTCCCTGTTCTATTGTGATCACTTAACTAATTTCCCACTTAAACTCTGTGATTGACCCATGCTATACTCAGTATGGAGACCTGGTGGCACAGTGGTTAAGAGCTCAGCTGCTAACCAAAATGTTGGCAGTTCAAATCCACCAGCTGCTCCTTGGAAACCCTATGGGGGCTGTTCTACTCTGTCCTATAGATTTGCTGTGTGTCAGAATCAACTCGAAGGCAATGGTTTATGGGTTTTATAC
>NW_004444197.1:2486140-2488148 GCF_000243295.1 Trichechus manatus latirostris
TTTCCCAGGTTCTTTTTGCTCTCAGGTTTCTGAATGTGGCATTTGTTTGCCAGTGAAATTTACTATCATGAAATTTGGAAGGTAGAAGTTAGGCAGAAGTCATCTCATGCAGTGGACTCTAAGGTTTAACAGACATGAATTTTGGCAGCAGCTTTGTGTTCCCAAGACATTCCACTCCCTTGGTAATCTAGAGGCACTGTGACATTTGCAGTGGCTTCCAGCAGGTTCCTTGGCTCTAAATTAGGGCTCTGCACAGAAATTCAAGGTTATTTAAACATTTGAGAATCAATTAATACAATCCACCACATTAACTGAAGGAAGGAGAAAAGGCATAAGACCATCTTGATAGAAGTCAGCACATGTTCTTGATTTAAAAAAATATATATGTTAGCAAACGAGTATTAAAAGGGAATTTCCTCAACCTGAGAAAAGATAGTTACCCTACTGTACACATCAGGCTCAATGGTTAAATATTAAAATTTTTCCCTTGATATCTGGAGTAGTGGAAGTCATAGGCAATGAAAAACAGCCAGAAAAAAATACATGGATTGCAAAGGAGGGAAATTTTGCAATCACTCTTTTAAATATATTTTAAATGATCAGGAACTTAGAAAATAAAAATTATAGAACTCTAATAGACTTAATAGGTAAATTTAGCAATGTTGCAGCTGCTTTTGAATGATCTTCAGCAAAATTTTACTTACATGTGATATTAATGATATTGTTTGATAATTTCTGCATTCGGTTGGATCACTTTTTTTTTCTGAATAGGCATAAATATGGATCCCTTCCAGTCGGTTGGCCAGGTAATTCTTCCAGATTTTTTGGCATAGAAGAGTGAGCAGTTCCAGTGCTACAACTGTTTGTTGAAACATCTCGATTGGTATTCTGTCAATCCCTGGAGCCTTGTTTTTCGCCAATGCCTTCAGTGCAGCTTGGACTTCTTCCTTCAGTACCATCAGTTCCTGATCATATGCTACCTTCTGAAATGGTTGAACATCGACCAGTTCTTTTTGGTACGGTGACTTTGTGTATTCCTTCCATCTTCTTTTGATCCTTCCTGTGTAGTTTAATATTTTCCCTGCAGAATCCTTCAATATTGCAACTCGAAGCTTGAATTTTTTCTTCAGTTCTTTCAGCTTGAGAAGGTATTTATGGCTTTGATTTCCTTACTGATGTTTGTTTGTATGAAACTATAGAGATGTTTTTCTGCTTGGTAAAGGAGAAGGTCAGTGGATAAGAGAAAGACCTTCAATGAGATGGACTGACACGGTGTCTGTAACAATGGGATCAAACATAACACCAGTTGTGAGGATGACACAGGGCCAGGTGATGTTTTGATGTGTTATGCATAAAGTTGTTATGAGTCGGAACTGACTCAGCGTCACCTAACAACAATCACGTGACAGATGTATGTTTAAGTTTTTAAGAAATTGCCAAACTGTTTTCTGAAGTGGTTGTAATATCATACATTTCCACCAGCAATGCATCAGGGTTTAGAAAGTTTTTTTTTAATTTTTTATTCTGAAGTCTAGATAGAAAAATGATGACAATAGTAATACAAATAATAATAAATATTATCTGTTTATTAATTTTATACTTTACATTTTGTTGAAAGGAATGAGTTCAGCATAGACTTTACTAACAACTAGAGACTCTCCATTTATCTCAAAGTAAACCTCAAATGTTTTGATATCTAATTCTAGACTGTTTCACTGGTGCATTTAACCAACAATGAATCAATACCCAAAAAGTGTTTACTAAAATTGATGTTTAATATGGTTTAGCATATTATAGAGTTAGTCACTCCTGATTATGCTGGTTTTTAATAAAATCCCCCTGGAAAATATGGTTTTACTCATGAAATTAATTATCAGCGTGTTAAGTTCTAAAAATCAAACAAACAAGGAATACTCTTGCTTACTTGATTTTTAAAATTGTAGTTGGGTTTATGGCTGGCATTTCAGACTCAGTATGTTCACACACACACACACACACACACACACAC
>NW_004444197.1:2489529-2490760 GCF_000243295.1 Trichechus manatus latirostris
ACCATGGGCTCTTTACTTCTGGAAGTCCCAAAATTTATGATTGATTGGAAAACAAAAGCTTTATACGGGGTCACCTCCATACAGAAAACTAACTTGAACACAGCCATATTTCTTACCTCAGAGATATCAGTGGGGAATCTCAGCTACCACCAGGTTCCTTACCTTTCTGATTCCTGAAGTGGATCAACAGCCCCGCCCCAAGGAAGAGCAGACCCAGAGCCAAGCCCTGGATTCCACTCAGCATCTTGCTCTGTGCAGATTCAGATTGTGCCCCTAAGAGAAGAAGCCAGATATAGTGATTTTTTACCCCAAATCCAACTTCTCTAATTGAGACCCTGAGATTCAGAGTTTTGAGAATGGAGTAAGAAGTCTGCTCTGAAAATAAAATAATCGGCCACTTCTGGAAAAACAAAGGTTTAAAATCACTTGAGTAGATGCAAGATTCAGGCACTGAATTCTTTAAAATATCACAGTGATGTAAGGTTTAACCACACATCTGCTGTGTGAGGTGCCTGGAACTCAGTGAGATTAAGTAACTTGTCTACAGTGACAGAGCTCATAAAGGCAGAGCTGAGATTGCATTCTCCTCAGGTCAGGAAGGTCCCTGCATTGTAGAGGATGCTTCTCTCCTCACATCATAATGAACTCCTATACAACTCACAGCAACAGCACCGGAAGTACAAGCCCAGCCCCAGAGGCAGTGACTGGTAGCCAGGGCCAATAGGGTGAATATGTCCTGTGATATCATGAGAAGATTCAAAACAGGGACAACCTCGTTTCTGCCTGCCAGGCATAATTGCCTCCCCAAGGGTATAGGTATTTGTGGAAAGTATCACAGAGCTACTACCCTCAGTGACCTGTGCTGAAGGAGAGGAGAACATGCAGCAAATGAAAACACTGTGTGGGAAGAGGAGAAACCTGCCACTCAGGGTAAGCAAAGTCCCCCTTCTTGGTAAGGGAGGGACTAAAAAGGTCAGATAGCTTCTCACTCCATTCCACTGTGACAGGGCTTGTCAGGCTTGGGTGCTCCACCTGGCAGGAGTAAATCTTTCCACTCTGAGGAATGGTTTCCAGCATCACTAGGATGTGGAAGGTCCAGTCTCCATTCTGGAACCATCTGACTTCAATGTGGCCTGGATAGAAACCATTCACAGAGCAGACCAGGAGGCTGTGGTGCTGCAGGGGCTGAGTCTTTGCAGGATACACAGTCACCACAGGCTCAACTAGGAGA
>NW_004444197.1:2492045-2494175 GCF_000243295.1 Trichechus manatus latirostris
ATGAAAAATGTTTAAGAGCCTCAGAAATCAAGAAATGTAAATTAAAAATAAAAAGAGAAATTTTCAACTGAGTATTAAGCAATGTTGCAAAAAAGACCCAACAAAGGAGACTATGAGGTAAACTGTGCTATTAACTATACAAAGCAATAGTCTGTAACTGGTTAAAAACTTCCGGCATTCTTATAAAAATAGCAACATAGCTATGTTAATAAAAATTATACTTCAAAAAAGCTATTTTCATAATTATTTCAACTATGTAAAAATATATACATTAAAATACCAACAAAAATAGCAGGAAATTTAGACCTATAAAAGGCCTCAGAAAGGTCAGAAGTTCCTCAGAATTTCCTTTACCTCCACCCCTGAAAAGATAACTAAACAAATTACTTTGGTACTTTTTCCTCAATAAAATGCTTATGCAAATAAAGGAACAGCACATACTTTTTATCTCAGGGATTTCAAGATTAAGAAGGGCTTATGGTGATTTTGAAAAGAATATTTGGAATCATTATTCCCTGACCTTAAGCATGGAGAAATATGACCCAGCTGGGGCCGGGCCCTCACAGGCTCACAAAGACACATCAGCTGGGCCCTGAGATAGAAAATAGATGGGACAATCTCAGAAATTATCTTAAGGAAGTTTTCGCAAAAGGGCGACCAAACCTAACACAAAAGACTTCCTACTTTTTGTCTTTTTCTATTAGCATTTAGTGAATAGAAATTTGTTGGACCAATGAAGACCCTCCTGAATTTCACAACTAAAACCTGTACCAATGATTGTTAAGAAAGATGATTCAAAATGTAAGATCATAATTTCTAGCCAATCTGTGAAAAGGTGACGCTTTCAATGATTCTACCCATTTTATGATGTTGATATATACTGATGATTCTGTAACCTTCCTCAGATTTGGGCAGACGTTCTAGCTCTGGCGGCATGCTTCCCCACTCCCCACTTTTGTCCTTTTGAATATATGCCAAATAAAACTTTCTTTTTGCTTTACTAAACTTTATGATGTTTTTCCCCTACAATAGTTAATGGCATAGTTGTCAAGGATTCTGAAGCCACGAATCCAGTCGACCTTGAGGAGACCTGGACTGTAGAGCAGAAGCCAGCAAAGAAAGGTCCTATCTTCTGGACCCACGTGTTCCCACTCCATGTCCCTTCGACACTGATGGGGTGAGTGCTCTCGGAAAATGAACCTTTGCTTATTCTTTTTTTTTTTAAATTTTTATTTTTTTTATTGTACTTCCCTTTGCTTATTCTTTTGTTGTTCTCTTTCTCATGTTTTCTTAAGTTTTGTTCGGCATATTTGTTTGCAAAACCGGTTGATTGATTAAGGAGAATGTTTCTTAGATTTTTGCTTGATCATTTGGTTAAGAGTGACATTTAGTAACTCTTTAAGTGAACTGCAGTTTAGGCCTGGATTCGTGCATTTGAAACATTAAAGAGGTAATTCTATTTTCAAAGAGCTTTGAGCCACTATAAGCCGCAAAAAAAATTCAGGCACGAGTCGACCAGTAAAAGCCATTAGGGGGGTTGCAGGTGCTCATCACAAGCATTAAAGTCTCCCGTGACAGGATAAGGTGGTCACGAGACAGGCTAGAGCACTAGGCTGCCTGCCACCCACCAGAAAAATCTCGTGCAACAAAGGTACACATTGGTCTAAGCAAAACACTGTCCAAACCCTGTGGTGTTCCTCATTAGGTTTCTTTCTGTGGCTCAGAGGAAACCTGGAAAATAGTGCTCTGTTTTGGAATCTCTCTTTTCCCCCTTTTCCAAATTTAAAATGGGAAATAAGCAAAAGAAAAGTAAAATTGACTGCCCACCATCCGGCACACCCGCTGCTTATATGGTAAAGAATTTTGGCCCTCAATCGGCAAGGTATTTAGAAAAATGGCATAATTTAACAAAAGAAAAGTATTCATTACAATGGCCTAAATGGGGGACTTTTGAATTGGCCAGATTAATCTTTTTTGAAAGGCAAATTAGAAGCAAGGGGATCAAAAATAAAGCAGAATCAGTAGGAAATTTTTTTTTATTGGTATTTTGAATCCTTGAGAAGGCAACAAGTGAGTACTTTTGCTTCAGTTCAGGAAAACATTGCTAAGCAATCAAAACAGATCTTGGCA
>NW_004444197.1:2494946-2495910 GCF_000243295.1 Trichechus manatus latirostris
TTGGGAAAACGTAAATCCTTCAGAATAGGTTACAGTGGCTTACAAATTGGCTCAAACTGAAGAGGATAAATATAGAGAGAGTGAGTTAAAAACTAGAGGACAGAAAAAGAAGTTGATGGCTTTGCAGTTATATCAGCCACAAAGTAAAGGCAGTACTGATGGAATCCTGGCCAAGGGACAGCTTCAAACAAATAAGCTCAAAACCGAGCTAAGTTGTAACTACTGTAAGAAGCCTGGTCACTTTAAGAGGGATTGTTTAAGACTTAGGAATAAGCAGAGGGTTACTCCTTCAGCACCTCCATTACCACCACAATGATGGTGCTCCGAGGATTTAGGGGTTTTCACCATGGTTCCTCTCAACCGTCAGAGACAGACAACACTCCAAGTAAATGGGGAGCCTTGTACCTTCCTGACTGACACTGGGGCCACCGTGTCAGCAATAAATCCCACATGTTTACGAAACCCCCTCCCTCAGAGCAACAAAACTCCTAAAATCGTGGGAGTTTCAAATAAAGAACAAATTTTGCCTCATTCAGAATGAGTACCAATATCTTTAGGACCAGTTGATGATTTACATCCATTTCTTCTCACCAATGCTACTCCTGCTAATCTATTAGGGTAAGACTTATTATCTAAATGGTGATGCCATATACAGTTTACTGATAGTGGAGAAATTCTATTGCACTTTCCTACTTTAGATGATTCAATTACTGAGAGAAAAGTAGAAGAAACCTTGTGTTTTCTTCAAAGGTTAATGGAAGTAGAAGAAACTATAGAACAGGGTTAGTGGGGAGAAAAGGAATTAGAGCAAGTACCCACTGAACTTGGGGCAAAGACATCCACAGATGTAGTAAAAGTTTGGTCAGCTGAACCTATTCAGGTGCAAATAGATACTTCTAAACCTTTGCCTAGAAGAGCTCAATATCCACTAAAGCCTGAAGCCATAGCAGGGTTAGAACCTATT
>NW_004444197.1:2511357-2513758 GCF_000243295.1 Trichechus manatus latirostris
AATGCTAATAGAAAAAGACAAAAAGTAGGAAGTCTTTTGTGTTAGGTTTGATTGCCCTTTTGTGAAAACTTCCTTAAGATAATTTCTGAGATTGTCCAATCTATTGTCTATCTCAGGGCCCAGTTGATGTGTCTTTGTGAGCCTGTGAGGGCCCAGCCCCAGCTGGGTCACATTTCTCCATGCTCAAGGTCAGGGAATAATATTATTTTCTAAATCAAAGGAAGGACTCTCTGAAAAGTGACATTTAAGATGATGTTATGAATTGAATTGTGTCCCCCCCCCAAAAATGTGTTGTAAATCTGAATCCCTATACCCGTGGTTATAATCCATTTGGGAATGTTTTCTTTATTATGTTAATGACACAGTATTAATGTAAGGTTTGTTTTAAGTCGATCTCTTTTGAGATATAAAGAGAACAGATCGAGCAAGCAAGGAAAGCAAGCAGGGATGGGGAAGAGAGATGGCAAGCCACATGAAAATACCCAAGGAACAGAAGCTCAAAAGAGACATGGACTTTCCTCCAGAGCCAACAGAGAGAGAAAGCCTCACCCTGAGATCCAGCACACTGAATTCGAACTTCTAGCCTCCTAACTGTGAGAAAATAAATTTCTGTATGTTAAAGCCACACACTTGTGGTATTTCTGTTACAGTAGCACTAGATAACTAAGACAGATGACATGAAACATTAAGTTGATGTGAGATAGAAGAGTGGGGTGTGTGTGAGTTTGGGCTAAAAGGGAGGCAAATTTCAGAGAAAGGTAATACCATGTGCAAAATCTTGCAAGAATCGATGAACTTTGTCAAGAAACCAGAAGACAAGAGTTCACTGATGCACAGAGAGTGAGGGAAAAGGAACAGAAAATATTCTGTGGGAGAAATCACATGGAGCCAAGTACTTGAAAGCCTTGCAGGTGATGTTAGGATTTTGGATTTATACTAAATGTCAGTTTATCAAACTGTGGTGACTTCCATGTTGCTGTGATGCTGGAAACTATGCCATTGGTATTTCAAATACCAGCAGGGTCACCCATGGTGGACAGGTTTCAGTGGAGATTTCAGACTAAAATGGACTAGGAAGAAGGAGCTGGCAGTCTACTTATAAAAAAATTGGCTGGTGAAAATCTTATAAAATGCAGCAGAATGTTGTGTGGTATAGTGCTGGAAGACGAGCCCCTCAGGTTGGAAGGCACTCAAAATACAACTGGGAAAGAGCTGTCTCCTCAAACTGAATTCAACCTTCATGACATGGATGGAGTCAAGCTTTCAGGACCTCCATTTGCTGATGTGGCATGACTTAAAATGAGAAGAAACAGCTGGAAAACATCCACTAATAATCGGAACATGGAATGTACGAAGTATGAATCTACGAAAATCGGAAGTTGTCAAAAAGAAAATGGACCACATAAATATTAATATCC
This sequence comes from Trichechus manatus latirostris, assembly GCF_000243295.1. NCBI lineage: Eukaryota > Metazoa > Chordata > Mammalia > Sirenia > Trichechidae > Trichechus > Trichechus manatus. The sequence continues at coordinate 2,512,776 of NW_004444197.1, forward strand.
TAGAAATTAGTGAGCTGACATGGACTGGTATTGGCCATATTGAATCATACAATCATATGGTGTACTATGCTGGGAATGACAAATTGAAGAGAAATGGCGACTATTCATCATCATCAAAAAGAACATTTCAAGATCTATCCTGAAGTACAACAGTGTCAGTGATAGGATAATATCCATATGCCTATAAGGAAGATCAGTTATGCAACAGCCACTAATTGCAAAGATGAGGAAATTGAAGATTTCAACCAACTTTTGCAGTCTTAATTGAACAAACAAGCAATCAAGATGCATTGATAATTACTGGTGATTGGAATGTGAAAGTTGAAAACAAGGAAGAGGAATTGGTAGCTGGAAAAGATGGTCTTGGTCATAGAAATGATGCCGGAGATCACATGATAAAATTTTGCAAAATCAACCACTTCTTCATGGCAAACACCTTTTTTCAACAACATAAACAATGACTCTACACATGGACCTCACCAGGTGGAATACACAGGAATCAAATCGACCACATCTGTGGAAAGAGAGGATGGAAAAGCTCAATAACGTCAGTCAGAACAAGGCCAGGGGCTGACTGCAGAACAGACCTTCAACTGCTCATACGCAAGTTCAAGTTGAAGCTAAAGAAAATTAGATCCAGTCCACGAAAGCCAAAATATGACCTTGAGTATATCCCTCCTGAATTTAGAGACCATCTCAAGAATAGATTTGACCCACTGAATACTAATGACCGAAGGCCGGATGAGTTGTGGGATGACATCAAGGATATCATACACGAAGAAAGCAAAAGGTCACTAAAAAGACAGGAAGGAAAGAAAGAAAGACGAAAATGGATGTCAGACGAGACTGAAACTTGCTCTTGAAAATCAACTAGCTAAAGCAAATGTAAGAAATGATGACGTAAAAGAGCTGAACAGAAGATTTCAAAGGGCAGCTGCAGAAGACAAAGTAAAGTATTATAATGAAGTGTGCAAAGACCTGGA
>NW_004444197.1:2515312-2529586 GCF_000243295.1 Trichechus manatus latirostris
GATTGTGAGGATGGCACAGGATCGGGCAGTGTTTTGTTCTGTTGTACACAGAGTCACTCCTAGTTGGAACCAACTTGAGGACACTTAACAATAACAACAACAATAGGAAATGAGAAACTATTGCTTTAAGCAGATTAAAACCATGATCCAATACAGGTCCCCTATCCCTTACATATATTTCAAAATCCAAAGATCTCAGGAAAAAAAAAAAAGAAAGTTTTTGCCGAAACTCATTCGGCAAATCTGACCTGGTAAGGTAAGGGGTCGTATGTGTCTCAGAGCTCAGATTACCATACGCGCTTCTGTATAATCCTTCTGGGTTTTGTTTTTAAGTTTAATTGAACTATGAACTGTGAAAATGCTTCAGCAACCCAACCAAATAAACTATAAGATCCTTTTCTAACTTCTTGAGCTGAAACACTGAATGAAAAATCTGTGCTTAGTGAACCCACAGCAATAAACTCAGACTGATCCATCTTTATGTACCTTGCACCATTATCCCACACATAACCATTCCCACAGATATTCCCCAGGTTTCTGTTTGCACATATTAGAAGAGTCAAGCAGTTCTTTCGAAGTGTAGCATATCTCCTCCTGGTTTACACTTTGTACTTCAGCTTTTAGGGCTCGCTGGGTCTGAAGTCTAGTTATAGGTCTAAAAACCAAAATCGGTGGGGAAATGTTTTGAGAACATTTAGCGTTGTCTTGTAAAGCATCTGCCTCAGGTAATGACTCAGACATAGGCGCTTTAGATGCAGCTGGGTTAATCTCATTAGATGGGAGTGGAGGGGCTAATGGTTCTGTTGGCAGGAGTGATTCAATGGAATTTAGTGGCTCAGTGTCATGAGCTTCCTGATTATATGCCCATATATTCCCATCCCAGGTTTCAGGATTCCAATTCTTCCCAATCAGTGCCCTCACTTTAACTTCAGACACCTCTCGATATTGGCAGTTGAATTGGCCTTGTAATTTAGCCACTCTTACAATAAGACTCTGGGTTTGGTTTTTGGCAATATCAGCTGTTACTATAAGAAATAAGGTTTTCTTTCAAGGCACAAGTGGAAAATTTGAGGTCATTTATGTGGTGCTTGAGCTTTGATTCTGAAGACCTGAGCTCAATTATTTCTTTTACCAGTTTGCTAGAGAAAGTAGGACCAACCAACCATCTTCCTTATACTTCTCATTATGACAAAATTGTAGAAAGGTACCATCCATGCAATCATCCAGAGCCTTGTCTTTCACCAATACCTGATCTACTGGCGATGATATTCTGTGTATTTGAATTGTCACCTCATGCCATGGGTTAGCAGTGCCTACTTTACTGCTGGAAGCAGAGTCATCAACATCTTTAAGACTAACCATACCTGACAACCAATTTAGAAAATACATCCTTAAAATTTTGTTTCTGTAGGACCACTCTCTGTACCAAATGTCTTATGCTAGATTCTCTAGAGAAGCAAAGCCAGTAAAGCATATATATATATATATATATAGAGAGAGAGAGAGAGAGAGAGAGATTTAAATCAAGGAAATGGCTCACATGGTTTTTAGAAGCTGTACATCCCAAGTCGATGGGGCAGGTGTGATGGCTGGGATTGTGTGCCAGCTTGGCTGGGCCGTGATTTTCAGTGTTTATATGCGATCACTCCCATGATGGGATCTGCTGTGAGTAGCCAGTCAGTTAAGTGGGAGTTTCCTTGAGGGTGTGTCCTGCATCTGAATATAAGCAGATGTTCTGGCTTTTTGCTCACTCTGGATCCTGAGGCTGCCTCCTGTTCCTCTGACCTCTGGTTCTTGGACTTGAGCTATCAGCTTAACTGCCAGTGTTGTCATTTGTTGATCTTCACAGCCTATGTGTGAGAGTCCTGCTCTCCGACCTGCCGATCTTGGGTTCACCAGCCCGTGCAGCTACATGAATCAGGAGAAGCCTGTGGTCTTGCCTGCCAATCTTGGGATTCATCAATTTTCACAGCCTATGAGCAAGAGCCCTACTCTTTGACCTGCCGATCTGGGGTTCACCGGCCCCTGTGGCTACGTGACTTGGGAGAAGCCTCTATTCTGATCCACTTGGGACCTTCCAGCCTCTACAATCACTTGCGCCATTTCCTTGATATAATTATACCTCTCTATATATTTATGGAACCATGGTGGCATAGTGATTAAGTGTAACAGCAGCTAATCAAAAGGTTGCCAGTTCAAATCCACCAGGAGCTCCTTGGAAACTCTATGGGGCAGTTCTTCTCTGTCCTATAGGGTTGCTATGAGTCGGAATTGACTCAATGGCAATGGGTTTGGTTTGGTTTTTGGTTTATATACATTTATACACTCTACTGGTTTTGCTTCTCTAGAGAACTCAGTCTAAGACAGCAGGAAAGAGGATTCTCCTGATTCATGTAGCCACAGGGGCTGGTGAATCTAAGATCGGCAGGCTGGAAAGCAGGGCTTTTACAGACTTTTGCTGATTCACGTAGCTGCAGGGGCTGCTGAACCCAAGATCAGCAAGCTGGAGAGCAAGGCTGTAGCAGGCTGCGAAGATCGACGAATCTCAAGATCGGCTGGCAAGCTGTTAGCTCAAGTCCCAAGAACGGGAGGTCAGATGAACAGGAGCCAGCTACAGGATCTAGAAGAAGCAAAAGCCCTGGCAAGGCAAGCAGGAAGGAACTAGGTGGAGGAGGGCAGACATATGAAGGCTGAGGGGATGGTGAGCCACCACAGGCCCTGCCCCTGCTGGTACCACTCAGCAGATTCCATCATGGGGGTGATCGCCTATTAGATTTCAACAGGGAAGTGATCACAACATTATACAACTGCCAAAACACTGAGAATCACGGCCCAACCAAGTTGACACACAATGTTAACTATCACACTGTGTATTCTCTTTTATTTTTCCCGAGAGTTTGAAGTGCCAACACCCTTCCAGGAGACAAGAGAGAATCTGGTGTGCATCCTGGGCCTGGTTGTGGGTTTGGTGGGCATCATTGTTGGTACCATCTTCATCATCAAGGGCGTGAGCAGAGGCAATGCTGTTGAACACTGTGGGCCTCTGTGAGACAACTGGAGATGGGTTTGATGTGGTTATAGGAAGACATACATGGAGTTTTCTGAGTTGGGGGAGTCAGAGTGGGCAAAAGAATATGTGGTGCCTTTCAGGGAAATAAGTAGGCAAAGCTGTGGTTCTTGATTTACTTTCCTAGGACAGAGACATGGGTATCATCTGGCATCCCAAAACTTCAGGGTCCCTCATCCCTTTCCACAGATGGGCACCTAGACCAACTTAAGTCTTGGAAATTAGCCTAATTAGTTCCTAATACCATTGTTTCACCTATAGAACACCAAGTCCAGTGAACTAGAAAAGTCAGCTGCAAGATTTGGGCACTTCCTGGCTTGTTTCCTAAAGCAGCTGTCAGTTTGGCAGCATTTCCAGAGCTGGCTCCTCTGGCGTTAGGATAGACTCATTTCATGAAATGGAAATCTCATGGAGCCCAACGCCTGTTTTAGCTTCTCCAGTCTGAGAAGTGGTGTTGGATGCTCTAAAATGAGGTGATGCGTGGCCTGTTCATTCATGCTCACTTGGAGAATAGGGTATAGCAGTTCATGTTGGAAAAGTTATATTTACCGGAGGTCAGATGATATTAAGAGACTTTTCCACAGTCAAAAGATTAAGGGAGAAGAAGAGGGAATCTGAGGGAAAGAACTCAAAATATTCATCTTAAACTCTTTAGTAACTCTTTATGTCCTGTACAGGTTATGGCCTTTCTTAGAGAGAAGATCAATGATGAGGTTTCTGTGTTAACACGTTTACAATGTCAGCAGGACTCCAATTGTTCACCTCAGTGAAGACAAGCATTCTTCAGCACTTTCCAGCCCTAACACCCACCCCAAGGGCAATAATGCCTTCCGCTGATATCTCTACGCTCTAACATCTATTGGACTTATCTGTCTATTATCCTTTCCTGTATCTGTTTTCCCTACATTTCCAACCATCATTTTACCACCATGCAATGCATCTAGAATAGACCCCATAGGATCCTTTCTCTGCTACAGAATCTTCCGAAGACTTCACAAGGTCACCTCTTGTATACTTATTGCTTGAAGTTTCTCCAAACTGATTTTTTTCTGAATACAACAAACTATTGGATGGGTCTTAGGTGGAATTTTCAGTGCCTGCTCCAGTTCTTCGCAAAGACTAGCAATATATGTTATTCTTCCACCCTGAAATGTCTGAATATTGAATGTATATTATAACCTTTGGAATTAGTCACAAATACCCATTTTGATTAGGGCTTGGTATTATTCTGAGTATCTATAGGCAAACCAGTTGCTGTGGTCCAGTCCTCTGGAAAACTCTAGCGTATGGTTTGTTTGTTGGGAAATTTCTACTGAGCAACGGGTTCAGAATCGGTTTTTGGTTCTTGAGCCTTCAATTCAATGAGATATCTGGATCTTTGTAGAACGAATCTCAAATTCCAGGTTTTGGTCTCTGATAATGGGCAAGATAGATGGTGAGGATAAGATGGGGATCAAGTGGGAAGCGAAATGAGAGAAGGATCCATGTACGTTCCAGGATTTACATGTATCAACATCATCCATTTCAGGCTTAAGGATTGGACACTAAAATTGGAATTACCTATTTCATTAGACATAGTCCTTGATGCCTGTGTCATTACCAAGGGTGATATTCCATGTATTCTTGGAACTATCTTATATTTGAAGATATTTCCCTGAGTGAAAAAACTGTGAAAAGGGGAGGATATGGCATAAGAAAAGAAGGAAAGAATATTTGAGATACAGTGAGCTGTTGCTCATCTGTTTATGAAACAATAGCTGGATATTTATTTCTAAAATAGTTACCAGAACCTACTCAAAACCAGAAAGGTAAATTATCCATGACAATGTGATAGACTGACAAGTGTGTGCTGCTGAAATGAGTTAGACTTGGACTTCAGCTTGGTTTTATCACTGACTGGCGATGTATTCACTGGTATCTTACTTAACACAACTTGGCCTCTGATTCCTCTTATGAAAATAGTGAAGTTAATATTTACTATGTTTAGCTGTTCTGAGAAGTAAAAAAGAAAATATAAGCAGAGCAGTTAGGTACCATGCTTAGCGATAATAGTGTTGTAAAAATTATTAATTCCATTGTTTTTCTATAGCTTGGTGTTAAAATAAAATTAAAAACAAAAACAAAAACAAAAACCAAACTCGTTGCCATAGAGTCGATCCCATGCAAGTTTCTGTACCTGTGGTTTAGAGATTCAGAGTAGAATCTTGTGAAAATTGGAGGCACAATAGGCACAGGTGTTTCATTTACATAGCTCCAATTTTTCTGATTATAAAATAAATAGATGTACAACAGAGAATACACTAAAACTCAGACAAGTCTGGAATAAAAAAAGCAAAAACTAAACCATATCCTCCCATGTAAGAAAGTCACTTTTTAAAAATAGACTATTTTTTAGAAGAGTTTTAGGTTCACAGAAAAATGGTGCAGAAAATACAAACCAAAAAACCAAATCCATTATCATCAAGTTGATTCCGACTCACGGAGACCCTCTGTGTGTCAGAGTAGAACTGCATTCCATAGGGTTTTCAATGCCTGTGACCTTTTGGACGTAGATTGCCATTCCTTTCTTCTGTGGTGCTGCTGAGTTGATTTGAACTATCAACCTTTTGGTTAGTAGCCAAGCACAAACCGTTTACACCACCCAGGGTCCTCTGCAGAAAATACAGAGATCCAAACACTCCTCCCTCCACACATTATGCACACAGTTTCTCCTATTATTAACATCTTGCATTAGTGTGATCTATTTGTTACAATTGATGAACAAATATTGATACATTATTATTAACCAAAGTCCACAGTTCACATGCGGGTTCACGCTTTGTGTTGTATAATCCCATGGGTTTTGACAAATACACCACATCCTCTATTCACCACTGCAGTATCACATAGGGTAGTTTCACTCTCCTAAAAATGCCCTGTGCTCCACCTGTTAATCCCTCCCTCCGCCCCTGAATCCTGGCCACCACTGATCTTTTTCCTCTCTATAACCTTGCCTTTTTGTATAGTTGGTGTCATACAGTAGGTAGCTTTTCAGACTGGCTTCTTTTGTTTCATAATATGCGTTTAAGGTTCCTCCATGTCTTCTGTAGCTTGATAGCTCATTTCATTTTATCATTAGATAATACTCCATTGTATGGAGGTACCACAGTTTTTTTTATCCATTCACCCATTGAATGCAATCTTGGTTTATTCCAATTTTTGGTGATTATAAATAAAACTTCTATAAACATTTCTGTGCAGGTTTTTGTGTGGACATGAGTTTTCCCCTCATTTGGTTAAATACCTAGGAGTGTGATTGCTGGATTATATGGAACTGCAGTGCAGATGGAGAGTGTTTCAGCGTCCCAGTTGAGCCTCCAAGGATCCCAGCCCCACCTGCTGTTTTTCTGCAACCACTTGAGAGACAGGCAGTGAGAACCACCCAACTGAGCTTAATCAACTCCCAGAGCTGTGAGAGATCACGAAATGGCTGTAGTTTTAAACCACTAAGTTTTTGGGTGATTTGTTATAAAGAAATAAAAAAAAAGAAACATTGTGCTATTCAAGGAATCTCATTTGTGACGTGAAATCTACTGGCACAAAATTCTTTATAATATTACCTTAGTATCTTTATAATGTCTGTAGGATCTGTAGGAATGTAATTTTTTTTATTCCAGATACTGATAAATTTGTAAGTTGGATTTTTTTTCTTTCTTTTTCCTTATAAGTCTTGCAAGTGGTTTATCAAACAAACAGACCGAGAAACAAACTAAAAGAAAAATCTCTGGTTCTCTTGGTTTTCTTTATTCTACCTCTCTTTTCAATTTTATTAATTTACTCACTTTTATTGCTTCCTTTCTTCTACTGTTTTTAGTTAAATTCATTCTTCTTTTCCTAGATTAAGTTTAGCTCTCTGATTTTTACGTATTTCTTTTTTTATAATACAAGCCTTTAAGCCATAAATTTCCCTAAAAGAACTACTTTGGTTATATCTCACATATTTTGAAAAGCTTTTTAAACATTCCTTTATTTTAAAAGGAAGCACTGGTGGCGTAGTAGTTAAGAGCTATGGCTGCTGACCAAAAGGTCGGCAGTTCGAATCTACCAGGCACTCCTTGGAAACTCTATGGGGCAGCTGTACTTTGTCCTGTAGGGTCACTATGGTTTGAATCAACTTGATGGCAATGGGTTTGGTTTTTATTTTAAAATATTTTCTAATTTCTCTTTTGATTTCTTCTTCAACACACCAAGGATTCTTTAGAAGCTTCACTTCCAAAAGTTTGAGTACTTTTTCAGTCTTATTAATTTGTAATTTAATAAGTTTGTGGCCAGAGAATATATTCTGTATGATTTCAGTCCTGTGAAATTTATTGAGACTTCTTTTATGGCCTAACATATGGTCTATCTCATGGGTATTCTTTGCGCAATTATCAGGAATACATATATTCTGTAGTTGCTGGCTGTAGTCAACATCTATGTTAGTTATAAATGTCAGTTAGGTCAAGATGGTTGAAAGTATTTTTAGCTTTGATTTCTGTACTGATGTTTGTTTTCATGAAACTCTAGAGATGCTTTTCTGCTTTTTACCCACCTCCTAAGTTCCCACACCACCATCATGAGCTCAGCAAAAGCTCTGGGATGAGAGTCAGCCCACAGGGTTAAACTAGTTTTATATTTGGAGCCTCTATAGATTTGAATCCATCACACAAGCCCACAGGCTATTTAAAGCTTTGCTGGCTTCTCATTCATTACCCATCAAAATCTTCCTATCTGCGGTAGGTCCAATTTCACCGATGTTGAGATTCAGCAAATGACCCAATGGAGGAGAGTGGAAATCTGTCCCTGCTCAACTAAGCAGAACTTGTCCATCTCTGGAATGTGGAGTTTTTAGACTTGTTGGCATTTACAGCTTATGATTTTTTTTCTTATCCCTGTTGAGAGCCTTAACTCATTTATTTAAAGCTCTGTATATTATTCCTTTGAATGGGTATACCATAATTTATCCATTCTCTATCTGAAAATTCAGAATGTTTCTTTTCTATTACTACGGTACCATAAACCATTTTTTTATCTGTAATCTTGGGCGTGCATGTGAGAATTTATCCAGAGTGTAAACACCCAGGATGGAAATACTGGATTATCTAAACCACCCAAAGGAGTATACCAATTTACACTCACATCACCATGCAAATACCCAATTATCATCCTGCAATATGTTGTTATATCCTATATTTTATAGTTTTTTGAGGTACAGAATTTTATAAGTGTCTTAGGCTGGGTTCTCTAGAGAAGCAAAACCAGTAAAGTGTATAAATATATATATAGAGAGATTATATCAAGGAAACAGCTCACGTGATTGTAGAGGCTAGAACGTCCCAAGTCTGTGGATCAGGGTAGAGGTCTCTCCCAAGTCACACAGCTGCAGAAGCTGGCAAGCCCAAGATCGGAAGGTCGGAGAGCAGGGCTCCCACTCACAGGCTGTGCAGATCGACGAATCCCAGGTTCAGCAGATAAGCTGACAGCTCAAGTCCCAAGAACGGGAGATGAGATGACAGGAAGCAGCTGCAGGATCCAGAGACAGCAAAAAGCCAGAATGTCTGCTTATATACAGATGCGGGACACACCCTCAAGAAGACTCCCTTTCATCTGATTGGCTACTCACGGTATATTCTATCATGGGAGTGATTACATTAAAACATGGAGAATCACGGCCCAGCCAAGTTGACACACAATCTTAACCATCACAATAAGGAAGACAAATTTATCAATATTTTCCTTTAGAATTTGGAAATATCTTTAATATTCCAAACCCTGGTAAAACAAACATTCAATTCTAGACTCCTTGGGCTCTTATGGCGCTGACGTTTTAGGACAGATACCAAGAGTGGATTTTGTTGTCTTTGTCAATCATGTTACATTTGTATTTTGAATCTGAATAGATACCTCCAAGTTGCCACCCATTCACAATTCTAATAACAGTATATGAGACACTCCATTCCCATAGTCTTATAATTCCTTGATCAAAAAAAAAAAAAACAACAAAACTACCATGTTTGCCAATTTAGGGGGAGAAATATTTCATCACATTGTTATTTGGATTTGCATTTTTCTGATTATTAGTGAGCTTGAGTATCTATTTTATTGCCCATTGACATATTCTCCTCTAGTTTATATCCTTTGCCCAATTTTCTCTTGGATTCTTGTTCACTAATTTATTGACTTGCTGACGATTTTGCATAATAAGCAATTTAGCCTAATATCAGCCTTGTCTGTTGCAATTTTTTCCCCAAAGTTTATATATTTCTTTAAGTTTGTCATTTTCTCCAGAAAAAGAAATTGTAAATTTTTTTTCAAACGTATATTCTTTCCATTATGTCTTCTGGATTTTTTTGTCTTTAAAGATTATTTTAACAGGTTTATTGGGATATAATTTATGTACTACCAAATACACTCATTGTACGTGTAAACTTCAGTGATTTTACTAAAATTATAGATTTGTGCTACTATCACTACAATACGGTTTTACAATATTTTCATCACCCCAAAGAGGTTCCTCTTTACAGGTAAATCACATCTCCACCCCAAGCTGTAGGCGTGCACTGATCTGCTTTCTGTGTCTATAATTTTGTCTTTTCTGAGCACTTCATACAAACAGAATCATATGACAAATAGTCTTTTGTGTCTGGCTTTTTTGACTTAGTAAAATGTTTTTGAAGTTCATCCATTTTGTAGCATATATCAGCATTTTTTCCTTTCCATTGTTGAACACCATTCCATTGCATGGATATAGCACATTTTGTTTATGCATTCACTGGTTGATGGATATTTGTTTCCAGTTTTGACCTATTATGACCTTGGACATCTATCGACATTTGCATCTCAACTTTGTGAAGGCCTATGTTTTCATTTCTCTTGTGTAAGTTCCAAGTAGTGGAATCTTGGGGTCATATGACAACATCATGATAAACAGAGAAAATATTGAAGTTATCAAGGATTTCCTTTGCTTGGATCCACAATCAACACACATGGAAGGAGTAATCAAGAAAATAAATAATGTATTGCGTCTGGAAAATCTACTGCAAAAGACCTCTTTAAAGTGTTAAAAAGGAAAGACGTCACTCTGAATATTAAGGTGCGCCTGACCCAAGCCATGGTATTTTCAGTTGCCTCATGTGCATGCGAAAACTGGGCAATGAATAAGGAAGACCAAAGAAGAACTGACGCTTTTGAATTATGGTGTTGGCAAAGAATCATGAATATACCATGAACTCCCAGAAGAACCAACAAATCTGTCTTGCAAGTAGTACAACCAGAATGCTCCTTAGAAGGAAGGATGGTAAGACTTCATCTCATTTACTTTGGCACGTTATCAGGAGGGATCAATCTCAGGGGAAGGACATCAGACTTGGTAAAATAGAGGGTCAGTAAAGAGCAGAAGTCCCTTCTCTCAGTCATCTAGTGCTGCTATAACAGAAATATCACAAGTGGATGGTTTTAACAAAGAAATTTATTCTCTCACAGTCTAGTAGGCTACAAGTCCAAATGCAGGGTGTCAGCTCCAGGGGAAGGCTCTCTCTCTGTTGGCTCTGGGAGAAGGTCTTTTACATCAAACAGAACCCTGGGGGAATATGTGTGGGAATGGCTATTAAGGGTGTGGGAGAATGGTGCAAGGAACAGAAAGATGGATCAGTCGGAGTTTATTGATATGGACCCACTAAGCACAGATTCTTCATTCAATGTTTCAGCTCAAGAAGTTAGGAAAGGATCTTATAGTTTCTTTGGTTGAGTCGCTGAAGCATGGATTGCGTGGTGGGCTAGACTAAATGATGTTGAAGTACCAGACCTGCCTTGGTATACCGTAGAAAAAGATATCCAAATGTTTTAGGAAAATGGCATGCTAGAGTGGATTTATCGGCTTAGGCCCACAGACCCACACATGAAGTGCCAATAGAATACACCTTTTACCACAATGGTAAGGAACAAATTTGTGAAGGGAGCCCAGCATCCTGGAAGACTGCTGTGACTGTGATTTTATGACAGTCACATTTGACAGTGGGAACTGCCATAACTGAATTAAGACACCTAATGAGAATGGGGCTGATTGGACCCCGTGGTAGTAGGGCCCAAGTGGCAGCACCCAATAGACAAAGACAAGGTGGGCGTGGTTACCATAATGGACAGTGGAATTAGAGCAGTAATAAGAATAATCTAACTTGAATGGACTTCTGGCATTGGCTACTTCGTCATGGTGTCTCTAAGAGTGAAATAGATGGGAAATCTACTAAATATTTACTTGATCTGTCCAGACAGATGAATTCTAGGTCAAGTGAACAGCAGTCTAACTCAAATGGTCAGAATAGAGAGTCACGGCCCCTCAATGAATTCCCAGACTTGAGCAAGTTTAAAGACCCACAATCCCTGAATGAACGGGAGGCTGGTTCCCCATGAGGAAGGACCCAAATACACTGCCAGAAACTTGTACTGTTAATCTGCTTCCCAGCCTTCCTCAAAGGGTTCTGCGGCCTTTTAAGAGAGTGATTGTTCACTGGGGAAAATGAAATAATGAGACTTATTGGGAATTACTGGATACTGGCTCTGAATGGACACTAATTCCAGGAGACTCAAAACATCACTGTGGCCCACCAGTCAGAGTGGGGGGCATATGGAGATCAAGTTATTAATGGAATCTTAGCTTATGTCCATCTCACAGTAGGTCCACTGGGTCCCCAAACACATCCTCTAGTGATTTCCCCAGTTCAGGAATGCATAATTGGAATAGCTATACTCAGTAACTGGCAGAACTCCCACACTCAATCCCAGACAAATAGAGTAAGGGCTATTATGGTAGGAAAAGCCAAGTGGAAGCCATTAGAACTACCCCTACCTAGGAAATTAGTAAACCAAACACAATACCACGTTCCTGGAGGGATTGTGGAGATTACTGCCACCACCAAGGACTTGAAGGATGCAAGGGTGGTGATTCCCACCACATCCTCATTCAACTCACCTATTTGGCCTGTGCAAAAACAGATAGAGCTTGAAGAATGACAGTGGATTATTGAAAACTTAACCAGGTGGTGACTCCAATTGTAGCTGTTGTTCTAGATGTAGTTTCATTGCTTGACCAAATGAACACATCTCCTGGTACCTGATATGCAGCTACTGATCTGGCTAATGCTTTTTTCTCCATACCTGTTTCAAACGACTATCAGAAGCAGTTTGCCTTCAGCTGTCAAGGCCAGAAATACACTGTCACTCTCTTACATCAGGGTATATCTGCTGTCTAGTCATATGTCATACTTTAGTCCTCAGGGACCTTGATTGCCTTTCCCTTCCACAAGATGTTACACAGGTCCATTACACTGACAGCATTATTCTAATTGCACCTAGTAAGGAAGAAGTCCTTTTATTGCTCTGATGCTGGAAGCTGTACCACCGATATTCAAATACCAACAGCATCGCTCATGGCGGACAGGTTTCAGCTAAGCTTGTAGATTAAGACAGACTAGGAAGAACAATCCGGCAGTCTACTTCTGAAAAGAATTAGCCACTGAAAATCTTATGAATAGCAGCAGAACATTGTCTGATATAGTGCCGGAAAATGAGCCCTTCAGGTCGGAAAGCACTCAAGATATGACTGGGGAAGAGCTTCCTCCTCAAAGTAGAATTCACCTTAATGAGGTGGAGGGAATGACGCTTTTGGGACCTTCATTTGCTGATATGGCACAGCTCAAGATGAGAAGAAACAGCTGCAAACATCCATTAATAATCGGAACGTGGAACGTAGGAAGTATGAATCCAGGAAAATTGGAAGTTGTCAAAAATGAAATGGAACACATAAACGTCGATATCCTAGGCATGAGTGAGCTGAAATAGACTGGTATTGGCAATTTTGAATCAGACAATTATACGGTCTACTATGATGGGAATGAAAAATTGAACAGGAAAAGCATTGCATTCATCGTCAAAAAGAACATCTCAAGATCTATCCTGAACTACAACATTGTCAATGATAGGATAATATCTGTACGCCTACAAGGAAGAGCAGTTAATACGATGGTTATTCAAATTTACCCAGCAAACACTAAGGCCAAAGATGAAGAAATTGAAAATTTTGACAACTTCTGCATTCTGAAATTCATCAAACATGCAATTAAGATCTATTGATAATTACTGGTGATTGGAATGTGAAAGTTGGAAACAAAGAAGAAGGATCACTAGTTGGAAAATATGGCATTGGTAATAGAAATGTTGCCAGAGGTCTCATGATAGAATTTTGCAAGACCAACAACTTCTTCATTGCAAATACCTTTTTTCAACCACATAAACGGCGACTATACACATGGACCTCGCCAGATGGAATACACAAGGATCAATTCAACTCCATCGGTGGAAAGAGATGATGGAAAAGCTCACTACCATCAGTGAGAACAAGGCCAGGGGCCGACTGTGGAACAGAGAGTCAGTTGCTCCTATGCAAGCTCAAGTTGAAACTGAAGAAAATTATAACAGTCCATGAGAGCCGAAGTATGACCTTGAGTACATCCCACCTGAACTTTACAGACCATCTCAAGAACAGATTTGACAGGTTGAACACTAATGACTGAAGACCCAACAAGTTGTGGAATAACATCAAGGACATCGTACACGAAGAAAGCAAGATGTCATTAAAAAGACAGGAAAGAAAGAAAAGAGTAAAATGGATGTCAGAAGAGACTCTGAGACTTGACCTTGAATGTCGAGTAGCTAAAGCAAAATGAAGAAATGAAGCATAAGAGCTGAACAGAAGATTTCAAAGGGTAGCTCGAGAAAACAAAGTATTATAATGACACATGCAAAGCGATTGAGGCTGAAAACCAAAAGGGAAGAACATACTCGACATCTCTCAAGCTAAAAGAACTGAAGAAAAATTTCAAGCCTCAACTGGCAATACTGAAGGATTCTACAGGGAAAATATTAAACGACGCAGGAAGGATCCAAAGAAGATGGAAGGAATACACAGAGTCACTATACCAAAAAGAACTGGTCATTGTTCAAGCATTTCAGGAGGTAGCATATGATCAGGAGCCAGTGTTACTAAAGGAAGAAGTCCAAGCTGCACTGAAGGCATTGGCGACAAACAAGTCTCCAGGAATTGACGGAATACCAACTGAGATGTTTCAACCAATGGATGCAGCACTGGAAATGCTCACTAGTCTATGCCAAGAAATTTGGAAGACAGCTACCTG
>NW_004444197.1:2532969-2533885 GCF_000243295.1 Trichechus manatus latirostris
CTCATGGAGTCTCTTAGTACTATTATGCCCTGTGATTAAAGTCAATGGAAAACTGCAGCAACTCAATTCTGACATGACTTCTAATGGTCCAGACCCTTCAGGAATGAAGGTTTGGGTCACCCCACCAGGCAAAGAACCATGACCAGCTGAGGTGCTTGCTGAGGGCAAAAAGAATGCGGAATGAGTGGTGGAAGAAGGTAGTCCTAAATACCAGTTACAACCACATGACCAGTTGCAGAAAGGACTGTAATTGTTATAAGTATTTCTGTTTTGTATGTGTGCATCAAATATTTTTGTTTTCTTCACTTATAAAATACCAAATGTAAACAAGGCTAGTGCATTTTCAGTTGTTGTGTGTTCATTGTATCAGGTTAGACTCAAGTATGATTTCATAGTTGTCTTTATTAGGAGATTATGTATGGTTTAAGGAGATGTGTACAGGTGTCAAGTTGACAAGGGGTGGACTGTGACAGTTAAGGTTATGTGTCAATGTGATTGGACCATGATTCTCAATGGTTTGACAGTCGTAGGATGTTGTGATCACTTCCAAGATGAGATTTGATATAATGTGATCACCTACATGATGGGATCTGCTGTGAGTAACCAATCATTTGAAACGGAGTCCTTGGGTATGTGGCCTGCATCAAATATAAGTGGATAGTCTGGCAAGGCTTGGGGGCTTTTGCTCACTCTGGATCCTGCAGCTGGCTCCTGTTCATCTGATTTCTGACTCTTGGGACTTGAGCTAGGAGCTTACATTTGGTCTTGCCTACCGATCTTGGGATTCATTGATCTTCACAGCCTGCGAGCAAGAGCCCTGCTCTCTGACCTGCTGATCTTGTGTTTGCTAGACCCTGCAGCTATGTCAATCAGGAGAAGCCTCTGTCTTGACCCACGGACTAGGGACGATCCAGCC
>NW_004444198.1:0-3662 GCF_000243295.1 Trichechus manatus latirostris
ACATACAAACAAACAAAAAAGAGTGCTAAGGGAGCTTGCCATCGGAGTGGAGAAATGAGACAGAGATCTGGAGAAATACAAAAAGGAAAAAAAAAGAAGTAAAAGGGTGAAAGAAATATAAACAAATAAAATTAGAGTAAAAAAGAAAAAAAAAACCAGGGATCCCACCAGTGTGGTTGCAAACACTAGGGAAGTGGCTCCCAGGCTGTGAAGTACAGCCTGGTTAGAAGGGATAGTGGTGTCACGCAACACTAGGTTGAGACAGGAAGAGAAGGTTAGTATAGAGAGACGAGAAACTGAGAAATGAAAGACAAAAAGATAAAAAGAGAAAAGAAAACAAAAGCAAAAAAGAAAGAAAAAGGAAGTAGCTCCCAAGCCATGCAGTACAGCCTAGCTAGAAGGGGCTCCCAAGCTGAGAAAAGAAAATGGAAAGAACAAATCAAAACAAACTATTAAAAATGCCCTGGGGATCCCACCAGCGTGGTGGCATGGGCTGGGAAGCAGTTCCACAGTCAAGCAACGGTATTTGAGAGAATGGAAGGGCAGGTGGTGACAGATATTGAAGAAACCAAAAGAAGCAGAAAAAAGCAACACCAGCAACAAATGGCACTTAGAGAGCCTGCCAGTGTGGGCGGTTGGAATCCCAGCAGCTCAGGGATGAAGCCAGTGCCTCCTGGCCAAGAGACTGTGGCTACAGGCAGCAGAGGAGGCTGAGTGGGGATGAAGAAGGGTGGGGGAAGGGAAAGTGTATATCGCTGATTAACAGTTGTTCTGTCTTCCGCTGGGAGCTCCATGAAGCTGCTTTCCTGAACTTGCTGTCCACCAATCTCTGACAGGAGTCCAAGACGACAAAACCATGCTGTGAAAGCTGTTAGGGGACCTCTGCACGTTTCTGTCCCTGCCCTCTGTTCTCTGTCAGTTGCTTATTCCATTCAGTGCTTGACTGAGTTCTTTATCTCTTCATTTGATGCTTAAGGTTCAGGATTGATGTTTGAGTTTTTCAGATCTTTGCTGTGGAGGGACAGCGTGATGCTTCTGTCTATAGCGCCATGTTGGCCAGAAGTCAGGAATATGCACGTTCTTATAACACAAGGTTTACTTAGCGAAACTACGTCGCTATTGCCATCCTGTGGTTTAAGGGGAAAAATTGCTGTTTTCTCATTCAGAGATTGTGTAAAGCACATTCACATCCATGTAATACAAAGTGCATATTGAAAACATATGAAATCCTGGCTCCTGCACATATTTAAAAGGTAGAAACTTTACATTCTTTTCCCAATAAGAGGTTGTATTGGCAACATTCTCGTGCCTGTGACACAAAGAGTTTTTCAATAACAGATAACCCTCTGACTCAATCAACTTGAATGAGAGAACTGTATTTTTTTTCTCTTTCATTCAGTGAATTGGAAACAGGCACGTTCTTGCAACACAAGGTTTACTTTGCAAGAAAGTTTCACTTTTGCCCTCCTCTATTTAAACAGGAGAAAGTCTGCATTGTTTTCTCCCTCAGAGAATTTAAGGCACATTCAATTCCGGGTAACCCAAAGATTCTATTGTAAATATCTAAAATTGTGTTGGCTTTACATTTGTGAAAGGGAGAAACTTTACATTCTTTTCCCATTCAAAGAATGTATAAGAAACTTTCTCAGGAATGTACACACAGTGTTTTTTAAAAACAGATAAAGCACTCTGACTTAAGTAGAATGAGAGAAACTGTATTTTGGTTTCTCTTGCACGCAGTGAACTGGGAACATGCTCATTCTTGTAACAAAAGGTTTACTTGGCAAAACTACATTGCTTTTGCTGTCCTATACTTGAAAGGCAGAAACTGTGCATTGTTTTCTCCTTCAGATAATGTAAAAGGCACATTCAATTCCCAGTAACCCAAAGTTCCCATTGAAAACTTTTAACCCTGGTGGATTCAAGTACTTGAAAGTGAGAAATTTTACATTCTTTTCCCACTTAGAGACTGTTTAAAAAACTTTGCTGAGGATGTACGCACATGTTTTTTAAGAACAAATAAAACCCTCGGACTTATTTGAGAAACTGTATTTTGCCTTCTCTTTCATGCAATGAATTGGGAACGTGTACCTCTTGGTAACACAATGTTTACTTAGCAAAACTACATCACTTTTGCAGTAATGTACTTGAACGGGAGAAACTCCGCATTACTTTTTCCTTCACAGAATGTGAAAGACACACAAAAGTCTGGGAAACTCAAAGTTTGTATTGAAAACGTCTGAAACCTGGTGACTTCATATTCTTGAAAAGGAGAAACTTTACATTCTTTTCTCATTCAAAGAATCGTTATTGGGCATCTTTGCAGAGGGTTTTCTAAAAACAGATAATACCAAACTTCCAGCAACATGGCGCTCTAGGCAGAAGCAGCACGCCGTCCCTCCACAGCAAAGATCTGAAAAACTAAACCAGAGAAAACAGCAATCCTGAAACCCTAAACATCAAAAGAAGAGATAAAGAACTCAGCCAAGCACCAAATGGAATAAGAAAGTGACAGAGAACAGAGAGTGAGGAGACATACATGCAGAGGTCCCCCATCAGCTAATGCAGCACAGATCTGCCGTTTTGGACTCCTATCAGAGACCGGCAAACAGGGGGTACGAGAAAGTAGCTTCACGGAGCTTCCAGCAGGAGACACAATAACCGGTAACCAGTGATATACGCTTTCCAACCCCCCCCACCCTTCTTGACCCCCACGCAGCCTCCTCTGCTTCCTGCGGCCACAGTCTCTTGGGAGGGAAGCACTGGCAGCTTGGATTCCACCCGCCCACACTGGTGGACTCCCTGACTGCCATTTGTTGGTTGCTGGGGTTGCTTTTTTCCTCTTCTTTGGATTTCTTCCTTACCTCACACCATCTCCCCCTCCTTTCCCTCAAATACTTGGCTCTGTGTGCCATCTCTGCTTCTTCCTGAGGGGCTGTGGAGCTCCGCTTGAGTGTGGAACAGCTTCCCGGTCTGTGCTGCCATGTTGGTGTGATCCAGGGGCTTTTTTTGTTTGTTTTTAATTGTTTGTTTGCTTTTCTGTTCTTGAGTTGGGAGCCCGTTCTGGCCAGGCACTGCTACGCCACTTGGAACCTACTCCCTCAGCTTGTGCAGACACACAGAAGGATCTCTGAGGACATTTCTTTTTTTGTAGAGTTTTTTTTTCCTGTATTTTTCTTGGGGGGTTTCTTCTTTTCTTAAATATGTTTTGTTTTCTTTTCCCTCATTTTCCCTCTTTGTCTTTCTTCATTATTCAGTTTCTCGTCTCTCTATACCTTCTTTTCCTCTCACCTGAATACCTGGCGCTGAGTGACACATCTACGCCTTCTAGCCAGGCTGTACTTCAACACCTGGGAACAACTTTCCCAGACCTCATAGCCACACTGGTGGGATCCCTGGGGGCTTTTCTTTTTTCTTTCTAGTATTTATTTATTCATTCTTTTCTTTTTTCTTCTTCTTCCCCTTTTTGTTTTTCTCCATTTCATAGTCTCTCATCTGTCTGTTCCAAAAGCAAGCTCCCTTAGCACTCTTTTTTGTTTGTTTGTATGTTTTTGGCTCCTGTTGCTGTCTCCTCTCTCTCCTCTTTCCCATACCCATCTTAGCTCCACACATCACAATCTCCTTCTTCCATCCTGCCTACCTACACCATGTACTTAACATCA
>NW_004444198.1:8516-10176 GCF_000243295.1 Trichechus manatus latirostris
ATTAAAAAATGGGCAAAGGAAATGAACAGACACTTCACCAAAGAAGACATTGAAATGGCCAACAGACACATGAGGAAATGCTCGCGATCACTAGCCATTAGAAAAACGCAAATCAAAACCACAATGAGATACCATCTCACCCCGGCTTTACTGGCAAAAATAAAAAAAACTGGAAATGACAAATGTTGGAGAGGCTGCAGGGAGATCAGAACTCATGCTCCGCTGGTGGGAATGCAAAATAATACAACGATTTTGGAAAATGACATGGCGCTTCCTTAGAAAGCTAGAAATAGAAATACCAAACAATCCAGCAATCCCACTCCTAGGCATATATCCTAGAGAAATAAGAGCCATCACACTAATAGACATATGTACACCCATGTTCATTGCAGCATTGTTCACAATAGCAAAAAGATGGAAACAAACTGGATGCACATCAACAGATAAATAAACAAACTATGGTACATGCACACAATGGAGCATTATGCAACAATAAAGAATAATGATGAATCTGTAAAGCATCTCATAACATGGATGCAACTGGAGGACATTAAGCCGAGTGAAATAAGTCAATCACAAAAGGAAAAATATTCTTTGAAACCACTACTGTAAAAACTCATGAAAAGGTTTACACAGAAAAAGAAACAGTCTTTGATGGTTATGAAGGATGGGAGGGGGAAATACTAAATAAACAATAGGTAAGTGGTAACTTTGGTGAAGGGTAAGACAGTACACTGCACAACTTGTACAAGGCAAGGTTTCATGGATTGAATTGTGTCCCCCAAAAATATCTGTCGACTTGGGTGGGTCATGTATAATTGTGAACCATTTTGTAATCTGAAGGGATTTCCTTATGTGTTGTAAATTCAATCACTATGATGTAATAAGATAGATTAGCAGCAGTTATACTGATGACGTATACAAGATTGGATAGTGTCTTAAGCCAATCTCTTTTGAGATATAAAAGAGAGAAACGAGCAGACACATGGGCACCTCACATGACCAAGAAAGCAGTGCCGGGAGCATAGTGTGTCCTTTGGACCTGAGGTTCCTGCGCAGAGAAGCCCCCAGACCAAGAGAAGATTGATGACACGGACCTTTCTCCAGAGTTGGCAGAGAAAGCGTTCCCTTGGAGCTGATGCCCTGAATTTGGATTTGTTGTCTACTGGACTATGAGACAATAAACTTCTCTT
Organism: Trichechus manatus latirostris; assembly: GCF_000243295.1. Lineage (NCBI taxonomy): Eukaryota > Metazoa > Chordata > Mammalia > Sirenia > Trichechidae > Trichechus > Trichechus manatus. Next base: position 9,710 of record NW_004444198.1, read on the forward strand.
TGTTAAAGCCATCCACTTGTGGTATTTCTGTTATGGCAGCACTAGATAACTAGGACAGAATTTGGTACCAAGAGTGGGGTGCTGCTCTAATAGATGCCTAAAATGTGGAAGCAGTTTTGAAACTGTGAATGGGTAGATGCAGAGGACCAGCAGCAGCAGATAACCAGCAGCAGAACCAGGAGACCAGTGTGAGACGGCGCTGGAGCCGACCCACAGAGTAAGAGAGCTGAGTGTCTGTGGGCGGGAGGATTCCTGCTGGAACAGATTCCTTGCCCCAGCAGGGTAAGTGAGGCCCAAGGGCCAATGGCTGCAAGAAGCAGAAGCTGAAGAGACAAGGAACAAAAGAAGCCGAGCTGCCTCAATCTCAAAAGGTATGGCCAGGATGTCTGGAGTTTCTTTTTTTATTGTTTTTTATTTTTTCCTATACAAACATTTATACATACATTGTTATGTGACCCTAATTGCTC
>NW_004444198.1:10924-12907 GCF_000243295.1 Trichechus manatus latirostris
CTGACTTCCCCTGTAGTGTGTGTTGTCCTTCCCTTCACATAAGATAATTTTTATCTACTATCTAGTTAGTGAATAACCCTCACCCTCCCTCCCTACCTTCGTAACCATCAAAGAATGCTTTCTTCCGTGTTTAAACCTTTTCTTGAGTTCTTATAATAGTGGTCTTATACAATATTTGTCCTGTAACTGACTAAATTCACTCAGCATAATGTCCTCCAGATTCCTCCATGTTATGTTTCACGGCTTCATCGTTGTTTTTTTATCATTGCATAGTATTCCATTGTGTGGATATACCATAATTTATCCATTCATCCGTTGATGGGCACCTAGGTTGTTTCCGTCTTTTTGCTATTGTGAGCAGTGCTGCAATGAACATGGGTGTGCGTATATCTATTCGTGTGACAGTTCTTATTTCTCTAGGGTATATTCCAAGGAGCGGGATTGCTGGATTGTATGGTACTTCTATTTCTAGCTTTATAAGAAAGCTCCAAATAGATTTCCAAAGTGGTTGTACCATTTTACATTCCCACCAACAGTGTATAAATGTTCCAGTCTCTCTACAGTCTCTCCAGCACTTATTATTTTGTATTTTTGGATTAATGCTAGCTTTGTTGGGGTGAGATGATATCTCATTGTAGTTTTGATTTGCGTTTCTCTAATGGCTAATGATCTTGAGCATTTCTTCATGTGTCTGTTAGCCACCTGAATATCTTCTTTGGCAAAGTGCCTGTCATATCCTTTGCCCATATTTTAAAATGGGTTATTTGTCTTTTTGTTTTTGAGATTTTGCAGTATCTTGTAGATTTTAGAGATTAGATGCTGATTGGATTTGTCATAGCCAAAATTTTTTTCCCAGTCTGTAGGTTGTCCCTTGACTCTTTTGATGAAGACTTTTGGTGAGCGTAAGTGTTTGATTTTTAGGAGCTACTATTTATCTAGTCTCTCTTCTGGTGTTTGTGCATTGTTACTTATGGTTCATATTGTGTTTATGCCATGTATTAGGGTTCCTAGCGTTGTACCTATTTTTTCTTCTATGATCTTTGTCGTTTTTGATTTTATATTTAAGTCTTTGATCCATTTTGAGTTAGTTTTTGTGCATAGTGTGACGTATGGGTCTTGTTTCAGTTTTTTTCAGATGGATATCCAGTTATACCAGCACCATTTGTTAAAATAACTGTCCTTTCCCCCAATTAATGGACTTTGGGCCTTTGCCAAATATCAGCTGCTTATAGGAGGATGAATTCATGTCTGGATTCTCAATTCTGTTCTGTTGGTCTATGTATCTGTTTTTGTACCAGTAACTTCTGGGGTTTCAAAGAGTGGAGCCATGGCCTCTGGTGTTTCTAATGGTGGAGTTGTCACCCCGACGGACTAGGAGAATGGTGCTCCTAAAGCCGAGGGAGCAGAGTTGCTGTCCCAGTGGGCCTGAAGGCGGAGCTGAAGCCCAGGGCTGAGGAGACTCCACTCAGAATCCAGAGAGTGTGGCCAATTCCTAGAGTCTGGAGGGCAGGGCCAGTGTGTAAATTGTCTCAGAGAACAGAGATTATTTTCAAAGCCTTGAGGGCTAATGTAATGTGTTCTGCTGACTTGCTTGGTGCCTGTTATCCCTTCTTCTCCTCCAGTTTCTCCCATTTGTAATGAAAATGTGTAGCTTGTGCCTCTTCTGCCATTGTAGTTTTGGAAACAGATAACTTGTATTCTAGAGTTCACAGATGAAGAAGAATTTTTGGATTTTGGATTTGGAGTTAAGACTTTTGCTGTGATATGACGAGATGAATATATTTTTCATGTTGCAAGGACATGAATTTTGGTGGGCAATAGGGTGGAGTGTCATGGATTGAATTGTGTCCCCCCAAATGTCTGTCAACCTGGCTGGGTCATGATTCCCAGTATATTGTATAATTGTGTACCATTTTGTAATCTGATGTGACTTCCTTATGTGTTGTAAATTCAATCACTATGATGCAATAAGATGGATTAGCA
>NW_004444198.1:13007-17336 GCF_000243295.1 Trichechus manatus latirostris
GATTGGACAGCCCCATAAAATGGGACTAATGAGGCACAGCAGTCCAGGGACAAGGACTAGAAGGCAGAAGGGGACAGGAAAGCTGGTGATAGGGAATCCAAAGTTGAGTAAGGACAGTGTGGACATGTAGTGGGGTTGTTAACCATTGTCATAGGGCAACAGGTATACTAACTTTTTAATGAGAAACTATTTTGTTCTGTAAACCTTCATCTAAAGTGAGAATAGCAGCAAAACTGGAAGAAAGTAATCATATCACTGAATTGTGCATGTAGAAATTTTTGAAATGGTGTATCTTTGTCTATGTATATTTTCACCAAAAAAAAAAAAAAAGGTCTAGAAGGGAGAGGGTTGACATGTCGTGGGGTTGTTAACAAATTTCATAAAATAATATGCGTACTGACTGTTTAATAAGAAACTATTTGTTCTGTAAACCTTCACCAAAAGTACAATTAAAAAAAAAGAAACAGAAAATTTTAAAAAAGCTAAAACCTTCTGACTTAAACAAATAGAATAAGAGAAAGTGTATTTTGGTTTCTATTTCATGCAGTGAATTGGGAACATGCAAGTTCTTGTAACACAAGGTTTACTTAGCAAAAGTACATCACTATTGCCATCCTGTACTTGAAGGGGAGAAACTGTGTTTTTTTTTTCTCATTCAGAGATTGTGTGAAGCACATTCCCATCTGTGTACCACAAAGTGCATATTGAGAACATATAAAACCCTCGTGGCTGCACGTTTTTGAATGGGTGAAACTTTACATTGTTTTCCCAATAAGAGACTGTATAGGGAACATTCTCATGCACGTAACACAAAGTATTTTTCAATAACAGATAAAACACTCTGACTTAATCAACTTGAATGAGAGAAACTGTGTTTTGGTTTCTCTTTCACGCTGTGAATTGGAAACTCGCACGTTCTTGCAACACAAGGTTTAGGTTGCAAAACTTGTTGCTGTTTGCCATCCTGTATTTAAACGGGAGAAACTGCATTGTTTTCTCCTTCAGAGAATGTAAAGGCCCATTCAATTCCCAGTAACCCTAAGTTTCTATTGAAAACATCTAAAACTTCGGTGGATTCACCTACATGAAAGGGAGAAACTTAACATTCTTTTCCCATTTAGAGGATGTACAAGAAATGTTCTCAGGCATGTACACAGTGTTTTTTAAAAACCCTCTGACTTAATCAACTAGAATGAGAGAAACAGTATTTTGGTTTTTCTTTCATGCAGTGAATTGGGAACATGCCCATTCGTGTAACAAAAGATTTGTCTGGCAAACCTACATTGCTTTTGCTGTCCTGTACTTAAATGGGAGAAACCTTGCATTGTTTTCTCCTTCAGAGAATGTAACAGGCCCATTCAATTCCCGGTAACCAAAAGTTCCTATGGGAAACATCTAAAACACCAGTGGATTCAAGTATTTGAAAGGGATAACCTTTACATTCTTTTCCCATCCAAAGAATGTATAAGAAACGTTCTCAGGTGGGTACGCACTGTGCTTTTTAAAAACAGATAAAACCCTTTGACTTAATCAAGTAGAATTCAAGAAACTATTTTGCTTTCTCTTTCATGCAGTGAATTGGGAACAATGCACATCTTGGGAACACAAGGTTTACTTAGCAAAACTACATTGCTTGTGGTAATGTACTTGTGTGGGAGAAACTCTGCGTTGTTTTCTTCTTCATAGACCATGAAAGGCACATGCAAGTCCTGGTAACCCAAAATTTGTATTGAAAACATCTAAAATTCCAGTGAGTTTGTGTTCTTGAAAGGGAGAAACTTTACTTTCCCATTCAGGGAATGGTCTCAGGCATCTTTGCAGAGTGTTTTAAAAACAGATAAAATCCTCTGACTAATCAACTAGAATAAGATAAACTGTATTTTGGTTTCTCTTTCATGCAGTGAATTGGGAACATGTACATTCTTGTAACACAAGGTTTACTTAGCAAAAGTACATTGTTACTGCAGTCCTGTACTTGAACGGGAAAAACTGCATTATTTTCTCATTCAGAGACTGTGTAAGTCACATTCACATCCATGTAACACAAAGTGCATATTGAAAACATATAAAACTCTGGTGGCTTCTCATATTTGAATGGGAGAAACTACATTCTTTTCCCAATAAGAAACTGTATATGGAACATTCTGGTGCATGTAGCACCAAGTGTTTTCAATAATAGATAAAACACTGACTTAATCAAGTAGAAGAGAAATGGTAGTTTGGTTTGTATTTCATACAGTGAATTGGAAAAACTCATGTTCTTGCAACAAAAGTTTTAATTTGCAAAGCTGGTTTGCTTTTACAGTCCTGTATTTGAATGGGAGAAACTCTGCTTTCTTTTCTGCTTCAGAGAATGTAAAAGGCACTTTTAATTCCCAGTAAGTTCCTAATGAAAACATTTAGAATCTGGTGGAATCAAGTACTTGAAAGTGAGAAATTTTACATTCTTTTCCCACTCAGAGAGTGTTTAAAAATGTCTTTGAGGATGTACTCACATGTTTTTTAAAAACAGATAAAACCCTCTGACTTAATAAAGTAGAATTTGAGAAACTTTGTTTTCTCTTTCATGCAATGAATTGGAAATAAGCATCTCTTGGTAACACAATGTTTACTTAGCTAAACTACATCACTTTTTCAGTAATGTACTTGAACGGCAGAAAGTCTGCGTTGCTTTTTCCTTCACAGAATGTGAAAGACACATGGAAGTTTGGGAAACCCAAAGTTTGTATTAAAAACATCTAAAACCCTGGTGGCTTCACGTTCTTGAAAGGCAGAAACTTTATATCTTTTTCTCATTCAGAGGATGGTTCTCGGGCATCTTTGCAGAGGATTTTCTAAAAACAGATAAAACCCTCTGAGTTAATGAAAGAGAATAAGAGAAGGTGTATTTTGGTTTCTATTTCATGCAGTGAATTGGGAACATGCAAGTTCTTGTAACACAAGGTTTACTTAGCAAAAGTACATCACTATTGCTGTCCTGTACTTGAAGGGGAGAAACTGCATTTTTTCTCATACAGAGACTGTGTAAGGCACATTCACTTTCGTGTAACACAAAGCACATATTGAAAGCATATAAAACCCTGACGGATGCACATATTTGAAAGGGAGAAACTTTACATTCTTTTCCCAACCAGATACAGTATGGGAACATTCTCGTGCATGCAACACAAAGTATTTCAATAACATATAAAAACCTTCTGACTCAATCAACTTGAATGAGAAAACTGTATTTTGGCCTCTATTTCATGCAGTAAATTGGAAACATGCACGTTCTTGCAACACAAGGTATACTTTGCAAAACTTGTTCACTTTTGCCATTCTGTATTTGAATGGGAGAATCTCTGCATTGTTTTCTCCTTCTTAAAATGTAAAAGGCGCTTTAATTTCTGGTAACACAAATTTCCTATTGAAAACATAAAATCCTACTGGATTCCATACTTGAAAGGCAGAAACTTCACATTCTTTTCCCATTCAGAGTATGTATAAGAAACGTTCTTGGGCATGCATACACATTGTGTTTTAAAAACAGATAATACCCTCTGATTTAATCAATTAGAATGAGAGAAACTGTATTTTGGGCTCTCTTTCAAGCAATGAATTGGGAACATGTCTGTTCTTGTAACACAAGGTTTACTTACCAAAACTGCATTGCTTTCACTGTCATGTACTTGAGGGGGAGAAACTGTGCATTGTTTTCTCCTCGGAGAATGTAAAAGACACATTCCAATCCTGGTAACCGAAAGTTCTTATTGAAAACATCTAAAACCTGGTGGATTCAAGTACTTGAAAGGGAGAAACTTTACATTCTTTTCCCATTCAGAGAATGTATAAGAAACGTTCTCAGGCATGTAGGCACTGTTTTTTTTAAAAACAGATAAAACTATATTTTGGTTTGTCTTTCATGCAATGAATTGGGAACATATAACTCTTAGTAACAAATTTTATTTAGCAAAACTACATAGCGTTCGCCTTCCTGTACTTTAAGGGGAAAAACTGCATTGTTCTCTCATTCAGAGATTGTGTAAGGCACATTCATATCCGGGTAACACAAAATGCATACCGAAAACATGTAAAACCCTGTTGGCTTCACGCACTTGAAAGGGAGAAACTTAACAATATTTTCTGATTCAGAGAATTATAAGAATCATTCTTATAATTCTTAAAATATGCACAGCATTTTAAAAACAGATAAAACCATCTGACTTAATCAAGTCGAAAGAAAGAAACTATATTTTGGTTTCTCCTTCATACAGTGAATTAGACACATGCCCGTTCTTGTAACACAAGGTTTACTTACCAAAACTTTTGCTGTCCTGTACTTGAATGGGA
>NW_004444198.1:17436-21056 GCF_000243295.1 Trichechus manatus latirostris
AGCCATCTAAGATACTCTATTGGTCTCACCCCTTTGGGAGCAAAGGAGAATGAAGAAAAGAAGATACAAGAGAAAGATTAGTCCAAATGAATAATGGATCACAACTACCACGGCCTCCACCAGACTGAGTCTAGTACAACTAGATGGTGCCCGGCTATCACCACTGACTGTTCTGACAGGGATCAGAACAGAGGGTCCCAGACAGACCTGGAGAAAAATGTAGAACAAAATTCTAACTAAAAAAAAAGGCCAGACTTACTGGCCTGACAGAGACTGGAGGAACCCCAAGAATATGTCCCCCGGACACCCTTTTAGCTTGGTAATGAAGTCACTCTTGAGGTTCACCCTTCAGCCAAAGATTAGACAGCCCCATAAAACAAAATGAGACTAATGGGGCACAACAGCCCAGGGACAAGGACTAGAAGGCAGGAGGGGACAGGAAAGCTCGTAATAAGGAACCCAATGTCAAGAAGGGACAGTGGTGACATGTTGTTGTGTTGTCAACTAATGTTATAAAACAATATGTGTACTGTTTAACGAGAAACTATTTGTTCTGTAAACTTTCATCTAAAGTACAATTTAAAAATTTTTTTAAAAAGAACATGTGTATTCCCAATTCACTGTGTAAAAGGGAAACTAAAATACATTTTCTCTTATTCTAGTTGATTAAGTCAGAGTATTTCATCTGTTTTTAAAAGCCCTTTGCAAAGATGCCCAAGAACAACAAGAACCATTCTATGAATGGGAAAAGAGAGTAAAGTTTCTCATTTTCAAGAAAGTGAAGCCACTAGGGTTTTAGATGTTTTCAATACAAAATCTGGGTTACCGGGACTTGCATATACCTTTCACATTCTATAAAGGAAAAAACAATGCAAAGTTTCTCCTGTTCAAGTACATTACTGCATAAGCGATGTAGTTTTGCTTAGTAAACCTTGTGTTACAAAGAGATGCATGTTCCCAATTCACTGCATGAAAGAGAAACAAAAATACAGTTTCTCTCATTCTATTTGATTAAGTCAGAAGGTTTTCTCTGTCTTTAAAAACACTGTGTACATGTCTGAGAACGTTTCTGACACATTTTCTGAATGGGAGAAGAATGTAAATTTTCTCTCTCTGAAGTAGTTGAATCCACCAGGTTTTTAGATGTTTTCTATAAGAACTTTGGGTTACCAGAAATTGAGTGTGCCTTTGCCATTCTCTGGAGGAGAAAACAATGCAGAGTTTCTCTCGTTTCGATACAGGACTTCAAAACTGAACTGGTTTTGCAAAGTAAACGTTGTGTTGCAAGAAAGTGTGTGTTTCCAATTCACTGCATGAAAGAGAAACCAAAATACAATTTCTCTCATTCAGGTTGATCAAGTCAGAGGGTTTTATCTGTTATTGAAAACACTTTGGGTTACATGAGGGAGAATGTTCCCTATACAGTCTTTTACTGGGAAAAGAATGTAAAAATTCTCCCATTCATGTAAGTGCAGTGACCAGGTTCTTGTATGTTTTCAACATGCACTTTGTATTACACAGACGTGAATGTGCCTTATGCAATATCTGAACGAGGGAACAATGCAGTTTCTCCCCTTCAAGTACAGGATGGCAATAGCGATGTACATTTGCTAAGTAAACCGTGTGTTACAAGAATGTGCATGTTCCTGATTCACCACATGAGAGAGAAACCAAAAGACACTTTCTCTTAGTAAGTCAGAGGGTTTGATCTGTTTTAAAAAAAAAAAAAATCCTCTGCCAAGATGCCCAGGAACATTCTCTGAATCAGAAAAGGAATGTAAAGTTTCTCCCTTTCAAGAATGTGAAATCGGCGACAGAGCCAACATGACATTGTAGACAGAAGGATCATGCTATCCCTTCACAGCAGAGACCTGAAAAACTAAGTAAAACTGAGACAAACGTCAAACCTGGAACCCTAAGCATCAAATGAAGGGATAAAGAACTCACCCAAGCACCAAATAGAGTAAGAAACTGACTGAGAACAGAGAGCTAGGAGAGATATGAGAGGAGGTCCCTATCAGCTAATGCAGCACGGATTTGCCATCTTAGACTCCTGTCGGAGATTGGTGGACAGCGAGTATGGGAAAGCACCTTCATGGAGCTCCCACCAGGAAACATAACACCCAGTAACCAGTGATACACACTCCCCCCCCCCCACCCATCTTCCCCCTGCTTGGCCTCTGTCACTTTCCAGCTGGCTGATTCACCACTTCCCAGCAGGCCAAGCGACAGAAGCCTGGGAGGCGCGGGAACTGTGCTGCTTGGATTTGCCACACCCACACCGGCAGGCTCCTTCAGTGCCATTTCTTTGTTGCTGGTGTTGCTTTTTTTCAGCATCTTTTGGTTTCTTCTCTGCCTCTCACTTCCTCCTACTCCTTTCTCTCAAACACCTGGCTCTGTGTGCCATCTTTGCTTCTTCCCGACAGGCTGTGAAGCGCTGCACTGCTGGGGAACTGCGTATCTGGTCCGTGCTGCCATGCTGGTGGGATTCACGGGGACTTTTTTTTGTTTTGTTTTGTTTGTTTCCTTTTTCTTTTCTTCGCTTGAGAGCCCCTTCTAGCCAGGCTGTACTGTGCAACTTGGAATCCACTTCCCTGGTCTGCACAGCTGCACCTTGGGATCCCTGGGGGCTTTTCTTTTTCTTATTATTTTTTTCTTTTTCTTTTTTCCTTTTTTGTTTTTATTTTTCAATTTCTTGTCTTTCTTTACTTACCTTCTTTTCCTGTCTTCTGAATAACCAGTGCTGTGTGCCATCTCTGACCATTCGAGCCAGGCTCTATTATGCGGTTTGGGAGCCACTTCCTTGGTCTGCACAGCTGCACCAGTGGAATTCTGGGGGCCTTTTAAAAATTTTTTTCTTTCTCTTTTCCTTTTTATTTTTCTTCATTTATGGGTTTCTAATCTCTCTCTGCTCTCCTTCTATTCCTCTCTCCTGAATACCTGGTGCTATGTGTCATCTCCACCTCTTCCAGACAGGCTGTGTCCTGAGGCCTGGGAGCCACTTCCCCAGTCTCAGGTGATATCTCTGGGGGCATTTCTTTTTTAAAATTTTATTTATTTATTTACTTCTCTTTTTTTTTTTCCTTTTTGTTATTCTTCATTTCTCGGTGTATTGTCTCTCCACTCCAATGGCAAGATCCCTCAGCACTTTTTTGTTTTGTGTTTTTGGCCCCCATTTCTCTCTCCTCTCTCTTCTTTCCCATACCTATGTTAGCTCCACACATCACAACCTCCCCCCCCCCACTATCTGCACCATGCACTGAACATCATGCCACTGAGCACCACAGGCATGGCCTACCAGAACCTGCCTTGCACTGACCCCTGACCCACTCTGTTGGCCCCAGTACATGCCATGAAACAACCCACCCTAGCCCTCCATTTCAGCTAGACCTGCCTTGATGCACCATAACTGAGAAACTGGCCTGTCCATTGGACAAGGAGGTGAAATGGGATGACATATAAAACCTTAAAGGAAAAAACTTGCCAACCAAGAATAATATATCCTGCAAAACTCTCATTCAAATATGATGGTGAAATTAGGACATTTCCAGATAAACAGAAATTAAGGGAACATGTAAAAACCAAACCAAACTTACAAGAATTATTAAAGGGAGTCCTTC
>NW_004444198.1:21156-25593 GCF_000243295.1 Trichechus manatus latirostris
TAATATATCCTGCAAAACTCTCATTCAAATATGATGGTGAAATTAGGACATTTCCAGATAAACAGAAATTAAGGGAATATGTAAAAACCAAACCAAAATTACAAGAATTACTAAAGGGAGTCCTTCAGTTTGAGAACAAACACCATCAGACCACAGTCTGAATCTAGGACACAAGATCACACCCACCAGATACCAGCCTAGCAAATAAACTCTCAAGAACTATTCAAAAACCAAAAGATTTACAACAAGGAACCAGAGAGGTTAATCTGTAAATGACAACTACATCAGAACAATAAAAGAAGGAGTAAACAGTGTATGTATAGAACTTCCTAATGGAGAGGAGGGCAAGACAATCCCAAGTAATAATAGACTGGTTCAAACCTAGAAAAATAAGGGTAAATTTCAAAGTAACAACAGAGAAAGTTAGCAAACGTACTCATCAAAATAAAGAAGAAATACATAAAATCTCAGAAAAAACAAAATCTACAAAAATGAAAGAAAAGAAAAATATCCACAAACAAAAGAAATTCAGCACAAGAGAGTAAGAGGAACAAAGGAAATATCAGCACCACAAAAAAGCACTACAAAATGACAGCAATAAACTCACACTTATCAATAATTACACTGAAGGTAAATGGTCTAAATGCATCCATAAAGAGACAGAGAGTGAAAGAATGGATCAAGAAAGTGAAGCCACCAGGGTTTTAGATGTTTTCAATATGAACTTTGGGTTACGAGGACTTGCAAGTGCCTTTCACATTCTATGAAGGAGAAAACAATCAGAATTTCTCAGGTCAAGTACATTGCTACAAAGGCGGTGTAGATTTGCTAAATAAACCTTGGGTTACCAGGAGGTGCATGTTCCCAATTCATTGCATGAAAGAGAAACCAAAATATAGTTTCTCTCATTTTACTTGATTAAGTCAGAGGGTTTTATCTGTTTTTGAAAAACACTGTCTGTACACACCCGAGGTTTCTTGCAAATTCTCTGAATAGGATAAGAATGTGAAGTTTCTCCCTTTCAAGTGTTTTAATCCACCAGGTTTTAGGTGTTTTCAATAGGAAGTTTTGGTTAACAGAATTTGAATGTGCCTTTTACATTCTTTGAAGGAGAAAACAAGTACAGATAGCTAAAGCAATGTAGTTTTGCTAAGAAACCTTGTGTTATAAGAACAGTCATGTTCCCAATTCACTGCGTGAAAGAAACCAAATACACTTACCTCATTGTACTTGATTAAGTCATAGGATTTTATCTGTTTTTAAAAAACACTGTGTGTACATGCCCAAGAAGGTTTATTATACAATCTATTAATGGGAAAAGCATGCAATGCTTCTCCCTTTCAAGTACGTGAAGCCAACAGGGTTTTAGATGTTTTCAATAGGAACATTGGGTTACTGGGAATTGAATGTTCCTTTTACATCCTCTGAAGGAGAAGACAATGCTCTTTCTCTCATTTAAAAACAGGACAGGAAAAGCGAAAAAGTTTTGCAAAGTAAATCTTGTGCAGCAAGAACGTGTGTTTCCAACTCACTGCGAGAAACAGAACTAAAATACAGTATCTCTCATTTAAGTTAGAGGGTTTTATCTGCTACTGAAAAACATGTTGTGTTACCTGCATGAGAATTTTGCCTATACAGTCTCTTTTGGGAAAAGAATGTAAAGTTTCTCCCATTCAAATACGTACAGCCACCAGGGTTTTATATGTTTTCTATATGCACTTTTTCTTACACGGACAAGAATGTACCTTACACAGTCTTTGAATGATAAAACAAAGCAATTTCTCCTGTTGAAGTACAGGACACAATAGCAATGTAGATTTGCTAAGCAAACCTTGTGTTACAAGAACATACATGTTCCCAATTCACTGAGTGAAAGCGAAACCAAAATACAGTTTCTCTTATTCTAGTTGATTAAGTCAGAGTGTTTTATGTTCTTTGAAAAAAATCCTCTGCAAAGATGCCCAAGAACAATTCTCTGAATGAGAAAAGAAAGTAAAGTTTCTCCCTTTCAAGAAAGTGAAGTCACCAAGGTTTTAGATGTTTTCAATATGAACTTTTGGTTACCAGGACTTTCATGTGCCTTTCACATCCTATGAAGAAGAAAACAATGCAGAGTTTCTCCTGTTCGAGTACACTACTGCAAAATCAACGTAGTTTTGCTAAGTAAACCTTGTGTTACCAAGAGGTGCATGTTCCCAATTCACTGAATGAAAGAGAATCCAGAATAGTTTCTCTCATTCTACTTGATTAAGTCAGAGGTTTCTATTTGTTTAAAAAAAAAAAAACTGTATATGCATAGCAAAGAACGTTTCTTACACATTTCCTGAATGGGAAAAACAGTGTAAAGTTTCTCCCTTTCAAGTACTTGAATCCACCAGGATTTTAGATGTTTTCAATAGGAAGTTTGTGTTACTGGGTTTTGAATGTGCCTTTTACATTCTATGAAGGAGAAAACAATGCAGAGTTTCTCCCGTTGAAATACAGGACAGTAAAAGTAATGTAGTTTTGCTGAGTAAACCTTGTGTTACAAGAAGGGGCATGTTCCCAACTCACTGTATGAAAGAAAAACAAAAATACAGGTTCCCTCATTCTACTTAAGTCAGAGCGTTTTATCTGTTTTTAAAAAACACTGTGTAAGGGAGGTGAGGCCAAGATGGTGGAGTAGTCAGACAATTCTGGTGGTCCCTCTTACAACAAAGACCAAAAAAAACCAAGTGAATTGATTATATATGACCATCTAGGAGCCAAGAATATCATAGGCAAAGTTGAGGAATCAAACTGAGTGACAGGGGGAGGGAGAGACATTTGGATGTAGCGAGGAGTTGCCGGATCTGACCCGGCAAGGGTGAGAGCTTTTCAGGCCAGATCAGCAGTGGCACTTGGGAGGTGCTTTCCACATCGGGAGACACCCAGCGGCAGAGAGTCTACTCGGGCATCCAGAACCAGTGAAAAGCAGCCCTTGATCGGTGAAAGATAAGTACTTGCATCTGGCCTACCACACTAATAAAAAAATACCCTTCTTTGGGAAAAACATCTCTCCCATTTACTTCCAAGCTGCCTGCTCTGCACTGGGTCTGGGATGGCTTCAGTGACTGTCGAGTCCCCTGGGCTGGAAGTGGGACCCATCATGTTCCCTGAGCCATTCTCCCAGCCTTGGAGAGGGAACAAAATAACAAACGGGGAAAAAATAACCTCCTGGTTCCCCTAAGCCAGGAACTCAGGGTAAGCACAGCTCCTTTGCCTAGGCATGGGCATAAGGGGTCCATGGATTTTGAGTGCCTTTCCCCGTGCATACACTTGTTGGGTCCATTTCAACTGCGTAGGCCTTCATTAGCACAGTACAACAGGGTATATACCTGAAGTTTAACTTCAACTGTTTGAGCTGTGAAGTGGCAGGTTCGTGACATTTGACATTACTCCACCCACATTAGGGACCTGAGGACTTGTGGGTCAACCCACGCCACCTAGCCACCTGCGACAGGGGCCCAAGAATAAGAGGTGTGCCCTAGTCCATAGCATGAGGTGCTCATAGTCTGGCTGCAAACCCCACCCACCTATGTGCTGTAGGGAACAGGGAGATGCTTTCCTCCCAGACACTCAGGGACAGCTGTCAGCTCCCGCCTTCCTCAGTGCATGACCCCCTACTGCAGCCAGATGCCTGTGCCTAAACCAATCACCCATGCTGGTCTAGAACTGTAGGTGAGAGCCTGCACCACATAATTGGTGACCAACTACCTGGTCACCTGAGCTGAATCCATATGAGAAAAGTAAACGGAATCTTGTGCTCACATACTTAGTAACAGATCTAACCAACTGGTGATAGGATGTTAGAGCTTCAAAGGCACCAATAATCAAACTAGGTCACACAAGTAGCCTATTTGGGCATATCAAAACAAAACAAGAAGCTAGGACAAAGTAAGCAAACATAAAATAAATAAATATAATAACTTATTGATGGCTCGGACACAACAGTTAATATCAAAACACATATAGAGGGAGACTATGATGGCTTCAGCAAGCTCCCAAAATACAGAATCAAGAAATTTTCTGGAGGAAGAGAATTTCTTGGAATTACCAGAGACAGAATACAAAAGATTAACATACAGAAACCTTCAACAGATCAGGAAGGAGATCAAGCTAAACACAGACCAAGCCGATGAACACACAGACAAAGCAACAGAGGAACTTAAGAAGATTAGAGAAGAGCATAATAACAAATTTAACAAGCTTCAAGAATCCATAGAGAGACAGCAATCAGAAATCCAGAAGATTAACAATAAAATTTCAGAATTACAGAACTCAGTAGAAAGTCATAGGAGCAGAATTGAGGCAATGAAAGTCAGAATTAGTGAGATTGAAGAAAAGTACTTGACATCAACTTATTTGAGGAAAAATCAGATAAAAGTATTTTAAAAAATGAACAAACCTTAAGAATTA
>NW_004444198.1:25830-30334 GCF_000243295.1 Trichechus manatus latirostris
CTAGGGATAAATGAAAAGTCATCTACAAAGGAGAGTCAATAAGAATAAGTTCAGACTACTCAGCAGAAACCATGCAGGCGAGAAGGCAATAGGGTGACATATATAAAGCTTTGAAGGAAAAAATTGTCAGCCAATAATTTTATATCCAGCAAAACTGTCTCTCAAATATGATGGTGAAATTAGGGCACTTCCACACAAACAGAAGTTTAGGGAATTTGTAAAAACCAAACCAAAATTACAAGAAATACTAAAGGGAGTCCTCTGGTTAGAAAATTAATAACATAAGATAACAACCCAAGACTACAACACAGGACAGAGCAAGCAGATGTCAACCCAGATAGGGAAGTCACAAAAACAAACCAAAGCTAAAACACTGAAAATAGGGAAATACAGATGTCAATATGAAAAATATGACAACATTAAAACAAAAATGAGGGACTAAAAAACGCGGTCATAGATTTTTCATATGGAGATGAATTCAAAGCAAGATACAGAAATAAAAGATGGGTTTAAACTTAGAAAACCAAGGGTAACTATTAAGGTAAACACAAATGAAACTAACAATCCTACACGTCAAAAGAAAAAAGAAAAATATGAAGACTCAGCAAATACAAAATCAACAACAATGAAAAAATACATAAAGAAAAACGACTCAGCACAGAAAATTAAGTGGAACAAAGAAACTGTCAACAACACACAAAAAAAAGACATCAAAATGACAGCACTAAACTCATACTTATCAATAATTACGCTGAATGCAAATGGACTAAATGCGCCAATAAAGAGACAGAGAGTGGTGGAAAGGATTTAAAAAAAAATCTATATACTGCCTACAAGAGACACACATTAGACTTAAAGAAACAAAAAAACTAAAGCTCAAAGGATGGAAAAAATATATCAAGCAAACAACAATAAAAAAGGAGCAGGAGTGGCAATATTAATCTCTAATAAAATAGACTTTCAAGTAAAATCCACCACAAAGGATAAGGAAGGACACTATATCATGATTAAAGTGTTGATATACCAGAAGGACATAACTATAATAAATATTTAAGCACCCAACGACAGGGTTCCAAAATACATAAAACAAACTCTAACAGCATTGAAAAGAGTGATAGACAGCTCCACAATAATAGTAGGAGACTTCAACACACCACTTCTGGTGAAGGACAGAACATCTAGAAAGAAACTCAATAAAGACACGGAATCTCTAAAAGCTACAATCAACCAGCTTGATCTTACAGACATATACCGAACACTCCACCCAACAGCAGCCGGGTATACTTTCTTTTCCAAAGCACAAGAACATTCTCTAGAATAGACCACATTTTAGGCCATAAAGCAAGCCTTAACAGAATCCAAAGCATTGAAATATTACAAACCATCTTTTCTGACCATAAAGCCATAAAAGTAGAAATCAATAAAAGAAAAAGCAAGGAAAAAAATCAAACACATGGAAACTAAACAACACCTTGCTCAAAAACTACTGGGTTATAGAAGAAATTAAGGATGGAATAAAGAAATTCATAGAATCAAATGAGAATGAAAACACATCCTACCAGAACCTTTGCCACACAGCAACACTAGTGCTCAGAGGTCAGTTTATAACAATAAATGCACACATCCAAAAAGAAGAAAGGGCCAAAATCAAAACATTAACCCTACAACTCGAACAAATAGAATGAGGGCAGCAAAAGAAGTTGTTGGGCACTAGAAGAGAGAAAATAATAAGAATTAGAGCAGAATTAAATGAAATGGAGAATAGAAAAACAATTGAAAGAGTTAACAAGATCAAAAGCTAGTTCTTTGAAAAGATCAACAAAATCAATAAACCATTGGCCAAACTGACAAAAGAAATACAGGAGAGGAAGCAAATAACCCGTTTAAGAAATGAGATGGGTGATATCACAACAGACCCAACTGAAATTAAAAGAATCATAACAGAATACTACGAAAAACTGTAACAAATCTGAAAACCTAGAGGAAACGGACAAATTTCTAGAAACTCACTACCTACCTAAACAAACACAAACAGAGGTAGAACAACTCAATAAACCTATAAGAAGAGATTGAAAAGATAATTTAAAAACTCCCAACAATAACAAAAAAAAATCCCCGGCCCAAACGTTTCACTGGAGAATTCTACCAAACTTTCAGAGCCACTACTACTAAAGATATTTCAGAGCACAGAGAAGGATGGAATACTCCCAAACTCATTCATTCTGTGAAGCCAGCATAACCATAATACCAAAACCGGGCAAAGACATCACACACAAAAAAAAAATTACAGACCAATATCCCTCATGAATATTAACGCAAAAATCCCCCCCAAAATTCTAGCCGATAAAATTCATAAACATATAAAAAAAATTCATTATGATCAAGTGGGATTTATACCACGTGCAGGGATGGTTCAACATTAGAAAAACAATCAATGTAATCTATCACATTAATAGAACAAAAGACAAGAACAACATGATCTTTTCAATCAATGCAGAAAAGGCATTTGACAAAGTCCAACATCCAATCATGATAAAAACTCTCAGCAAAATAGGAATAGAAGGGAAATTTCTCAATATAATTAAAGGCATTTATACAAAGCCAACAGCCAACATCATCCTAAATGGAGAGACTTTGGAAGCATTCCCCTTGAGAACAAGAACCAGACAAGGATGCCCTTTATCACCACTTTTATTCAACACTGTGCTGGAGGTCCTACCCAGAGCGATTAGGGTAGAAAAAGAAATAAAGGGCATCCAAATGGGTTGGGAAGAAGCCAAAGTATCTCTATTTGCAGATGATATGATCTTATACACAGAAAACCCCAAACAACCCACAGGAAAACTACTGGAACTAATAGAAGATTTCAGCAAAGTTTCAGGATACAAGATAAACACACCAAATCAGTTGGATTTCTCTACACCAACAAAGAGAACTTCAAAGAGGAAATCACCAAATCAATACCATTTACAATAGCTCCCAAGAAGATAAAATATTTAGGAATAAATCTAACCAGAGATGCAAAATATCTATACAATGAAAACTACAAGACACTACTGCAAGAAACCAAAAGACACCTACATAAGTGGAAAAACATACCTTGCTCATGGATAAGAGGAATCAACATTGTGGAAATATCAGTTCTACCCAAAGTGATCTACAGATACAATGCAATCCCGATCCAAATTTCAAGGGCATTTTTTAATGACATGGAGAAACAAATCACCAACTTCATATGGAAAGGAAAGAGGACCCGGATAAGTAAAGCATTTCTGAATAAGAAGAACAAAGTGGGAGAACTCACACTACCTGATTTTAGAACATATTATACCACCACAGTAGTCAAAACAGCCTGGTACTAGTACAACAGATACATAGACCAATGGAACAGAATGGAGAATCCAGACATAAATTCATCCACCTATGAGCAACTGATATTTGACAAAGGCTCAAAGTGTGTTAACTGGGGAAAAGACAGTCTCTTTTACAAATGGTGCTGGCATAACTGGATATCCATCTACAAAAAAACTGAAACGAGACCCATATCTCAAACCATGCACAAAAACTAACTCAAAATGGATCAAAGACCTAAATATAAAATCGAAAACAATAAAGATCATGGAATAAAAAATAGGGACAACACTAGGAGCCCTAAAACATGGCATAAACACAATACGAACCATAAGCAACAATTCACAAACACCAGAAGAGAGACTAGATAAATGCGAGCTCCTAAAAATCAAACATTTATGCGCATCAAAAGACTTCACCAAAAGAGTCAAAAGACAACCTACAGACTGGGAAAAAACTTTTGGCTACGACAAATCCGGTCAGCATCTAAACTCTAAAATCTACAAGATACTGCAAAACCTCAACAACAAAAAGACAAATAACCCAATTTAAAATAAGAGCAAAGGATATGAACAGGCACTTCGCCAAGGAAGACATTCAGGCGGCTAACAGACACATGAAGAAATGCTCACAATGATTAGCCATTAGAGAAACGCAAATCAAAACTACAATGAGATACCATCTCACCCCAACAAGGCTAGCATTAATCCAAAAAACACAAAATAATAAATGTTGGAGAGGCTGTGGAGAGATTGGAACACTTATATACTGTTGGTGGGAATGTAAAGTGGTACAACCACTTTGGAAATCAATTTGACGGTTCCTTAAAAAGCTAGAAAAAGAAGTACCATAAGATCCAGCAATCCCACTCCTTGGAATATATCCTAGAGAAATAAGAGCCATCACACAAATAGATATACGTACACCCATGTTCACTGCAGCACTGTTCATGACAAAAATTTGGAAAGAACCTATGTGCCCACCAACGGATGAATGGATAAACAAATTATGGTATATTCACACGATGGAATAGTACACAAAGATAAAGAACAACAATGAATCCGTGAAACATAACATGGAGAAATCTGGAGGGCATTATGCTGAGTGAATTTAGCCAGTCACAAAAGGACAAATATTGTATAAGACCACTATT
>NW_004444198.1:30719-64098 GCF_000243295.1 Trichechus manatus latirostris
TGCATCAATTGGTCCCAACCACCTGGAGTAAAGGAGAATGGAGAACTAAGACACAAGTATTAGCCCAAGAGACAGAAAGGGCCACATAAACCAGAGACTTAATCAGCCTGAGACCAGAAGAACTAGATGGTGCCTGGCTACCACCAATGACCGCCCTGGCAGGGAACACCACAGAAAGTCCCAGATGGAACAGGAGAAAGGTGGGGTGAAGAACTCAAATTCTGGTAAAAAGACCAGACTTAATTGTCTGACTGAGACTGGAGGAACCCCAGAAAGCAAGGTTCCTGGACTCTCTGTCAACCCAGAACTAAAACAATTCCCAAGGCCAACTCTTCAGACAAAGATTAGACTGGACTATAGGACATAAAATGATACTCATGAAGAGTGTACATCTTAGCTCAAGTAGATACATGAGACTAAATGGGCAGTTTCTGTCCGGAGGTAAGATGAGAAGGCAGAGAGGGTCAAGAGCCGGTTGAATGGACATGGGAAATCAGGGGTGTAAAGGAGGAGTGTGCTGTCAAAGTATAGGGAGAGCAATTAGGATCACATAACAATGTATGTATAAAGTTTTGTATAAGAGACTGACTTGAATTGTAAACTTTCAGTTAAAGTACAATAATAAAAAAAAGAAATCAAAAGACACATTGCATTGGGCAAGTCTGATGCAAAAGACTTCTTTAAATGTAGAAAATCAAAGATGCCACCTTGAAGACTAAGGTGCGCTTGACTCAAGTCATGGTAGTTTCAATCGCATCATATGCATGTGAAACCTGGACAATGAATAAGGAAGACTGAAGAAAAATTGACTCCTTTGAATTGTGGTGCTGGCCAAGAATATTGCATATACAAAGGACTGCAAAAAGAGCAAACAAATCTGTCTTGGAAGAAGTACAATCAGAATGCTCCTTAGAAGCAAGGATGGCGAGACTATGTCTTACGTACTTTGGATACGTCATCAGGAGGGATCAGTCCCTGGAGAAAGACATCATGCTTGGTAAAGTATAGGGTCAGCAAAAAAGAGGAAGGCCCTCAACGAGATAGATTAACACAGTGGCTGCAACAATGGGCCCAAGCATAACAATGATTGTGAGCATGGCACAGAACTGGGCAATGTTTCATTCTGTAGTATATAGGGTATGAGTCGGAACCGACTCAATGACACTTAACAACAACAACATAGAAAGGGTAGTGGGGAACTTATAGGATGGGGCAGCAAATATTTTGAAAAATAATTCCATCTGTCATAAAACTCTATATCAGGGTCAGTAAACTACAGCTTTTGGGTCAAATTCTGGTTTTGTAGGGCCCATGAGTTAAGAAGAATTTTTACTTTTTTAAATGATTGAAGAAAATCAAAAGAAGAATGATATTTTGTGATATACGGACATTTTATGAAATTCAAATTTTTGTGTCCATAGCAATTTTTATTGGAGCACAGCCACACTTACTGATTTATATGTTGCTATGGTTGCTTTCGTGTTACAATGATAGAGCTGAGTAGCCGTGAACAGAAATCGATGGCCACAAAGCCTAAAGTATTTTTTATCTGGCTCTTTATCTAAAATGTTTGCTGACCTCTCATCTATATCATATTTAAGAAGCTTCCTTACATGCCTATTTTTCTTAGGCTTTTTGAGTAATGGTAGCTGATTTTTAAACGCTTTTTCAGTATCTAATGATAATTTTTTTTAAATATATCAAAGTAATAAATTACATTGCCTCATTTGTTGATGTCAAAATAAACTCTCCTTAATCATGATGTATTAGTCCTTTCATATACTGGTAGACTATATTTGCTAATACTTTATATATAATCTTTCCTTTATACTCATAAGGGAACAGTGAAAATATAATTCTATATTTTTATGATTTTGTTTTGTTTTTACAGTTATGCTGACTTTAAAAAATAAAATGGATTTAATATTTATCTTTTTTCAAAAGTCCATAACACCTTAGATAACGTTGGAATTATCTGTTGCTTAAAGGTTAGTTAACTCAGCTGTAAAACGTTTGTTTCTAGTATCTGTTTAACTAAGCAGCCCTGGTGGCTAAGTGCTCGGCTGCTAACTGAAAGCTCAGCAGTTCAAACCCACCAGCCGCTCTGTGGAAGAAAGACCTGGAGATCTGCTTCCATAAAGATTACAGACTAGGAAACCCTATGGGTCAGTTCTACTCTGTCCTATAGGGTCACTATGGGTCGGAATTGACTTGACGGCAAAGGGCATCTGTTTAACTGGAGAATTTTTGTTTCCACCACATTTCTCACCCTATTTCTTCTACAATAACCCACTTTATTTAAATTCTGTACTTCTTGGGTCAATTTTAGCAACGTATACTTCTAGGATATCATTCATTTAAGGAACCCTCGTGGTACAGCAGTTTAACACTTGGCTAATAACTGATAGGTTGGTGGTTTGAACCCACATAGCAGCTCTGCAGAAGAAAGACCTGGCAATGTTTCCATAAAGATTACAGCCTAGGAAACCCTATGGGTCAGTTCTACTCTGTCACATGGGGTCACTATGAGCCAAAAATCGACTCCATGGGTTAGTCCAAAGGACTAATGGACCACAGCTACCACAGCCTCCACCAGGCTGAGTCCAGTGCAACTAGATGGTACTTAGCTACCACCACTGACTGCTCTGACAAGGATCACAATAGAGGGGCCCAGACAGAGCTGGAGAAAAATGTAGAACAGAATTCTAACTCATAAAAAGAGACCAGACTTACTGGTCTGACCGAGACTGGAGAAACCCCAAGAGTATGGCCCCCAGATACCCTTTTAGCTCAGTAATGAATTCACTCTTGAGGTTCACCCTTTGGCCAAAGATTAGACAGGCCCATAAAACAAAATGAGACTAAAGGGGCACACCAGCCCGGGGGCAAGGACTAGAAGGCAAGAGGGGACAGGAAAGCTGGTAATAAGGAACCCAAGGTTGAGAAGGGAGAGTGTTGACATGTCTTGGGGTTGGTAACGGTCATGGATTGAACTGTGTCCCCATAAAATATCTATCAACTTGGCTGGGTCAGGATTTCCAGTATTGTATAATTGTGTACCATTTTGTAGTCTTATGTGATTTCCTTATGTGTTGTAAATTCAATCACTATGATGTAATAAAATGGATTAGCGGCAGTTATACTGATGAGGCATACAAGATTGGATAGTGTCTTAAGCCAATCTCTTTTGAGATATAAAAGAGAGAAGCCAGCAGAGACACATGGAAACCTCACACCACCAAGAAAACAGTGCCAGGAGCAGAGTGCGTCCTTTGGACCTAAGGTTCCTGCACAGAGAATCTCCCAAACCAAGGGAAGATTGATGACACAGACCTTCTTCCAGAGTCAACAGAGAAAGCACTCCTCTGGAGCCAAAAGCCCTGAATTTGGACTTGTAACCTACTGAACTGTGAGAGAATAAACTTCTCTTTGTTAAAGCCATCCACTTGTGGTATTTCTGTTATAGCAGCACTAGATGACCAATGTCACAAAACAATATGTGTACTAACTGTTTAATGAGAAGCTAGTTTGTTCTGTAAACCTTCATCTAAAGTACAGTTTAAAAAAAAAGAATGCCTTCATTAACGTCTAGAATAGGCAAATGTATGGACAACAAAGTTTACTAGTGGTTACCAGGAGTGAGAGGGAGGGGGAAAGAGGGAGTCACTGCTTAGAGGACACCGAGTTTCTGTTAAGAGCGATGAAAAAATTTGGAAATGGTTAGTAGTGATGGTTGCACAACACGATGAACATGGTTAATGTCACTGAATTGCAAATGGCAAATGTTTTGTTATATATATATTTACCACAATAAAAAAAAATGCCTTTAAAAAAAAAAACTGACTCAATGACACCCACCAAGAACACCACTTTAATTTCCTCTAGTTTTCAAATTTCTTGCTATAAAGTTGCATGTATTTGTCTTATAAGTATTTTACTAATTTCTATATCTGTTATGTTTCTTTCTCAGTACTTAATCTTGTATGTCTTTGTTTTTCTCTCTCTCTTTCTTTTTTCTTAGTTAACTGGGTGCAAAAGTAAGAAAACAGAAAAAGAGGGAACAGAGTGAATAACTAAAATAAGAAGGAAGACATTGAATCAAGTCATTACACTCCATGGGAACACTCCAAATTCTCATGGTAAAAGTTGGGGCGGTCATTTTGGATTAAAAAACGATATCTAGATATATGTTACATAAAGCAACACATTTAAAAGGAATGCTAAATAAAGGTTGAAAATAAAATACTGGGCAAAGAGATACGGGGTAAATGCAAATGAAAAGAAAACAGTTGTGACAATATTAACCAGACATGTGGAGCTTGTTAAAAGTATTAAGAGGATAAAGAAAGATATTGTTATCCGGTGAAAAAAGGCACGATGAAGACGGTAGATATGATACACAAAAATCTGTATAGACAAAACAAAGTACCATCTGAATAAATAATGGGAATGTTATTCGAACTGTAAAGAAAACGTGATTTTGAATTCTACTGTGGTTCCCTCCCTTTATCAACACTCATAACCAAATATTCATCTTTCCGCTATTATATGAAAACAAATCTTTGGAAACCCTGTAGAGCAGTTCTACTCTGACCTATAGGGTCACTATGAGTCAGAACCAACTCGATGGCACCTAACAACAACAATATGAAAATAAAAGCTCAAATATTTCCTCTACTAAGATCCTTTATTCCCCCATGTCTTCTCCCTCTCCTTATAAAAAAAAATTATTAGAATGCTTTTATTCCCCATCTTATCCCCCAAATGCCTGGATTTGCCTGATATAATTTACTATTTTTAGTTCCAGACTATTACTAAGTTTCCCCATGCACTTCATTACCATATCATACCCTAGCCATAACCAGAATAATACAAAGCAGCTCAATCAATAAAAATTTACTAAGTTCATACAGCCCTTGATTGCACACCACTCCATACCCATGTGCACGTGGCCACACACCACTGGTTTTTGCCTGCCTGATTTTGGATCTTGATCTGGTGCATGATCGTAGCTTCCGAATGCAGGTTTTGCTGCGGCTTAATATCCCCAAGCTTCATAACTACCACCTTCTACCTACTTCAAACTACCAGATGCTAGCTACTGGTGGCCCTCAGTTCAGATTCATTTCTCTGCACCCCCACGCAGCTTATCTCCTTGGCATTTTCTATGAGCAACTTTATTATCCCAATCCATTAATTTCACGGCACTAGTAATGACATCAAATCACAAACACTCCCATAGGGCTTTCCACCATACCCATCATATTGTTACCGCATAACGCGGATTGGAGCCGTCGCCACAATAGCCAATTCTGAGACCGGTAAGGTGAGCAAGAGTTTTATTATATATCAATATATAGGAGACAGAGGGGAATAGATTCCTCCAAAAAACCCGTCTCCCCAACTGGAGATCTGCCAAAGGCTTTTATAGGGACAGGATTATGGGTCTTAGAAGTTTGTGTTAGTTCCCCCTTGAGGTGGTCCCGTCCTAGATGAGTTAATCTTTCCTTGGGGGTTATCTGGCAACATCCTGGTTTTCTTGTCCCAAGATGTGTGCTTTGTTCAGTTTGTCATTCCTAGATCATTATCACTTGTTTTCCACCCTCCAAGGAGGAACATCAGTTAATCTTAAACCTTTTGTAGAGACTGGAACAGGAGGGAAAAACAAGAGCATGAGACAATGTGGGGGGTTAGCAATGGGGAGTAATAATAGTGAGCCAGGCCTGCGCAGCCTCTTCCAATATCTTGGAATAAATATGCCATTTCTTTAAGATTCTAGGCACCATTTTATTATCCACAGAGATCTGTGTCTTATACAATAATTATATACATATGTAAAGAGCATACACATGCACAAAAAGAAGTTTACATCAATGAACCAATAATTGGAACAGCAGAAATTCGGACTCAATGAGATGCCTGAGATTCAGTGCCTCTGAACAACTCTGGGGTTATTCCATAAACATCTTTTGTCACCTTAAGTTACTCCACAAGACATTAAAACATAAATTTCTCTTTGCTTGGTAACTCCAGATAAAAAAATCGGTCAACAATTTTGTGTCAATTTCCCTGAATTTCCACTGAGTGTAGAACTCTGTGGCTAGCTGAGAACATCTGAGCATCTGTTTTAAGCTTCCCTTTAGTTTCCAGAGTGTTCCTAACAGTCTCACTGGAGCACTGAGCATCCCACTTACCAAACTCAAAAACAAGCTCTTGTGCATAGATGTGACACGCTATGCAGTGCAAGCCTCAAGTTGAAGAAAAAATACAGCTAGCCACAGACAGAGTTCTACACTCAGTGGAAATTCAGAGAAATTGACACAAAACTGTTGATCGATTTTTTTATTTGGAGTTACCAAGCGAAGAAAAATTTATGTCTTAATGTCCTATGGAGTAACTTCAGGTGACAATACTGCAAAACTTTTTTATGGGCAGTCAGCAACATAAAGACTTTAAAATTAAAATAGATTAATTTGACAAACAGGCAGTACATGTTTTGTGCAGAAATATAAAATGGTGACAAAATGTGACATACACTGATTTATCTCGGAAGTAGAAAAAATATTAGAACTACAACCCAAGGTAAATTGCAACTCGTTACTGGATAATTCAAACAAAAAGCCTAGCAAGAGAGAGGTGGAGAGATGAGGAAAGGCCACGGTGCCTGTCTTAAGGAGCTCAGGACCTAGCAGAGGAAACAGGCAAACAAATGGTCACAAACAGACAGATAAGTGCTCTGTGTGTATTCCCCACACAGGGGAAGCAGGCAGGGAGCATCCCATTCATTCTAGGGTAGCCATGGGAGGCTTGAACAGGATGCATGTCCTCATTCTCAGAGAAGTGCAAAAGATGCCCCACAGAGAGGTCAAGGAGGACATTCAGGTGGAGTAACAAGGCTTGGAGGGGTGCACCCACACGGTCTTCAGGGAGGGTGTGGATGGGTGAAGCGACCAGCTCCAGGCCTTATGAGATTGGAGAGGTAAGCATAGGCCATATCCCGAAGAGTGTTTATATTAAAAAGTGTACCTTTTACACCATAGAATATCTTCAAACATTTTTGTTCAATTGCTCCTCCCTTAACAGGATTTTGGAAGCCCACATCCCCATGTGAACTTCTCATGTGACTTCCAACATTTTTCATACTATGTTTAAGTACCTACAAAAGATATAATTCCTGACATATTGTGAATATTAATATTTAAAAGCTATTATTTCATTCATTGTATCCAACAGAATGTAAACACTATACAATTTGATACCTACCCCATCATTAATTTTCAAAAATAAATGAACAATTTCTTCCTAAAAGTTAGAAATTTTGCTGCATTTCTTTTTTTTTTCTCTTGAACTTATCGAGAGTAACTTTCTCTTGTTTGGGAGTGCCCTTTATTGGGCCTCTTGGTTATGTAAGGAGTCTTGGTGGCACAGTGATGAAGTGCTCGGCTGCTAACCAAAAGATTGGTGGTTCGAACCCACTAGCCACTCTGTGGGAGAAAGATGTGGCAGTCTGCTTCTGTAAAGATTACAGCCTTGGAAACCCTGTGGGGCAGTTCTACTCTGTCCTACAGGGTCTCCGTGAGTGGAAATCAACTCATCCGCAAAGGGTTTTTGACCGGGTTTTTGTTACGTAAAGAGAAGCCTCTGGCCTAGAAGGCACAGAAGGTTGAAATATGTGGGAGTTAAATTCTCTACAACCTATTTAGGGGCATCAGAATCACCTGAGGGCTTTTAAAGCATGGCTTGCTGGGCCTGCCTGCACCCTAGACTGGCGTCCAGGTGATGTTCCTGCTGCTTGACCCAGGACCATGGCTGGAGAACTACTGCTCAGCAAAATCAAGTAAGGAGGTGTTTTCCTTGGACAGATTTTTGTTGTTGTAGCTTAAAGGAATTTCCTGTTTTCCTCTGGCCCACTGAGAATGAAAGGAATTTGGGGAGACTATAGATCCAACTGCAGAGGACATAGTAGAAAGGATCCTGTTCTGAGGGACCAGATCCCTAGTCATGTGGTGTCAGGAGGCTGAAGGAGAGACCATCCAAAGAGACTGACACTAAAACGGAAGCTCCACAATATGGCCACTTGTTTTGTTCATTACCAAATTCCTAGCACCCAAAACACTGTCAGGCACGTAGTAAGCTTTCAATAAATATGTGTTGAGTGAATAAATAATGCAGTGTGGCTGACAACCTGAGTTATGTGCTGCATTACTATTGTCACAGACTCCCAGGAGCTTTGTGTTGGTGTTGCTGGAGGAATAAAAGGAGAGCTCACTGTGCGCTTGCAGCAGAGCAGAGTGGGTCAAGGTCAGAGGCTGCAGGCAGGGACAGATAGATGGTCCAGGGCAAAGGAGAGATGGCAGGGGCAGTAGATCAGAGCAAGTGGAGGCTGGCAGCAAGAGAATACTGATTATGAAATCCCCAGCAGCAATTAGGAGAAGGAGCTAGACTTCAACAATATCACAGAAAGGCAGCACACGTGATTTAGTTTTCATATCAAAGAGAAGGCTATAAAATTTGGGACTCCAATGAAACATGTGTTAGGTGTCAAAGACAGTGACTCAGCCTTATATGATGGCACTGAGAGACATTTCACCTCCCTGGGCCTCAGTTTCTTTATCTGCAGTCAAAATATTTAGACAAAAGGATTTCTGGGTGCCCTTCCAATTCTAGGAGTCTAGGATTTGCTACAGGTTTTCATTAAAAATCATAGCAATTGACTCTGTGCATATGGACTGTCTTTGAAAAAAAGCCAAATGACTTATTTTCCGTTTTCAGGGGAAACACCCAAATCAACAATAATTAATTAACATCATGCCTAGTTCCAGATCAGAGAGTGCACTAACATTTCCTTTGGTTTCTAAAATTTTTGGAAACTTTTTCTTTTTCCATTTAAATTAGCAAAACAGAACCTGCATATACGGTGAGTGTGGTTACCTAGCACAGACAGGCTTGCTTACTGAGAGATATAGTCTCTCCCTGGTGAAGACAGGCACTTGGCCAAGCCCTAAAGGGAGCAGTCTAGGATGCTGTGGAATTTAAGCATGAAGGCACCAAATTTCTAATCTGCACATATCTTGTAAGAGCATAAAACAAGCCTCCCCAGCTACAGACCGCTCAAGCACTCTGCATGATGCTAAGCCTTAAGACTGATCAAAGAATGCTTGTTACAGAACTAGTCTGCTGCTGTGGAACCAAGCCTTGGAAACACTTGAATTTGCTTTATGAGACACAAGGATTCCGGGAGCGGTCACAGGGCGCAGAGGGGAAGAAGCGGCAGTGAGGAGGGCTTTGGCTGGGTGCCTACGGGGACCTGCTGCGAGCCAACAGGCTAAGCCACCTCCACCCTCCAGGACCTCTTCCCCACTCTACCCCGAGGCAGTGGCAGCCAGGACAGACCAGGCTGTAACTGCTTAGTCCCCTAGCTTCCGGTTGGAGATCAGGCAGAGGGAGAGGGAGCACAGGTATTCCCCCCTTCCTTGACTCCTTCCTTGCGGGGTCACATCAGGGTGGTTTTGTCCCTCAATCCAACCCATGGCATAAGTCCTCTCCCTGCTTCCCCTTCAGACCTGGGGCTGGTAACAGATATCACTGTTCTAAGTTTCTGTGCTCTCCCTATGGTTTTCCTATACAGTACTCTACTGTGTTTTTGTAAATATCCCCTTTATTAAACTCGTCTCAAATAATCCAATTTGAGTGAGCCATCAATTTCCTGCCGGACACAGCGTTTAGCTGCGAGCTCCATAATTTGGGAGGTAAGTGGAAATAGTAGAAAAGTTCAAGAAGAGAAAAAATAAATGACTGGAATGAAATGAAAGATGGCAGAAGAATTAAGTGTTACTTGGAGAAGGCTATATCCTCACTGTTGTGAGCTCCTTGAGAAAGCAGAGCAGTATGTCAAACAATGCAGATTTTAACTCTCCATTAGCCATTCAAAAGCCCTTAGGCCCTGGGCAGGTCACTGTAAAATAAATGGGGCCTCACTAAGTCACCTAAGTCTCAGGCTGCTGCCAGCTCTACCACATTCTAACCACGCTGACTCTGTGACCCACTCTTTCAGTTTTTTTTTGTAACTGCCCACAGCCCTAATGGCAGTGCTCTGCACACAGAGGAATTGAGGTACAAATCTCTGTTTCAAAAATAGCCACCACTACCAGTTCCCCCTCCTCAAATCCAGTAAAACTTGATTCTTATAACTGTCTTCAACTTTAGAGTGTGAGTGGATCACCCCCACCCCCCTTGCGCTATTGAAATCACTCCCTGTTCTCCCCTCCCCTCACCCATCAGGGAACTTCTGCAGTTAAAACACAACAAGGACACAACACAGGTGTCATGGATTGAATTATGTTCCCCACCACCACCAAAAAAAATGTGTGTATCAATTTGGCTAGGCCATGATCCCTGGTATTGTGTAATTTTTCCCATGTGTTGTAAATCCTGCCTCTATGATGTTAATGAGGGAGGATGGGCCGCAGTTGTGTTAGTGAGGCAAGACTCAATCTACAAGATTGGATTGTGTCCTGAGGCAATCTCTGAGACATAAAAGACAGAAGTGAGCAGTGAGACAGGGGGCCATCATACCACCAAGAAAGCAGTACCAGAAGCAGAGCATGTCATTTGGACCTGGGGTCCCTGGGAGGAGAAGCTCCTAGTCTGGGTGAACACTGATGAGAAGAAGGCCAACAGAGAGAGAAAGCCTTCCTCTGGAGCTGATGCCCTAAATTTGGACTTTTAGCCTACTTTACTGTGAAGAAACAAATTTCTCTTCGTTAAAGCCATCCACTTGTGGTATTTCTGTTATAGCAGCACTAGATGATTAAGACCACAGACTAGCCATCAGTAAGCATCTGCTATGTGTTGGGCACTACCTTTATTCTCTGCCACATTCCACAGACATCCACATTGCCAAAATATTTACCTATTTTTAATACACTCCTCTAATTAAAAACCAAATTCCTTCATATGGCATACAAATTTCTTCATGATCCGAATCATGCTGGCTTTACTTACCCACAGGTCCCCACCGTACACTCCCCACCCTTTATCCTTGTATTTATTTTAACAAGCTCTTGTATAGCACTTACTGTTTTAGGTTCTGGTCTTACAAGTGTGAACTCATTTGAGATTTATAACAACACTGACTGGAAATTTATTAGGTGGCAATAACAAATTAACCCAAACATATCAGTGGTTAACACCCAAGGTTTCTTTTTCATTGTGTTCAATGTGGGCACAAGGGATTTCTACTCCACACTGTCACTCAGGGGTCCAGGCTGACAGAGGCTCTTGTCATTTTTATCTTATGGAACACATAGCCTCTACGGTCTCTGAAGAAAGAAAAAAGAAGATAGGGGAGGCACACCAGCACTTAACTGATCAACCTGGAATTGACACCCACTGCTTCACACAATATTTTCACACAATCATTTCAGTCACCACCTTTGCATGTGAAATGAATAAGGAAGACCAAAGAAGAATTGATGCCTTTGATTTATGGTGTTGGCAAAGAATATTGAATATACCATGGACTGCCAGAAGAATGAACAAATCTATCTTAGAAGTATAGCCAGAATCCTCCTTAGAGGCGAGGATAGCGAGACTTTGTCTCACATGCTTTGAGCGTGTTATTAGGAGGGAACAGTCCCTGGAGAAGGTCATCATGGTTGGTAAAGTAGAGGGTCAACAAAAAAAGGGAAGACCCTCAATGAGATGGGTTGGCACCGTGGCTGCAACAATGGACTCAAACGCAGCAACAATTGTGAGGATGGTCCAGAACTGGCAGTGTTTTGTTCTGTTGTACTATGAGTCGGAACTGACTCGATGGCACCTAAAAACAACAGGTTCACACAAAGTCAGTTGGCCAGAACTAGTCACATCATCCCAACCTAACAATAGGAGGAACTGGGAAATGTGAAAAGCACATGTGATGTGGGTGAGCACTGCATGTCTCTGCCACAGGTAGGAAATACTAGTATCCTTTTTAGAAAGAAGGAAACTAAAAAAGGCCTAGAAAAGTTAGGTAACTGATTCAAGATCATCACACAATAGTCAGTTGCAAATTTCATGATTTACACCCAGGCTATCTGGCTCTATAGTCCACATTTTTAGCCACTATGATAGGCTACTTCCTTTCCCCCATCCTTCCCTATTCACTCTCTACTCCTTACTACACCCCCGTCTTAGTTATCTAGTGCACTATAACAGAAATACCACAAATGGATGGCTTTAACAAACAGAAATTTATTTTCTCACAGTTTAGGAGGTCAGAAGTCCGAATTCAGGGTGCCAGCTCTAGAGGAAGTCTTT
This sequence comes from Trichechus manatus latirostris, assembly GCF_000243295.1. NCBI lineage: Eukaryota > Metazoa > Chordata > Mammalia > Sirenia > Trichechidae > Trichechus > Trichechus manatus. The sequence continues at coordinate 43,020 of NW_004444198.1, forward strand.
CTCTCTCTGTTGGCTGTGGAGGAAGGTCCTTGTCTCTTTTGAGCTTCTGCTGCTAGGCAATCTTCATATGCCCTGGCATCTATTTTCCCCATCTCTACTCTCCTAGCTTGTTTAATTTCTTTTATAGCTCAAAAGAAATTGACTCAAGATACACCCTACACTAATCCTGCCTCATTAACATAATAAAGACAACCCATTCACAAATGAGTTATAACCACAGGCATAGAGGTTAGAATTTAAGACACATATTTTTTGGGGACACAAGTCAACTCACAACAACCCCCAAAGATGCTTTTATAATTGACTTTTTCTTTTTCTGAAAAGTTCTTCCCCACCACTTCTGTTTAGCAGAATCTTACTTAACCATCAGTATGGAAATCAAGCAACACGGGAAGATGCCCCCATACTCGCCTAAGGCAGAAATAAGTACTTTGACATTTAAATCCCCCAAACATCTTATAGACACTTTGGATGTGGCACTTGTCACATCGTGTTGTGCATTTATACTTATGTGACCCTTTTTCCCAACTAAATGTTGAACTCTTCAAGCTCAGAGACTGTTTCATACAGGTCTGTATTCCCAGAACCTAGCATGGTCCCAGGCACATGACACATATGTATTAGGCATGTGTTGAGTAAATTAGTGAATAGATGGATGAATCTTTGCCTTGCTCACGTAATACATGCTATTGTCATGAGGGTCAAGGAGCTAATGTGTGTGAAGGTGCCAATCACAGAAGGGGCTGAAGGAAACAGGATGAGACACAGATATTCTATTAAGCATCAACTCTGCACCAATCTTTATTTCTGGGCTTTTATGCCAGTGGAGGGTTCTAAAAATTTATTTCAATATTTGAGAACCCCTTAAGTCTGAAAGTGGGGACAAAATAGGAAATCTAAAACTCCAGAAATTTTCTTCTTGTGTCTCAGGCATATGATAAGGCATACCTAGGAGACCCTTTCCTGAAAAGCATGCCTTCCCTTTCCTCATATCAGCTATCCCTCTGCACCCTCTCACATCAAAACTGCTGAAAACCCTTGCTATGCTTGCTGTCTCCCTTTTCTCATTTCCCATTCCCTCCCCTGAACAACTCCAGTTAGGCTTCAGTCTCTGCAACCTCTTCGCTCTGGTGTCATCATCTGTTCTCCAGAGCAGCCACAGGAGCCTGTTAAAATATGAATCAGGCCATGGCACTCCTCTGCCTAAAGCCCCAGTGGCTTCTCACCATATGCAAAAGAAAATATGAAGGGCTTATCATGGCCTCCAAATCCCACCTGATCTGGCCTTTGCCTAACTCTCCAACCCCAGCACCGATGATGACAAGGTTCATGATGAGGACCACCACTACTTGGGAAAAATAAAACCAACAATAGTTGTACTCAATGCTCTGCCTCCTCCATATCACGTCTTCTTCCTCACAGTGGTTAAGTGCACAATTCTAGACCAGACAAACCACCTTCAAATCCCAGTCATTCTGCCAACTACCTGTGTGACTTCGGCAAGTTACTCAACTTCTCTGAACCTTATCTGTAAACAGGGTTAATAAGATCACCTCACACATGTATTATGATGATAAATGTCAGGATATGTTATCTAGTGCTGTCATTTGGACCTGGGGTCCCTGCAAGGAGAAGCTCCTAGTCTGGAGGAACACTGATGAGAAGAAGGCCAACAGAGACAGAAAGACTTCCCCTGGAGCTGACACCCTGAATTTGGGCTTTTAGCCTACTTTACTGTGACAGTGACAGTGCCTGACACATGTAAATACTATGTAAATCATTATTATGACCTTAACAACATATTTCCTCAAAGATCTTTTGTGAGTTACCTTCCAACCTCCAGCATTTTATGTCTTGCTGAATAGAATGGCCTTTCCCTTTTCTGTCCTCTATGTCATCTCCCTTCCCCTCTCTCTGTCTCCTAGGTCTCTCTCTTGCAGGTTCTTTAATGTTTCTGGAGGACAGCAGTAACACTGAGTAGGGTGGTGGAGTTGTGAAGAGCATGAGTTGCTGGATTGTGTAAGAAGAGAAAAAAGGGTATGCATGGGAGCTCCTTGCATACCCCCTGAGTGAGGAGGGTGATGGAACACACGGCACAGTTGAAACACTCATCATTGGTGTTGATCTACCAGTGTCTCTGCTGACAAGTTTGCTTTCAAATGTTCACAAGCTGAATGAATTCTCATGGCTAAGTTATCTCGTAAAAAATGACCACTATTCCAATAATTTTTCTAGACTAAGCTCAAACATACCAATCATCATGAAGATGGCACAGGACTGGACAATGTTTCATTCTGTTACACATAAGGTTGCCATGAGTCTGAGCCAACTCAACAACAACTAACAAGTTATAATACTAACCACAGATATTGGTATATGATTTTACACTTACCAAACCATTTTCACATACTTGATCTCCTTCAACCTTCATTACAACCTGCTTTACATGAGCTGTTAGAGACCCAGAGACCTGGCAGGGTTAGAGCTCTAACCCGTGTGTTCTGACTCTAAGTCCCACGTCACTTCTGCTCTGCTCCAAGATATTTTTGCCTTCTTTTCTTGAAAAATCGGAAGAAGATAAGCCTAACAAAAAGGAAGAACTAAAATAGCAAAACTACTGTCTTTCCTAGGGTTTAGCCAATCCTCTTAGGCAACATACACCTCCCTGAAACACTTCTACATGTCTCCTAAACTGCTACTGATCGCTTCCAGCTGCTTCCTGAGTTGCCCAGGACACCATGCAGAGGGAACCTGCTTGGACTTGCCTTCTTTAAGAGCATCCTCTGCTCCCAGCATCCCACCACCTGCCAGCCTGCCTGATGCCCCATTTCCTGCTGCCAGTTTTTCAAACTAGCTTATCAGATCCACAGATCTTTGCCCAAGATTCTGTGGATGCTGTGAGTATGCGGGTTAAGAACAAGTTTTCTTTTCTTTTCCGGGGAACACAAACAGTGAATTTTTGAAGACAATGCATAGCTTTCATATACTGTCTCAAATACGTGACTCTGTTAAGGGGAAGAGGCCTGTGAAATCCTCTCATTTACACCCCAGGGCAAGTTGCTGGGGCTCACAACTAACCACAGCCAATTACAACCCTGAAAGGACTGTGGGTCTGTGAGAGCCCTGGGAGAGCATGCTGTGTCTCAGAGAGAGGCCAGAAGAGAGCACTTTATAAAAATGTGTTTACCCACCTGGGAGATTAAGCTCAGATTTCTGTCCTCAGTTGCTTCCAGACCACCCACATGTGAACCCCTCTTTTTAGTTTGGGGCTGGCACTGATATATTCAGAAAGTGCTACTAGTTTGGTCTCAGCCTCAAAGACTCAAGTTCATCCCCAAAAGTGGCCCAATTCTACATTTAAACATTCAGACTGGTGTGCTTAATGCCAACAGTACCCCTTCCCTACAGGCCTCAGCAAACAGAAAACAAAGAATATTGCACCCAAAAACTGATCAATTTTGCTTTGAATGATCGAGTTATCAGTGGTAATTTCTGAGATGTTATACAATAGAGGAGAACTGCCAGGACACTAGAGTCTCTTTTTTGTCTTTACCCATGCTCCATTATGTACCCTGGAGCACACACTCCTTCCATCTCATTGTTTAGTCTTGTGAAATGCGGATACGGGTTTCTTCCTTTCTTCATTATGAGATTAATGATCCAAATGTTTGCAAGATGTCTTGAGAAGTTTTCTGGAAATTTTAAAACAAATTCTTCCAAAACTATTCCCTCAAAACCCCAGTTTATTTAATTTCTTGGCCCTTAAACTAAAAGCAGCTCTAAAATGATGTGGAAAAGGAGAGAGATCACGATTACACAATGTTGTTGTAAACATTAGAAGCAACCTTGTCTAGCTGAACCATGGAAATTATGTCCTAACCTAACTATTTCTTTCCATTTCTCTAACCTTGCATCGTCAGAAGCACGCAGTTCATTTCATGTGACATTTTTCAAGGTTATGATAACAGGCAAACTGTCTGCTGTGATGCATGGGTTCCGGGTGCGTCCCAGCCCAAGGTCCCCGTGCTGCTTCCCTTTCAGGCTCATTTGCTCTCAATCATTGTGGCCAGAAGTTCCTGCTTCAGAGGAGAAGGTAAGTACATTTTCTACTAATTTCTCATCTTCTTAAATGTTTTTGGATTATAAATAGAGCATCTAGGAACAAACCTGAGAAAAGGTTATATTAAGAATCCCTCCTAATAGCTCATCTTTTTAATTATGGTCTTTCATCATTCCTGAGGGAGTGTATTACTTTTCTAATTAAACTATAACAATAGTGTATTACTTTTTTGTCTAGCTAAAGCAATCTTCTCTATTAATGAATTTATTAACTTCTCTATTTTCTTTAAATTATCATCAACCTTTATTCAAGGGCTATGGCCAGTATTTTTTAAGGGAATTTGGGGAAAAAAAAATCATGCTTCTTTTACCCACTCATGAGAGTCACCCTTTTATTTGATTAACTTTTCCGTTGATGAGAGCACTAGAGTTTTGCTGCCATGGTGATTGGGGATTCCAGCCTTTATTGGCTGACTGTACCACTGACATTAGTGTCTGTGAAGCTCTGCCATCGACATATGCATGCAGACTGTTTATAGTTCTGGGGCAATGTACACTTTCTCTGAGTAGCAACAGAAGATGTAGGATAAAATGAGACTTAAACACACAGTCCTTATCACATGATCCTCCAAAGTGTTTATCACTTGGAAAGCTGTTGGGTCAGTGCAGATATGAGAATTTTATCACGTTGGTTGGCTCTGTCATGGGGACACGGATTATCCAGAACTGAGGGCCCAGTCTTTTTATAAAAAACAGATATTCTTCATAGTTTTATTTTCCTAAGCTGCTTTGAGATAACGTTATCCATCCTCCCATACACACACACGCATAAGCACACGCACACACATACAGACACATGCGTAAACATATACACACATATACCTACACACATACACAGACATACATGCATGCACACATACACACAAGCACACACGCATGCACAACTACACACATATACAGACACATACAAATACACATAATACATGCACACACACAGCACAAAAGGGAAAGAAATGATTAAGGGGAAAGAGCTGAAAGTAAAGCCTTGAGCAAGACCGGAAAGAGAGGAGCTTTGTTTCGGTGGATCCTGAGCAGGAGTGAAGAAGGGATGGTTACAAGCTCTGTTCATTCATTCATGCATTGACCAAAAAATATTTAATAAACACATACTTTATAGGCCTTGCTGCAAGTGTAAGTCAGAATATCTGCTGCACGCCTCCGGGAGCTCAAGAGGATGGCAGACATACTACTGTTGAGAAAATACCTCACACTAACTCCTAGATGAGAACATAGATACACAAATTGCTGCAGGAGAACAGAGAAGGGAGCACTAATTCTTCTGACCCCCTCCCTTCTGGAAAGCCCAGCCCAGGGTAGAGAGGGAGAGGGAAGGAGGGCATGCATTAGAGGAATGGAGTGGATTAACAGCTCTGGAACAATCTTAACTTTTTGGTAGATCCTTATATTAGTTTCCTAGGGCTGCCATAACAAAATGCCATAAAGTGTCGGGCCTTAAGACAACAGAAATTCATTCTCTCACAGTTCTGGAGGCAAGAAATCTGAATTCTGAGTGCTGGCAGGGTCACACTCTTTGAAGGGTCTCGGGGGACATCCTATCTTGTCTCTGACAGCTTCTGGTAGCCCAGGAATTTCGTGATTTGTGGCAGCGTAACACCAGTCTCAGTCTTCATCTTCATGGGGCCTTCTTCCCTCTGTGTCTCTCCTCCTCTTCCTATAAGGACACCAGTCATATTGGATTAGGGCCTAACCTACTCCGGTATGATCTCATGTTAACTAATTATACATGTAAAGACTACTTCCAAAAAAGGATCATATTCACAGGTACCGGGGGTTATGATGTGAACATGTCTTTTGGAGGGATGCAAATCCGCCCATAATAGTTTGTCTTCTGCCTTCATCCCCCCAAAATTCATATCCTTCCCACACGCAAAATGCATTCACCCCAACAGAACATTCCCAGAAGTCTGAACACATTCCAACATGAACTCTGAGTCTAAAATCTCATGTAAATATAATCAACTCAGAAAGTCCCAAATCTCATCTTTTAAATCATCTAAATCAGGTATGGGTGAAACTCAGGGTATGGTTTTCCTGGGGCAAAATTTCTCTCTATCTGTGAGCCTGTGAAACCTAGAAAACAAAATGCAATGACTAGACAAGCATAGGATAGACATTCCTATTCCAAAAGGGAGAAACTGGAAGAAAAAAAGGGGTCACAGGTCCCAAGTAAGTGTAAAACCCAGCGGGCCAAATTTCATTTGATTTCAAGAATTGAGAATAATTATCGGTGCCTTGTTCCATCCTCTAGGCCTGAACAGGATCCACTGGCCCCACTGACTCTGAGTCAGACCCTGAGCGACCCTGGGTTAAGGTGGCTTTGACCTCTCAGCCCACAGCAGCAGTCTTGACCTTTTGGTTCCTGGCTGTGACACAACCTCTGAAACTGAGGAGGAGGTGGTCCCATCCCCAGACCTACATTCCCTTTTCTCAAATAATAACACGTGCTCTCAGACGAATGTTCTGTTGGCCCATTTCCTGCCTATAGTATCCCAGCAGTTTGACAGCCTTCCTTCATTTCATCCCATCTATGTTCCCTACAGTCCAAGCTGGCAGCCTTTATGCTGAGGTGGCTGACTGGATCCATACGTTACACACCTAATTTCTTTAGCAAAGGATTATCTAGCCATACCTTTGGTGTTCTCTCCAGCACACTCTTTTTAAATTTTTGTAATATGGTTAAGCTGAGAATTTTCCAAATCTTCAAGTTCTAGTTCTTTTTTGTTAAATATTTTCCTCCTCAATTTTCTCTTTCCTCTCACATTTTACCACAAGCAGCAAGGAGAAATCAGGCCATGTCTTAGGCTGGGTTCTCTAGAGAAGCAAAACCAGTAAAGTGTACAAATATATGTAGAGAGAGATTTATATCAAGGAAATTGGTCAAATGATTGTAGAGGCTGGAACTTACCAAGTCTGTGGGTCAGGATAGAGGTTTCTCCTGATTCAAGTAGCCACAGGAGCTGGTGAATCCAAGATCAGCAGGTCAGACAGTAGGGCTCTTGTTCATAGGCTGCAAAGCGATGAATACAAGATCGGCAGACCAGACAGCAGGTAAGCTGCTAACTCAAGTCCCAAGACCTGGACTTCAGATGAACAGGAGCCAGCTGCATGATCCAGTGCAAGCAAAAGCCCACAAGCCTTGCCAGAAAGTCCACTTATATTCTACGCAGGCCACACCCCCAAGGAAATTCTCTCTCTATTGATTGGCTACTAACAGCGGATCTCATAATGGAGATGATCATATTACATCAAATCTCATCATGGAAGTGATCACCTCATCATACTACTTCAAAACTCCATCATAATTGCCAAACCATGGAGAATCATGGCCCAGCTAACACACAACCTTAATGATCACAGTCCACCCTTTGTCAACTTAGCACCTGTACACAGCTCCTTAAACCATACATAATCTCTGTATAAAGATAATTATAAAGTCATACTTGCACCTAACATGATACAATGAACACACCTACAACTGAATATGCACTAGACCTGTTTATGTCTTATATTTTGTAAGTGAAGAAAACAAAAATATTTGATGCACATATACAAGGTAGAAATACTCAACAATTATGGTTCTCATTTCTGAAACTTGTCACTTGGTCATAACTGGTATTTAGAACTACCATCTTCTACCACACATTCTGTATGCCCTTTGCCCTCAGCAAGCACCTTAGCTGGTCATGGTTCTTTGCCTGGTGGGGCAAACATTCATTCCTGAAGAGTCTAGGAATTAATAGTCATGTCAGAATTGGGTTGCTGTAGTTTTCCACTGACTTTAATCACAGGGCATGGTGGTGCTAAGAGACGCCCTAACAGATGTAATACATTCCAGACATACTCTTCTTTACCTCCATTATGTGATCAGGATCAATCACACCTGGCAGTGTGGTAACTCCCTTCTCTGCCTGTTAATCCAGAGGTATAAGGATCCCAAACTGGCTAGGTAGCATTCTTAGCTTCCAGTTCAATGGAATCAGTGATGTGTCTCCAGGTGGGAGCATTCTTCCTTTGGGACTAAGGCCTCTAGACCCACAGAACGTAAGGTCGAGGGGATAGGAAGCAAAAATTTCACGAGTGGATCACTAGAGGTAATAGTAAGTAGTACCACTCCCATTTCCACCCCTTGATTCCTGGACCCATGAATCTTGACTATGGAGAAACAGCACCATATATTGGATGCCAGTTTAGAGAATATACAGCCTCCTGGAGAACATTGCACTGACCCTGCAAGATACTGCCATCTAGCTGGCACCATAGTTGTGTCTTTAGAAGGTCATTCCATCGTTCTATCAAGCCAGCTGCCTCAGGATGATGGACAACATGGTAAGTCCAGTGAATTCCATGAGCATGGGCTCACTGCCGCATTTCATTTGCTGTGAAGTGAGTACCTTGATCTGAGGCGATGCTGTATGGGATACTATGACATTGGATAAGACATTCTATAAGTCCACAGATGGTAGTTTTGTCAGAAGCATTGTGTGCAGGGAAGGGAAATCCGTATCCAGAGTAAATGTCTATTCCTGTAAGAAAAAAACACTGCCCTTTCCATGATAGAAATGGTCCAATGTAATCTACTTGCCAGCGAGTTGCTGGCTGATAACCTCAAGGAAATAGTGTCATATCAAGGATTCAGTGTTGGTCTCTGCTGCTGGCAAATTGGGCTTTCTGCAGTGGCTATAGCCAAGTCAGCCTTGGTAAATGGAAGTCCATGTTGCTGAGGCCATGCATAACCTCCATCCCTGCCACTATGGCCACTTTGTTCATAAGCCCATTGAGCAGTGATGGGAGTGGCTGGGGAAAGAGGATGACTGGTTTCCACAGACCGCATCATCCTAGCCACTTGATTGTTAAAATCTTCCTCTGCTGAGTTATCCTTTGATGAACATTCACATGAGACACAAATATCTTCACTTCTTTGGCCCATTCAGATAGGTCTATCCACATACCTCTTCCCCATACCTCCTTGTCTCCATTTTTCCAATAATGTTCCTTCCAAATCCCTGACCATTCAGCCAAACCTTTGGCCAAAGCCCATTAATCAGTATAAAATCACACATCTGGCCATTTCTCCTTCCAAGCAAAATGAACAACCAGGTGCACTGCTTGAAGTTCTGCCCATTGGGAGGATTTCCCTTAACTACTGCCCCTCAGGAGGTCCCAAAAAGGGGCTGTAGTGCTGCCGCTCTCCACTTCTGAGTTGTGCCTGCATATCACGCAGAACCATCTGTAAACCAGGTATGAGTTTTCTCTTCCTCAGTCAACTGATCATAAGGAACTCCCCAGGAGGTCATAGATGCAGACTGGGAAATGGAAGGTAATATGACAGGAGTGGTGATCATGGGCATTGTGGCCACTTCCTCATGCAACTTGTGCCTTCAGGTCCTGCTTAGGCCTGATCTCGTATGTATCACTTACAGTTAATGATGAAGGCTATTGTGCACGTCCAACTTTATGGCTCTGTGGGTCAGCCAACACCGAGTTCATGATAGGTAGCTCAGGCTGCATGATGACTTGGTGTCCCATGGTTAAGCGTTCAGTCTCTCCTAAGGCCCAGTAACAAACCAAAAGCTGTTTCTCAAAAGGAGAGTAGTTATCTGCAGACGATGGCAGAGCTTTGTTCCAAAATCCTAAGGATCTGCACTGTGATTCAGCAATAGGGCCTGCCAAAGACTCCAAACAGCATCTCTATCTGTGACTGACTCTTCAACCACAATTGGATCAGTCAGATCATATGGCCCAAGTGGCAGAGCCGCTTGCACGGAAGCCTAAACCTGTTGCAGAGCCTTCTTTAGGTCTGGGCCTTACCCAAAACTAGCATCTTTTTGAGTCATTTGATAAATAGGCTGGAGTAGTACACCTAAGTGAGGAATATGCTGCCTCCAAAATCCAAAGAGGCCCACTAGGTGTTGTGCCTCCTTTTTAGTTGTGGGAAGAGACAGATGCAATAACTTATCCTTCTTTAGAAGAAATATCTCAACATGCCCCACACTACTGGGCCCCCAGAAATTTCACTGTGGTGGAAGGCACCTGAATTTTTGTTGGAATACTTTTCCCACCCTCTAGCACACAAATGTTTTACCAAAGAGTCATTGACACTTCTTCCTTACTAGGTCCGATCAGCATAATGTTGTCAATGTAACGGACCAGTGTGAAGTCTTGTGGAATGGAAAGATCCCTGCAGACTAAATTATGACATAGGGCTGGAGAGTTGATGTAGTCCTAAGGTAGGATACTGAAGGTGTATTGCTAGTCTTACCAGCTGAGGGCAAACTACTTCTTGTGGTCCTTCGAAATAGGTATGGAGAAAAAGGCATTAGCCAGATCAATAGCTGCATACCAGGTATCAGGAGATGTATTAATTTACTCAAGAAATTGGAGTCACCACCTGGTTAAGTTTTCGATAATCCACTGTCATTCTCCAAGATCCACCTGTTTTTTGCACAGGTCAAATAGGCGAGCTGAATGGGGATGTAATGGGAATCACTACCCCTGCATCCTTCAAGTCCTTGATGGTGGCAGTAATCTCTGCAATCCCTCCAGGAATGCAGTATTGCTTTTCGTTTACAATTTTCCTAGGTAGAGGTAGTTCTAATGACTTCCACTTGGCTTTTCCTACCATAATAACCCTTACTCCATTCTTCAGAGATCCAATGTAGGGGTCCTGCCAGTTGCTGAGTATATCTATCCCAATTATGCATTCTGGAACTTGGAAAATCACTACAGGATGGGTTTGGGGACCCACTGGACCTACTGTGAGATGGACATGAGCTAAGACTCCATTAATAATTTGACCTCCATATGCCCCCACTCTGACTGGTGGGCCACAGTGATGTTTTGGGTCTCCTGTAATTAGTGTCAGTTCACAGCCAGTAGCCAGTAATCCCTGAAAAGTCTGATCATTTCCTTTTCCCCAATGAAGACTCACTCTTGTAAAAGACCGCAGGTCCATTTAGAGAAGGCTGGGAGAAAGATTAACAGTATAAGTTTTTGGCAGTGTGTTGGAGTCCTTCCTCAAGGCTACCAGGCCTCCCCTTCATTCAAAGGGTTGTGGGTCTGTAAACTGGATCAAATCTGAGAATTGATTGAGGGGCCGTGACTCTCTATTCTGGTGATTCAAGTTAGACTGCTGTTCGCTTGACCTAGAATTCTTCTGCTTGTACAGATCAAGTAAATACTAGATTTCCTATCTATTTTACCCCTAGGGACACCATGACTAAGTAGCCAACGCCATGAGTCCATACGAGTCAGACTATTCTGATTACTGCTTTGACTCCGTTGTCCATTATGATAACCACGCCCACCTTGTTTTTGTCTACTGAGTGTCGCCACATGGCCCCTACTACCATGGGTTTCAATCAGCTCCACTGTAGTTAGGTTTCTTAATTGAGTTAGGGCAGTTCTCACTGTCCTATTGTGCTGTGTGGGGAACCTTCAGCATTATCTCCTAAGGCATCTGCCTCAGGTGATGACCCAGGCAATGACTCAGACAAAAGCTCTTTAGACACAGCTGGGTTAATCTCATTAGTTGGGGGTAGAGGGGCTAATGGTTTTACTGGGGAAGGTGGTTTAGCAGACAAACATGGAGTAATCTCTTCAGATGGGAGTGACAGGTCTGGTTCTGTTGGCAGGAGTGATTCAATGGAATTTAGGGGCTCAGCTTCCAGATTATCTGCCCATATGTCCACCTCTCACGTTTCAAGATCCTATTTCTTCCCAATTAATGCTCTCACTTTAATTTCAGACACCACTTGGAAATTGAGTTGACATTGTAATTCAGCCACTCTTACAATAAGACCCTGGGTTTGGTTTTAAGCAATATCAGCTCTGTTACTACAAGAAATCAGGCTTTCTTTCAAGGCACAATTGGAAATTTTGAGGTCATTTATGCAGGCCTTGGGCTTTGACTCTGAAGCCCTGAGCTCAAAAGTAGGATGAACTAACCAGCTTCCTTATACTTCTCATTACGACAAAACTGCAGAAAGGTATCAAACATAGAATCACCCAGAAACTTGCCTTTCACCAATACCTATCTATTGTTGGTGATATTTTGTGTATTCTATTGCCACCTCATGCCATGGATTAGCAGTGCCCTCTTTACTACTGGAAGCAGAATCATCAACAGTTTAAAAACTAACCAGACTTGAGAACCAATTAAGAAAACTCATCCTTACAATTTTGTTTCTCTAAAACCACTCTCAGTACCAAATGTTTTAGGCTGGTTTCTCTAGAGAAGCAAAACCAGTAAAGCATATAAATATATAGAGAGAGAGATTTATATCAAGAAAATGGCTGATGTGATTTTAGAGGCTGGAAAGTCCTAAGTCTGTGGGTCAGGATAGAGGCTTCTCCTGATTCACATAGTCAAAGGAGCTGGTGAACGCAAGATTGGCATGTCAGACAGTAGGGCTCTTGCTCACAGACTGTGAAGATCGACGAATCCCAAGATCGGCCGGCAAGATAGCAGGTAAGCTGCTAACTCAAGTCCCAAGGACAGGAGGTCAGATGAACAGGAACTAGCTGCATGATCTAGTGCAAGCAAAAGCCCACAAGCCTTGCCAGAAAGTCCACTTATATTCTATGCAGGCCACGTCCCCAAGGAAATTCCCTCTCAATTGACTGGCTACTCACAGCAGATTCCATCATGGAGGTGATCATATTATATCAGATTTTATCATGGAAGTGATCACAGCATCATACGACTTCAAAACTCCATCATTACTGCCAAACCATGGAGAATCATGGCCCAGCCAAGCTGACACACAATCTTAATGATCACAGACCACATCTTCCATGCTTTGATTAGAAATCTCCTCAGCTAAATATCTAAGTTCATTGTTTACAAGTTCTACTTTCCACAAAACAGTAAAACATAATTCAGCCAAGTTCTCTGCCACTTTATAACAAGGATCACCTTTCCTCCAGTGTCCAATAGCATATTCCTCATCAGAATCACCTTTAACATTCGTATTTCTACCAACAGTCTTAAATTATTCCAGCCTCTACCCATTACCCAATTCCAAAGCCACGTCCACATTTTATGTATTTGGTACAGCAGCACCAAAATCTGTATCATCAGGATTCTCCTTAGGAAATAAAACCGATAGGAGAATACATATATATATATACATACATACATACATATATATATAGTTGTTGTTAGGTGCCATCGAATCAGTTCCAACTCATAGTGACTCTGTATAACAGAATGAAACACTGCTCAGTCCTGCGCCATCCTCACAATTGTATGCTTGAGCCCATTGTTGCAGCCACTGATTCAATCCATTTTGTTGAGGGTCTTCCTCTTTTTTGCTGACCCTCTACTTTACCAAACATGATGGCTTTCTCCAGGGATCAGTCCCTCCTGATAACATGTCCAAAGTATGTGAGACGAAGTCTTGCTATCCTCTCTTCTAAGAAGCATTCTAGCTGTACTTCTTCCAAGATATATTTGTTTGTTCTTCCGGCAGTTCATGGTATATTCAATGTTCTTTGCCAAAACCATAATTCAAAGGCATCCATTCTTCTACAGTCTTCCTTATTCATTGGCCAGCTTTCACATGCGTATGAGACAACTGAAAACCCCATGGCTTGGGGCAGCGCACCTTAGTCCTTAAAGTGACATCTTTGCCCAGTGCAATGTGTTGTTTGATTTCTTGACTGCTGCTTCCATGGGAGTTGATTGTGGATCCAAGTAAAATGAAATCCTCGACAACTTCCATCTTTTCTCCATTTATCATGATGTTGCTTATTTGTCCAGTTGTGAGGATTTTTGTTTTCTTTATGTTAAGGTATAATCCACACAGAAGGCTGTAGTCTTTGATCTTCATCAATAACTACGTCAAGTCCTCTTAACTTTCATCAGGTTGTGTCATCTGCATATCACAGGTTATTAATGAGTTCTCCAATCCTGATGCTGCATTCTTCTTCATATAGTCCAACTTCTCTATTTGCTCAGCATACAGACTGAATATGTATGGTGAAAGGATGCAACCCTGACACATTCGTTTCCTGATTTTAAACCATGCAGCATTCCCTTATTCTGTTCAATTGACTGCCTCTTGGTCTATGTACAGGTTTTGCATAAGCACAATTAAGTGTTCTTGAATTCACATTCTTTGCAATGTTATCCATAATTTGTTATGATCTACACAGTCGAATGTCTTTGCATAGTCAATAAAACACAGGTAAACATCTTTCTGGTATTCTCTGCTTTCAGTCAAGATCCATCTGACATTAACAATGATATCCCTCGTTCCACACCCTCTTCTGAATCCAACTTGAATTTCTGGCAGTTCTCTGTTGATGTACTGCTGCAACCACTTTTGAATGATCTTCTGCAAAATTTTACTTGTGTGTGCTGTTAATGATATTGTTTGATAATTTCCGCATTCTGTTGTTTCACATTTCTATGGAATGGGCACAAATATGGATCTGTTTCAGTGGGTTGGCCAGGTAGCTGTCTCCCAAATTTCTTGGCATAGAGGAGTGAGCACCTCCAGAGCTGCATCCATTTGTTGAAACATCTCAATTGGTATTCTGTCAATTCCTGCAGCCTTGTTTTTCACCAATGCCTTCAGTGCAGCTTGGACTTCTTCCTTTAGTACCATCGGTTCCTGATCATATATACGCTACCTCCTGAATTGGTTGAACATCAACCAGTTCGTTTTGGTACAGTGACTCTTTGTATTTCTTCCATCTTCTTTTGATGCTTCTTGCATCGTTCAATATTTTCCCCGTAGAATTCTTCAATGCTGCAAGTCGAGGCTTGAATTTTCTCTTCAATTCTTTCAACTTTAGAAATGCCGAGCGTGTTCTTCCCTTTTGGTTTTCTAGCTCTAGGTCTTCCTTTCTTCATGTATGATGTCCTGGATGTCATTCCACAACTCGTCTGGTCTTCAGTCATTAGTGTTTAATGAGTCAAACTAATTCTTTAGATGGTGTATAAATTCAGGTGGAATATGCTCAAGGTCGTAGTTTGGCTTTCGTGGACTTGTTCTTATTTTCTTCAGCTTCAACGTGAACTTGCATGTGAACAACTGATGGTCTGTTCCACAGTCAGCCCCTCACCTTGTTCTGACTGATGGTATCGAGCTTTTCCATTGTCTCTTTCCACAGATGTAGTCAATTTGATTCTTGTATATTTCATCAGGTGAGGCTCACGTGTATAGGCACCATTTATGTTGGTGAAAAAAGGTATTTGCAATGAAGAACTCCTTGGTTCTGCAAAATTCTGTCATGTAATCTACAGTGTCATTTCTATCACCAAGACCATATTTTACAACTACTGATCCTTCTTTGTTTCCAACTTTTGCATTCCAATCATTAGTAATTATCAATGCATCTCGATTGCATGTTTGATCAATTTCAGACTGCAGAAGTTGGTAAAAATCTTCAGTTTCCTCTTCCTTGGCCTTAGTGGTTGGTGTGTAAATTTGAATAATAGTTGTATTAATTGGTGTTCCTTGTAGGTGTCTGGATATTATCCTATCACTGACAGCTCTGTGTTTCAGGATAGATCCTGAAATGTTCTTTTTGATGATGAACACTACACCATTCAACTTCAATTTGTCATTCCTGACATAGTGTTCTATAGGATTGTCTGATTTAAAATGGCCAATACCAGTCCATTTCAGTTCACTAATGCCTAGGATATCGATCTTTATGCATTCCATTTAATTTTTGATGACTTCAATTTTTCCTGGATTCATACTTCATACATTCCACATTCCTGTTATTAACAGATATTTGCAGCTGTTTCTTCTCATTTTGAATCATGCCACATCAGCAAATGAAGGTCCCGAAAGCTTGACTCCATCCGCGTCATTAAGGTCGTCGACTCTATTTTGAGGAGGCAGCTCTTCCCCAGTCATATTTTGAGTGCCTTCCAACCTGATGGAGCTCATCTTCCAGCACTGTATCATACAGTGTTCTGCTCTATTCATAAGGTTTTCACTGGCTAATTTTTTCTGAAGTAGATCGCCGGGTCCTTCTTCCTCGCCTGGCTTAGTCTGGAGACTCAGCTGAAACCTGTCCTCCATGGGTTACCATGCAGGTATTTGAAATACTGGAGGCATAGCTTCCAGCATCACAGCAACATGCAAGCCTCAGTGGCGCGGTGGTTAAGCACTTCGCTGCTAACGAAAAGGTCAACAGTTTGAAGCCACTAGCCACTCCGTGAGAGAAAGAGGTGGCACTCTCCTTCTGTAAAGATTTACAGCCTTGAAAACCTCATGGGCAGTTCTACTCTGTCCTGTAGAATCGCTATGAGTCAGAATCAACTCCAGAGCAACAGGTTTGGGTTTTTTCGTTTGAATATTGCTTAAAATAAATTTCTCTCTCTTAGTCTCCCTCTCTTTCTTTAGGAAAAAATAAATTACTGGAATGAATCACAGGATTGTGGAAGCTGGCAAGTCAAAAATCTGTAGGACAAGCCAGCAAGCTAGAAACTCCAGGAAGATTTTTATGTTACAGTCTTGAGGCAGATTTTCTTCTTCCAAGAAACCTTAGTTTATGCTCTTAAGGTCTCCAACATTATCAAGGATGAGGCCCACCCACATTATTAAGGATAATTTTCTTTACTTAAAGGCAACTGACTGTAAATGTTAATTACATATACAAAATAACTTTACAGCAACATCTAGACTAGTGTTTGACCAAACAACTGGGCACTACAGCCTAGCCATGTTGACACATAAAATTAGGCATCATAGTCCTGTGTCTGTTCTGGCATAATGAAAAAGTAAATTTTGCTCCAACAGTAAATTGCCCGCTCACTGCCTCAGAGCAACTTAAGGTAGTTCAACATAAAAAAAAAAAAAGTATAAAAAAATAAAAGCCAGCCTATTATTTATCTTGTTAATTTTTCCAGGTGTGTTTACCATCTTTATGACTAATCAACTTTTAATGACATCCTCCTATTCAGTGAAAGCAGCATTCACTTTTCACTCATACAAATATTATTACTATATTTGCGAGGGGCCAGACTTACGGTAACGGCCAGGACAATTCTTATCATAAGGAACTCAGAATCCATCTGGGGGGAGACCACTGTTTCTAATGTGATTAATGCTGTTATAGAGATAAGAACAAATAGCTATAGAAACATACATGGGAAGCCATTTAGTGATTATTCAGGAAAGTCTGCATGGAGAAAGGAATATGTGTGCTGAACATGAAAAGGTGATGAAGGAAGTAGGGAAAGGACACCACACAGAAATACCTCTGTGTGCACAGGCTCAAGGTGAGAGAGTGTATGAGCATACAGATAGTCACTCCGGTGTGGATGGAACCTAGGTGGGCTTGGAGCTCAGAGGGCATGAGAGACTAGAAAGGAAGCACAAGGAGAGGGTGTAAATATCTTCCTGAGGGATTTGTGCTTCATTCTCTGGCTATGAGGATCCACAGTATTAGAATTTAGAGAATAGTTTTAAAGTAAGTGTTCATCTCTTCTCACAATATGGATGTGCCAAGCATTGTACTAGAACACAATAAGAAATGGACCATGGCTTGGTGAAGAAATAAAACATATGCATAAAATAGAGAATAAAACAACCTAGTAGATGTTCAAGTATCAAAACGTAGAGCTAGCAAGTATTCCTGTAAGCTGCTAAAGATTCAGGAGGAAAGATCAATGTGGACACAAAATGGAGGAAGGCACCTGGGGTCTATGTCTGAATATAAGAAGTTAAACTAGAGGATGGGAAGAGTCTGAACTGGTGGAAGGTGGAGGGCTGTGGACAAGGATAGGGGGCACCCTATGCAATGCAGGGAGCACTGACATCCACCTGGAAGACTCCCCTCCAGGCATCAAGCCTCTCTAGCTATATATGCTGGGGCAAAACCTCAGCCTTCTCAGCCTAAAATGTGTTAATATTGTCATTTCTGCCTAATGTCCAGTCTGGTTGTGAATATCGAATAAGAAATTATACTACAGGTGCCAGTGCTCTGAAAAGTGTAAAATACATAAACCTGCAAAGGATGGGCCTTGTTGCTAGCTTGCTGCTGTATACTTACACCAGTGGATTAAGGTTTATCCTTGCACTCCTGCCTTTCAGGAGCATTAGACAAGATAAGAATGAGGCTCTTGCCAAAGTAAAGTGAAGGCCTCTAATAATGGATTCAAAACCAATAATCGATGCCCATGGAAGCAGCAGTCAAGAAATCAAACAATGTATTACATTGGACAAATCTGCTGCAAAAGACCTTTTTAAAGTGTTAAAAAGCGAAGATGTCACCTTGATGACTAAGGTGCACCTGACCCAAGCCATGGTATTTTCAATCACCTCATATGCATGAGAAAGCTGGACATTGAATAAGGAAGACATAAGAATAAGAATTGACACCTTTGAATTATGGTGTTGGTGAAGAATATTGAATATACCATACACTGTCAGAACAAACAAATGTATCTTGGAAGAAGTATAGCCAGAATGCTCCTTAGAAGAGAGGATGACAAGACTTCATCTTCTGTACTTTGAACATGTTATCAGGAGGGACCAATTCCTGGAGAAGGACATCATGCTTGGTAAAGCAGAAGGTCAGTGAAAAAGATGAAGATCCTCAAGGAGATGGATTGACATAGTGGTTGCAACAACAGGCTCAAACATAGCAATGATTGTAAGGATGGTGCAGGACTGGGTCATGTTTCGTTCTGTTGTACACGGGGTTGCTATGAGTCGGAACAAATCCAGTAGCACCTACCAAAAACAACAACAGGTGGAATTCAAAACAGGGTGTCTGCTGGGTTGAGAGAAGCCATTGCTTACCGTTAATGAGAACTGCCACACGTATAGCCCGTCTTCAGAGTTATAAATGTTTTTATTTGTTAGCTGATGACCAGGACATGGTGAAATGTAGCCTGGTCAGAGAAGCAGAGAGCAGCTGTTGGGACAGCTCAGGAACAGCACATGAATTAGAAGTTGAACTATCGATAGATTTCCTCCCCACTTTTTCTTTCAACAGAGTACTGATTAATAATGTCCACAAGTTTTATTATGTTGCTATTTTATTTTATTCATTTAGCACTGGCGAAAAAACCTGAGTCAATAATAAAATTAATCTCTTAGATGAGGATTATTTGAGCAGAAGATTCACGAATCAGGTAGCATCAAACCACATGTGGAAAAGTACTACACCGAGTATCAGTAGTGATTGACTTATACTGGCAAAACTTGGAAGCAAACGAAGCTTATTCCTGATTGGCTAATACAATTTACTATTTTTTTATTATTTTATTTTATTGTTGTAATTGAAGTGAAAGTTTACAGTTCAAATTAGTCTCTCATACAATTGCTCGCCTTATACTGTGACAGCACACTCCCCTTTTCCACCCCTGATTTCCCGTGTCCATTCAACCAGCTCCTGAACGTCTCTGCCTTCTCATCTCACCTCCTGACAAAAGCTGCCCATTTAGTCTCATATATCTACTTGAGCTAAGAAGCACCCTCTTCAAGAGTATCATTTTATGTCCCATAGTCCAGTCTAATCTTTGTCTGAAGAGTTGGCGTCAGGAATGATTACAGTGCTTGGCTGACAGAGAGTCCGGGGGACATGCTTTCTGAGGTTCCTCCAGTCTCAGTCAGAAAATTAAGTCTGGTCTTTTTACTAGAATTTGAGTTCTGCACCCCACTTTTCTCCTGCTCCATCAGGGACTCTCTGTTGTGTTCCCTGTCAGGGCAGTCATTGGTGGTAGCTGGGCACCATCTACTTCTTCTGGTCTCAGGCTGATGAAGTCTCTGGTTTATGTGGCCCTTTCTGTCTCTTGGGCTAATACTTTCCTTGTGTCTTTGGTGTTTGTCATTCTTCTTTACTCCAGGTGAGTTGGAGACAATTGAGGCATCTTAGACGGCCGCTTGCTAGCTTCTAAGACCCCAGATGCCACTCACCAAAGTAGGATGCAGAATATTTTCTTAATAAACTTTGTTATGCCAATTGACTTAGATCTCCCCTGAAACCATGGTCCCCCGACCACTGCCCCTGATACTCTGTCCCTCGAACTCTTTGATTGTATTCAGGCAACTTCTTACCTTTGGTTCAGTCCAGTTGTGCTGACTTCCCCTGTAGTGTGTGCTGTCCTTCCCTTCACCTAAGATAATTCTTGTCTACTATCAAGTTAGTGAATAACCTTCTCCCTCCCTCCTCACCCTTGTAACCATCAAAGAATGTTTTCTTCTGTGTTTAAACCTTTTCTTGAGTTCTTATAATAGTGGTCTTATGTAATATTTGTCCTTTTGGGACTGACTAAATTCACTCAGCATAATGCCTTCCAGATTCCTCCACGTTATGTTTCACAGATTCATTGTTGTTCTTTATTGTTGTGTAGTATTTGATTGTGTAAGTACACCATAATTTGTTTATCCATTCATCCATTGATGGGCACCTAGGTTGTTTCCATCCTTTTGCTATCCTGAACAGTGCTGCAATAACATGGGTGTGCATATATCTATTCGTGTGACGGCTCTTATTTCTCTAGGATATATTCCAAGGAGCGGGATAGCTGATCATATGGTACTTCTATTTCTACCTTTTATGTTGTTGTTGGAAATTCCATTTATTTCCAATTTAAAAATTTTTTTTTATTGTACTGTAGATGAAGGTTTACATAACAAATAGTTTCCCATTAAATAATCAGTACACATATTGTTTTATGACATTGGTTAAGAATCCCACGACATGTCGACACTCTCCCTTCTCGACCTTGAGGACCTTATTTTTGGTGAAAATATACGTAGCCAAAGTTACACCATTTCGAAAGTTTCCACATGTACAATTCGGTGACATTGATTACATTCTTCCAGTTGTGCCGCCATTCTCACTATCCCCTTCCAAATTATTCCACCACCATTATCTTCAACTCACTGCCCCTTACGCTTCCCATCAAACCCTTTGAGTTGCTGTTGCCAATTTGATCTCACATAGATAATTCTTTTTTTTTTTT
>NW_004444198.1:70158-92462 GCF_000243295.1 Trichechus manatus latirostris
GCTAGAATTTTGTTGAGGATTTTTGCGTCAATGTTCATGAGGGATACTGGTCTGTAATTTTCTTTCTTTGTGGTGTCTTTACCTGGTTGTGGTATCAGGGTTATGCTGGCTTCATAGAATGAGTTTTGGGAGTATTCCATCCTTTTCTGTGCTCTGAAATACCTTTAGTAGTAGTAGTGTTAGCTCTTCTCTGAAAGTTTGGTAGATTTCTCCAGTGATACCGTTCAGGCCAGGGCTTTTCTTGGTCAGGAGTTTTTTAATTACCTTTTCAATCTCTCCTTTTGTTATAGGTTTCTTTAGTTGTTCTACCTCAGTTTGTGTTAGTTTAGGTAGGTAGTGAGTTTCTAAAATGTGTCCATTTCCTCTAGGTTTTCCAATTTGTTGGAGTACAGTTTTTCATAGTATTCCATTATGACTCTTTTAATTTCAGTTGGGTCTGTTGTGCTATTACCCATGTCATTTCTTATATGGGTTATTTGCTTCCTCTCCTGTTTTTCTTTTGTCAGTTTGGCCAACGGTTTATTGATTTTGTTGACCTTTTCAAAGAACCAACTTTTGGTCTTGTTAACTCTTTCAATTGTTTTTCTATTCTCTATTTCATTTAATTCTGCTCTAATTCTTATTATCTCCTTTCTTCTTGTGTCCGAGGGCTTCTTTTGCTGCTCTCTTTCTACTTGTTCCAGATGTACAGTTAACGTTTTGATTATGGCCCTTTCTTCTTTTTAGATGTGTGCATTTATTGCTATAAACTGACCTCTGAGCACTCCTTTTGCTGTGTCCCAAAAGTTCTGGTAGGATGTGTTTTCATTCTCATTTGATTCTTAATTTCTTTATTCCATCCTTAATTTCTTCTCTAACCCAGTTAGTTTTTGAGTAAGGTGTTGTTCAGTTTCCATGTGTTTGATTTTTTTTTTTTTCCTTGCTTTTTCTGTTATTGATTCTACTTTTTTGGCTTTATGGTCAGAAAAAATGCTTCGTAATATTTCAATGCTTTGGATTCTGTTAAGTCTTGCTTTATGGCATAAAATGTGGTCTATTCTGAAGAATGTTCTACGTGCGTTGGAAAAGAAAGTATACTTGGCTGCTGTTGGGTGGAGTGTTTGGTATATGTCCATGAGATCAAGTTGGTTGGTTGTGGCATTTAGATCTTCCGTGTCTGTATTGAGCTTCTTTCTGGATGTTCTATCCCTCACTGAAAGTGGTGTGTTGAACTCTCCTACTACTATTGTGGAACTGTCTATCTTTCTTTTCAATGCTGTTAGAGTTTGTTTTGTGTATTTTGGAGACTTGTTGTTGGCTGTATAACTGTTTATTATAGTTATGTCCTCCTGGTATATACCCTTTAATCATTATATAGTGTCCTTCCTTATCTTTTGTGGCGGATTTTACCTTAAAGTTTATTTTGTCAGAGATTAATATTGCCACTCCTGCTCTTGAGTGTTGTTTGCTTGATATATTTTTTTCCATCCTTTCAGTTTTAGTTTGTTTTGTGTTTTTAAGTCTATACTATGTCTCTTGTAGGCAGCCTATAGACAGATTGTGTTTTTGTTTGTTTTTTTTTTAAATCCATTCTTCCACTCTGTGTCTCTTTATTGGTGCATTTAGTCCATTTACATTCAGCATAATTATTGATAGCTATGAGGTTAGTGCTATCATTTTGATGCCTTTTTTGTGTGTGGTGTTGACCGTTTCTTTGTTCCACTTAATTTTCTGTGCAGAGTCTTTTTTCTTCATGTATTTTCTTTTCATCTGTTTCACTCTTGTTGATTTTGTATTTGCCAAGTCTTCATATTTTTCTTGTTTTTTATTTTGATGTGTAGGATTGTTAGTTTCCTTTGTGGTTACCTTAATATTTACCCCTACTTCTCTAAATTTAAACCAGTCTTTTATTTTTTTATATTGCTTTGACTTCCTCTCCATATGAAAAATCTATGACTACGTTTTTTAGTCCCTCTTTTTTGTATTAATGTTGTCATCTTTTACATATTGACATCTCTATTTCCCTATTTTCAGTGTTTTAGCTTTGGTTTACTTTTGTGACTTCCCCATCTGGGTTTATATCTGGCTGCTCTGTCCTTTGTTCTGGTCTTGGCTTGTTATCTGATGTTACTGATTTTCTAACTGGAGGACTCCTTTAAGTATTTCTTATAATTTTGGTTTGTTTTTTTGCAAATTCCCTAAACTTCTGTTTATCTGCAAATGCCCTAATTTCACCATCATACTTGACAGACAGTTTTGCTGGATATATAATTCTCAGCTGGCAATTTTTTTCCTTCAAGGCTTTATATATGTCATCCCATTGTCTTCTTGCATACATGGTTTCTGCTGAGTAGTGTGGGCTTATTCTTATTGACTCTCCTTTGTAGATGACTTTTCATTTATCGCTAGCTGCTTTTAAAATTCTCTCTTTATCTTTGGTTTTGGCAAGTTTGATTATAATATGTCTTGGTGACTTTCTTTTAGGATCTACCTTATGTGGTGTTCGATGAGTATCTTGGATAGGTATCTTCTCATCTTTCACGATCTCAGGAAAGTTTTCTGCCAACAAATCTTCAACAGTTCTCTCTGTATTTTCTGTTATCCTCCCCTCGTTCTGGTATTCCAATCACTCATAGGTTATTTCTCTTGATAGAATCCCATGTCATTCTCAGAGTTTCTTCATTTTTTTAAATTCTTTTATCTGATTTTTCCTCAAATAAGTTGGTGTCAAGTGTCCTATCTTCAATCTCACTAATTCTGACTTCCATTGCCTCAATTCTGCTCCTATGACTTTCTATTGAGTTCGGTAATTCTGAAATTTTATTGTTAATCTTCTGGATTTCTGATTGCTGTCTCTCTATGGATTCTTGCAGCTTGTTAAATTTGTCATTATGGTCTTCTCTAATCTTCCTAAGTTCCTCTATTGCTTTGTCTGTGTGTTCCTCGGCTTGGTCTGTGTCTAGCTTGATCTCCTTCCTGATCTCTTGAAGACATCTGTATATTAATCTTTTGTATTCCACCTCCAGTAATTCCAAGAAATTCTCTTTCTCTGGAAAATTTCTTGATTCTCTGTTTTGGGAGCTTGCTGAAGCCATCATGGATTGCCTCTTTATGTGATTTGATATTGACTGTTGTCTCCGAGCCATCAATATGTTATTATATTTATTTATTTTATGTTTGCTTACTTTGTCCTAGCTTCTTGTTTTGTTTTGATATGCCCAAATAGGCTGCTTGTGTGAGCTAGTTTGATTGTTGGCACCTTTGAAGCTCTAACATCCTGTCACCTAGTGGTTAGGTCTGTTACTAAGTATGTGAGCACAGGATTCTGTTCACTTTTCTTGTATGGATTCAGCTCTGGTGACCAGGCAGTTGTTCACCAAGTATGTGGTGTAGGCTCTCACCTAGAGTCCTAGACTGGCATGGGTGATTGGGGTAGGCACAGGCATCTGGCTGCAGTAGGCAATCACGTGCTGAGCAAGGCAGCTGCCCCCAAATATCTGGGAGGAAAGCATGTCCCTGTTCCCTAGAGTGCATAGGTGGGTGGGTTTTGCAACCAGACTATAAGCACCCAGTGCTGTTGGCTGTAAGAACTGGGGGGCACCACTTATTCTTGGAACCCTGTCGCAGGTAGCTAGGTGGCACGGGTGGAGCCATCAGTCCTCCAGCCTCTGATGTGAGTAAGTAAAGAGCCTGCTTAATGGGCACAGTAGTGTCAAATGTCACAAACCTTCCACTTTACAGCCAAAACAGTTGAAGTTCAACTTTAGGTATATACGCTGTTGTACTGTGGTAATGAGGGCCTACGCTGTTGAAATGGGCCCACAGAAATCTATGCAGGGGGAAAGGCACTCAAAGTCCGTGGATCCCTTATGCCTGTGCCTAGGCAAAGGAGCTGTGCCTACCCTAAGTTCCTGGCTTAAGGGAGCCAGCAGATTATTTTGTCCCCTGTTTGTTAATTTGTTCCCTCTCCAAGGCTGCGAAAATGGCTCAGGGCTCGTGATGGGTCCTACTTCTGGCCCAGGGGACTTAGCAGTCACTCAAGCCATTCTGGACCCAGTGCAGAGCAGGGAGCATAGAGGTAAATGGGAGAGAAGTTTTTTCCAAAGGGGGGTGTTTTTGATTTGTGCAGTAGGTCAGATGCAAGTACTTGTCTTTCACCAGTTGAGGGCTGCTTCTCACTGGTTCTAGATGTCCGAATAGACTCTCTGCCACTGGGTCTCTCCCAACGTGGAAAACGCCTACCAAGTGCCACTGCTTGGCTCACCACCCACCACGAGCTGATCCAGCCTGAAAGGCTCTGGCTCCCACCAGGTCAGATCTGGCAACTCCTCGCTGCTTCCAAACCCTCTCTTCTTTCTCCTGCCACTCAGTCCGATTCCTCAACTTTGCCTTTGATGTTCACGGCTCCTAGATTGTCACATATAATCGATTCACTTGTTTTTTCAAGTCTTCATTGTAAGAGGGACCACCAGAAACATCTGACTATTCCCGCCATCTTGGCTCCACCTCCACAATTTACTATTGAAACGTTGTCAGTATTTCATTGGTCAACAAGGGTAGAAGTTCTGCTAGAATCTCATTGGTCAACGAGGGTGGCCTGATTTACAGGAAAGCAAGGCTTAAGTTTCCACAAAGACAAGTCTTAGGGACATTGTCCACTCAGCCACCAGTGCCAATTTGTCAACCACACAACTCTATTTTTATTTCATTCAACAGCACCAAAACAACCTAAGAGTCTGGAGAACCCCACAGTTACTGGCTTTTTCCATAGCTTATTTAGCACACTACCTGAACCTCGCAACAGCACACTGGCTACAGTGGGGGAACCACTGCTCTGAATGGTAGAAACAGTGTGACTGGAACACAGGAGACAGCCTGGGCCTTGGAGCAAGGCAGACTTAACAGCCGGCGACCGTTAGCAGGTTATTTAATCTCTCTTAGTCTCAGGTGGGGGAAGAGGGAGTAGGAATAATACTGGTCCCTTGTATTTAATTGGACCATTAAGTAACAATACCTTTCATTGTGTTCTTTCTCTGACCTTTAACCTAGAGACAAGTGTGAGAAAACCCATAGCAAAATAAAATGGCTTTAAAGCATAGACTTTTAAGGGTGTGTTGATGTATTGGGGAGTTTGCTTTTTCACCTATGGGTATCAATTATAACAGGTAAACACATATTTGGGGCCCTACACAGTAAAGGCTGAATTCCTGAAAGCACTTGTAGGTAAAGTCAGTCCTTTTCCATGTCACCTACACCAGGTAGCCACAGTGGCTCAGATGAGCAACTGACCATGACTTCACCTGTTCTCATTCTGAAGTGTGCATGTTTTATCTATGCATTCAGATTGTGATGGACAGTAGAGTGTCTCTTGTATTATTTTCATTCCCAACCATGCAGAGCCCCAAAATTGAATCCCAGGAGATGCTCAAAAATGCCAATTCTTTATTTGATTACTTGGAATAAAGCACCCCCCTAAAACCTCTTTAAACTGTTAAAAAGCAAAGACATCACTTTAAGGACTAAGGTGCTCATGATCCAAGCCATGACGTTTTCAATTGCCTCATATGCATGCGAAAGCTGGACAATGAATAGGGAAGACCGAAGAAGAATGCCTTTGAATTATGATGTTGGCAAAGAATATTGAATATACCATAGACTGCCAGAAGAATGAACACATCTGTCTTAGAAGAAGTACAGCCAGAATACTCCTTAGAAACAAGGATGGTGAGACTTCATCTCACATACTTTGGACATGTTATCAGGAGCGACCAGTCCCTGGAGAAGGACATCATGCTTGGTAAAGTAGAGTGTCAGCAAAAAAGAGAAGAGGGTCAACAAGAGGGATCAACACAGTGGCTGCAACAATGGACTCAAGCATAACAACGATCATGAGGATGGCACAGGACTGGGCAGTGTTTCGTTCTGTTGCACATGGGGTCGCTATGAGTCAGAACTGACTTGACGGCATGTAACAACAACAAAAAGACTCCCTTGCCTCCTCACACTCCCACTCTCCCACTGCCCATGGATAACAACTACTAATCCCAATAACAACTCCTCATTCTGATCTAAACCTCTGAGTGCACAAAGCGGGTGAGTGACTGCTAATTCTTCAACATTCTGGGGCAGGGTCCAGAAACCAAGAGTCACCCATGGCCCTCATGGTGGCCCTCGCCCTGGTGAGGCTGAATCCAGTCCACTCCCCAAAGGCAGTGATAGCAGGAGTCAGGTCTGGCAAAGATGACAACAATTTCATCCAAAGATGCGAGTAAGTTTAGAATTCTTCATCTGGAAAAAGAGAACTGATGTTTAATGGTGTTGTTTTTATGCAATATTATTTATTCAGTTAATACAAACTATTTAATGCTTTTCCAAACGAGACAAAATTTGGAGCTATTCATGGACAGGCATAGAAATGGGACAGTGCAGTGAAGAATCTAGGACTCATTTTTAAGGGGAACTGTGACAAGAGCTGGATATGGCTTCTTTGTTCAATAAAAATGAGGCTCCTGGGGTGACTGAATGCCACCACAACTGCTCCCTGGCATACCCAGTGCATTCATTCTTGGGTCCCTGAGACTGTGGCAGGCATCTTCCTCTGTGCAGTGACACAGACTCTGGGGTTTTCCTCTCATCAAAGCCAACTATACATACCCATGTTCCCTTTTGAGCTAATCTAACCACTTTACATTAAAAAAAAAAAAAAAAAAAAAAACCCATTGCCGTCGAGTCGATTCCGACTCATAGCAACCCTATAGGACAGAGTAGAACTGTCCCACAGGGTTTCCAAGGAGTGGCTGGGGGATTCGAACTGCCAACCTTTTGGTTAGCAGCCATAGCTCTTAACCACTACACCAAATAAATAACGGGATCAAGTGAGTTTGGGTCAACATTGGTTTCGGGTGTAAATGATAAGACATGTGAAAACATTTTCTGAAGACAATGCTTTCACCCAAAGAAGAATATAATGATGGGAGTGCATACTGGCATCAGATTTGTAGGAGAAATACATGGTGGCAGGTGGGGCCATTCAGAAACGTCTCCTTGCTAAGCGTGAGATGACTTGAGCTTCACACTGTCATGATGAGAAGCAGAGCTTGTTTGAAAGGCTCCATGCTGCCTCTCTCTCCCAGACACTAGGTTCACTGAAACAAACCACAGTGTCAAAGGCCAGGTGGTGCATCCCAGAGACAAACTAGGAAAGGACAAATGGGACTATACTTCCCCAAATTACCCTGTTGGCTACAGGTATCTCTCCTTTACTCAGGCTGAGGTCAATCTTTCCAAGCTCCCCTCACACATTTTAAGGCATATGCTTTAAATATCAAATTCAGAACACTTTGAAAAACACCAAAAAGCACAAATTTTTTTTAAATGTTCCCAACTTGATCTATAGATTCAACACAATCTCAATCAAAATCCCAGCAACTTATTTTACAGATGTCAACAAACATAAGTTAAAATTTATATAGAAAAGCAAAGGACTTAAAATAGCCAACATAATACTGAAGAACAAAGTTGGAGGACTATCACTACCCGACTTCAAGATTTACTATAAGGCCTCCAGGGCTCCAATCAAGACAGCATGGTCTTGACAAAAGAATAGACACAGAGATAAACGTAAAGGAATAGAGAGCATAAAAAGAGCATGTTTAACTGATTTTTTACTAAAGTGCAAGAGCAATTCAATGGAAAAAGGATAGACTTCAACAAATGGTGGTGGAACAACTGGATGATCATATGCAAAAAAATGAATCTAGACACAGACCTTACACTTAACACAAAATAGTGAACTCTACATGGATCACAGACCTAATGTAAAATATGTTGTTGCTGTTGTGATGGAGTCAACTCCAGCTCATGGCGACCCTATGTGTGCAGAATAGAACTGCTGTATAGGGTTTTCAAGGCTGTGACCTTTCAGAAGCAGATTGCCAGGCCTGTCTTCTGAGACACATCTGGATGGGTTTGAACTGCCAGCTTTTCAGTTAGTAGTCAATCATTTAACCATGTGCACTCTTCTTCTAGAAGAAAATATGAGAGAAAATCTACATGATACTGGCTGTGGCAATGAGTTTTTAGATACAACACCAAAAGCACAACCCAAGAAAGAAAAAATAGATGTTAGACTTTATTAAAATTTTCAAAGTTTAAAGACTTGAAAGACATGGTTAAGGGAATGAAAAGACAAGCCAGAGAATAGAAGAAAATATTTGCAAAATACTTATTTGAAAAGAATATTTTTCTAAAATATACAAGTAACTATTAAAGCTCAACAATAAGAAAACAATCAAATTTTAAAATTTGCAAAAGATATGCAGATATCTCACCAAAGAAGATATGCAGATATTAATAAGCACATGAAAAGATGCTCAACGTCATCTATTATTAGGAAAATACAAACATAAAACAACAATGAGATACCATTACATACCTATCAGAATGGCTAAGCTAAAAATATAAAAATACCAATTGCTGTAAGGATGCAAAGCAACAGAAACTCTCATTCTTTGCTGGCAGGAATGCAAAATAGCACTGTCACTTTCTTACACAGTTTGACAGTTTCTTACAAGGCTAAACATGCTCTTGTCATATAATCTGGCAATCAGGTTCCTAGATATTTACCCATCTGATCTGAAAACGTATGCCCATACAAAACCAGAATGTGAATATTTATAGCAGCTTTATTCATAATCCCCCAAAACTAGAAGCCCCCAGATGTTGTTCAATAGGTGAATGGATAAACAAACCGTGGTACATACATACACTGGTGCATCCATACACCTTACTGAATAGGGTGGAGGAGAAAGGTGCTGACCTAAGTAACTTTGGAAATTAGTGGAAACTATAAGACAAAAGAGCCCTGGTGGCTCAGCGGTTAAGACTTCGGCAGCTAACCGAAAGGTTGGCAGTTTAAATCCACTAGCCCCTCCCCGGAAACCCTATAGAGCGGTTCTTCTCTGTCCTGTAGGGTCACTATGAGTTGGAATCGACTTAAGGGCAATAGGTTTATTATTTTTTTTTTTTTATAAGACAAAGGCAAAAAGAACTGTACATAAGGACTGTTCTCTAGTTGATAAAGTCCCCCAAAGGATATAGGTTAATAATTCTGAAACCACTATACTTGTATACTGGAATTGAACAATTAAGAAATGGATGAAAACCAGTAGGAGCCACGTTTCTCACTGTAGGAGAGAAGCAAGAGGAGAAGGCTGCAATTATGTATCTGGTAAATGATTATACCTGGAGACAATGTTCAGCTTAAATAGCTATAGATGGATACATATGGAAATGTTTACAGATAGTAGTATACACAGATATATTTCCTTGCTCTGTCAGCTGAGAGGGCCTAGAAGTAAAGACAATCCAGTAGCAATGAGCACATCTAGTGCCCAGACCTTGGTTTCTAATAAAAGAAACCAGGTCTCCCTAGAGAAATGGTTGATTCTAGGGTTGGCACAGGGACTACACAAAATGAGGCTGGAGGATCTCATAGTGCCAGAAATGAGGAAGTGCTAAAAGAAAAAAACATTAAAAAAATTTGATAGTGATATCTCAAAGGAACACAGGAACCAACTGAAAGATCTCCCAATGCCCAAGGGTGGAACAATTTAAACAACAAAATAAAAAGGTAGTGTTAGGTGCTAACCTGAAGTATAAAATAAATATCCGGAAATCCGTAGTGACATAAATAAATGATTGAACAAATAAATAGGAGATAATATACAAATCTCCCATGCAGAAGAATGCCAAATAATTAACATAGATATTTCACCTGCAAAGAAGTGGAGCATAACTCGCCACTTCTTAAGTACAGGCTGTGCACAGTGACTTCCTTTCAAAGAGTACAGTATGGAAAGGAGGGGAAAAAAAGACTAACTTTTCGGTGGAGAGACCTCAGGCAGGTGATCAAGGTTGACATCAACAGTGATAAGTCATGTTGATAGTATGTCCCTTTGATATAATGAGGATGATACTTCACCTCTTGTGGTCTTCCTGCTCCCTCCTCAAAAGAAAAAAATAAACAAACCATAAATCCAGTCTAATCATGAGAAAAGCATCAGGCAAATCCTAACTGAGAGACATTCTACAAAATACCTGACTCTTGTTGTTAGGTGCCTTCAAGTCGGTTCCGACTCATAGCGACCCTTTGTGCAACAGAACAAAACACTGCCTGATCCTGTGCCATCCTCACAATTGCTGTATTTAATTTTGAGTGCCTTCCAAACTGAGGGGCTCATCTTCCAGCATTATATCAGACAATGTTCTGCTGCTAGTCATAAGGTTTTCGCTGGTCAATTTTTTCAGAAGTAGACTGCCAGGCCAGTTCCTTCTTCCTAGTCTGTCTTAGTCTGGAAGCTCCACTGAAACCTGTCCACCATGGGTGACTCTGCTCGTACTTGAAAAACCGCTGGCATAGCTTCCAGCATCACAGTAATACACAAGCCACCACAGTAAGACCAACTGACAGATGAGTGGTGGAATACCTGACTAGTACTTCTTAAAACTGTCAAGATCATCAAACACAAGCCTGAGAAACTTTCACAGCAAAGAAGGGCATAACACATTACAGGGACATTACAACAACTAAATGTAATGTGGAATCTTGGAACAGGAAAAGAACATTAGGTAAAAACTAAGGAAATCTGAATAAAGCATGGGCTTTAGTTAATCACAATGTTTCAGTATTGGTCCGTCAATTGTGAAAAATGTGCCATACTATTGTAAGATGTAAATGATAGGTGAAACTGGGTGTGGGGTATATGGAAACTCTCTGTACTATCTTTGTAACTTTTCAGTAAATATAAAATTATTCTAAAATAAAAAGGTAATTTAAAAAATAGTTCATAGCTCTACTACCCATAGAAAACCATTAAAATTTGATGTGTCTTCCAATGATTTTTCAAGGATTTCCTATTCCTTTGCATGAAATATATAGATACAGGTGGTATAGGTATACATATAGACAGACACCACCACGTGTCTGTATTTTGCCACCAGCATTTTAAATACAAGCAGGGTCACCCTTGGTGGACAGGTTTCAGCAGAGCTTCCAGACTAAGATAGGAAGAAGGACCTGGCAGTCTACTTCTGAAAAAATTAGCTAGTGAAAACCTTATGAACAGCAGCATAACATTGATATAGTGCGGGAAGATGAGCCCCTCAGGTTGGAAAGCACTCAAAATACAACCAGGGAAGAGCCTCCTCCTCAAGGCAGAGTCAGCCTTAATGACATGGATGGAGTCATGCTTTCGGGATCTTCATTTGCTGATGTGGCAGAACTCAAAGTGAGAAGAAACAACTGCAAACATTCATTCCTAATAGGAATGTGGAATGTACAAAGTATAAATCTAGAAAAACTTGAAGTCGTCAAAAATGAAATGGAACACATAAAGATCAATATCTTATGTATTAGTGAGCTGAAGTGGACTGGTATTGGCCATTCTGAATCAAACAATCATATGGTCTACTATGCTGGGAATGACAAATTGAAGAGGAATGGCGTCGTGTTCATCATCAAAAAAGAACATTTCAAGATCTATTTTGAAGTACAACGCTGTCAGTGATAGGATATCCATATGCCTTCAAGGAACACCAGTTAATACAACTATCATTCAAATTTAGACACCAACCACTAATGCCAAAGAAGAGGAAACTGAAGATTTTTACCAACTTTTGCAGTCTGAAATTGATCAAACATGCAATCAGGAATTACTGGTGAATGGAATGCAAAAGTTGGAAATGAAGAAGGGTCAGTAGTTGGAAAATATGGCCTTGGTGATAGAAGTGATGCTGGAGATCGCAAGATAGAATTTTGCAAGACCAGCGACTTCTTCACTGCAAATACCTTTTTTCAACAACATAAACAGCGACTATACACGTGGACCTCACCTGATAGAAAACACAAGAATCAAATCGACTACATCTGTGGAAAGAGACAATGGAAAAGCTCAGTATCATCAGTCAGAACAAGGCCAGGGGCCGGCTACAGAACAGACCATCAACTGCTCATGTGAAAGTTCAAATTGAAGCTGAAGAAAATTAGAGGAAGTCTATGAAAGCCAAAATATGATGTTGAGTATATCCCACCTGAATTTGTAGACCATCTCAAGAATAGATTTGACACATTGA
Organism: Trichechus manatus latirostris; assembly: GCF_000243295.1. NCBI lineage: Eukaryota > Metazoa > Chordata > Mammalia > Sirenia > Trichechidae > Trichechus > Trichechus manatus. Next base: position 82,270 of record NW_004444198.1, read on the forward strand.
ACACTAATGACTGAAGATCAGATGAGTTGTGGGAGGACATCATGGACATCATACATGAAGAAAGCAAAAGGTCATTAAAAAGACAAGAAAGAGTGAAAAGACCAAAATGGATGTCATAAGAGACTCTGAAACTAGCTCTTGAATGTTGGTAGCTAAAGCGAACGCAAGAAATGATGAAGTAAAAGAGCTGAACAGAAGTTTTCAAAGGGCAGCTTGAGAAGACAAAGTAGAATATTATAATGAAATGTGAAAAGACCTGGAGTTAGAAAATTAAAAGGGAAGAACAAGCTCGGCATTTCTCAAGCCAAAAGAACCGAAGAGAAAATTCAAGCTTCGAGTTGCAATATTGAAGGACTGTATGGGGAAAATATTAAAGAAAGCAGCAAACATCAAAAGCAGAAGGAAGGAATACACAGAGTCACTGTACCAAAAAGAACTGGTCTATGTTCAACCATTTCAGGATGTAGTATATGATCAAGAACCAATGGTACTGAAGGAAGAAGTCCAAGCTGCACTGAAGGTACTGGCAAAAAACAAGGCTCCAGGAATTGGTGGAATGATAATTGAGATGTTTCAACAAACAGATGCAGTGCTGGAGGTGCTCACTCCTGTATGCCAAGAAAATTGGAAGACAGCAACCTGGCTGACTAGAAGAGATCTGTACTTGTGCTCATCCTATACAAAGGTGATACAACAGAATGCAGAAATTATCAAACAATATCATTAATATCACACGCAAGTAAAATTTTGCAGAAGACCATTCAAAAGTGGTTGCAGCAGTACAAGGACAGGGAACTTCCAGAAATTCAAGCTGCATTCAGGAGAAGATGTGGATGTCAGATGGATCTTGGCTGAAAGCAGAGAATACCAGAAAGATGTTTACCTGTGTTTTACTGACTATGCAAAGGCATTTGACTGTGTGAATCATAACAAATTATGTATAACATTGTGAAAAATGTAAATTCCAGAACACTTAATTTTGCTCATGTGGAACCTGTATATAGAACAAGAGGCAGTCATTGGAACAGAACAAGTGGATAATGCTTAGTTTAAAATCAGGAAAGTGTATGTCAGGGTTGCGTCCTTTCACCATATTATTCAATCTGTATGCTGAGCAAATAATCCAAGAAGCTAGACTATATGAAGAAGAATGTGGCATCAGGATTGGTGGAAGACTTATTAACAACCTACAGCATGCAGATAACACAGTCTTGCTTGCTGAAAGTGATAAGGACTTGAGGCACTTCCTGATGAAGATCAAAGACTGCAGCCTTCAGTATGGATTACACCTCAACATAAAGAAAACAAAGATCCCCACAACTGGATCAATAAGCATTGTCATGATAAATGGAGAAAAGACTGACATTATCAAGGATTTCATTTTACTTGGATCCACATCAACGCCCATGGAAGCAGCAGTCAGGAAAGCAAATGACATATTGCATTGGGCAAATCTGCTGATAAAGACCTCTTTAAAGCGTTAAAAAGCAAAAGTCACTTTGAGGATGAAGGAGCACCTGACCCAAACCATGATATTTTCAATCGCCTCATATGCATGCGAAAACTGGACAATGAATAAGGAAGACTGAAGAAGAACTGATGCCTTTGAATTATGGTGTTGGCAAAGAATGTTGAATTTACTATGGACTACCAGAAGAATGAACAAGTCTGTCTTGGAAGAAATACAGCCAGAATGCTCCTTAGAAGCAAGGACAGTGAGAATTTGTCTCATGTACTTTGGACATGTTATTAGGAGGGACCAGTCCCTGGAGAAGGACATCATGCTTGGAAAAGTAAAGGGTCAGCGAAAAAGAGGAAGATCCTCAACGATATGGATTGACACAGTGGCTACAACAATGGGCTGAAACATAACAACAGTCGTGAGGATGGTGCAGGACCAGGTAATGTTTCATTCTATGTTACATAGGGTCGCTATGAGTGTGATCCAACTCAATGGCACCTAACAACCAGAACAACTTAGACAGACATAGGTATAGATAAACATATAGAGATACGCTTCTGCACTATGAACAGTGATTTTAATTTTCATATAATATTCTATTATAACAGGGACCTGCTAGAATTTATTTAACTAAATTTGATCACCAGTTATTTATGTTGTTTTCAGTTTTTTACTGTTATAAATAATTCAATTGTACACACATCTTTGTACATATTATTGATTATTTGTTTAGGGCCACCGAATCACAGATAAGTCAGGTGTTTAGAGTTATAAGGGCAGACAATGTGATTGTACGTACATACATGTCTGTCTATCTGCATTGCACATCAGACAGGCTGTGCCTCAGACTTCCAGGCAGGCATTAGACTTCTAGGAATGAGACACATACATCCACTCACCTGTGATCAAGCCAAACACACTTACACAGTTTTGGCAAAGTGAAAGCCTTTATTATTATTTATAGAAAGCAAACATTAAATGATAACAACAGATTCCCAAAGGAGAACCGCTTACCCTTTCCCAAATTACCCATGTTCATTCTTATGTCTCTGGGCAGGCATGCTGAGATTCAGGTCAGATGCAGTATTTTCATCACTGCTGCCTCCAGTTACCAGCATGTGCCTGGGACTGGGTGGTGGAGTGGGCAGAGGGAGAAGGTGAGGCCTGCATCGCTGCCAGCTGGAAGACCCCTGCACAAGATCTCCCGAGCCTCTGCCACTGGGCCCTTCTAAGCCTCTGTGGCCAGCTCTCACCAAGCTACCCAGGCCTGAAGGGTTTCTTGCAGCCAGGCTACCTGGGCCCCTGCTGCCCAGGTTGGGAGGCATGTAACCCCTGCATGGGGTACACTCAGACCTCTGCCCTGCATGGGCAAGTGTTAACAGCTCTTTTGGTTACACCAGCAAGCTTCCTCCAGAAGGCATTCAGCTCTTGCTCCGTGGGCCAGGCAGACTCTCTCACCACCTGTCGCATTTGCTCTTTCTTCTGGGTCTAGGAGGTTCTCAACACAGAGACCTCTATCCTTGGTCCAAAGGAGATGCTCTGCTCCAGACTCTTCTTCTTGATGGTAGTAAGGTCTCCCTCAACCTCTATGGGATTGGCTTTTTTAAGCCTAGTAGGATGGTAAAACTAACCAATCCTCTTGGTAGGCCACAGTCACCTTATTTGCATAGTCATAGTAAACTGTCCAGTCCCCGCAAGGGTTTTATACACCTTATTCGCACAGTCCCTGCCAAACATTTTGTGGGAGTTATAAGACCATGACTAGAAAGGCCATATAAAAGCAATTCGCTGCATCTCGGTTATAATTAAACTATTTCTGTCACATTCTGTTGGATTAGAGTGTCTGACTAGGCTCCTTTCTCCCGACTTTTAGTGGTGACACATTTTTTAATGAAGGAGTCAGATGTAATACTACTACTACTATGTACTAACCGTTGCTATCAAATCGATTCCAACTCATAGAGACCCTACAGGACAGAGTAGAACTGCCCCATAGAGTTTCCAAGGAGCACCTGGTGGCTTCGAACTGCCAACCTTTTGGTTAGCAGCTGTAGCTCTTAACCACTATGCCATCAGGTTTTCCGATGTAATACTAGATACTCATATTTAACAAAAATTAGTACCTGGATCTCGAACAATTTATATTTACTTAAATTTAAATAAATCAGCTGTGATTATGATCCTTTATAGTACTTAATTTTATTTATAATTAGTTTATAGCTATTTTTTCATCTTCTTTTCTTTAATTTTGATTTCTTTGAATTGTCATTGTTTCCAATGATAAAAAAGCTTGCTTTAACTATTTTATTTCTCTTCTTTTCCATATTTTGTGCAAAGCAGAGAATAATTAGTTCTCACACATTGCAACCAATTATTGGTATTTTGTTTCCTTGATGTTAGACTTTGGTAGCAGAGTCAAAGAGAAAAATGACTCGTTTCCAGGAGACTCATTACCTTTCTCAACTTACTAGGCTATTTTTTAAAATAATATTTTATTGTGTTTTTGGTGAAAATTTGCACAGCAAATTAGGATCCCATTTAACAATTGCTACACAAATTGTTCAGAGACATTGGTTACATTTCTCACAATGTTTTAACATTCTCATTAATTCCCTTCTGGATGTTTCGCTTCCAGTAATCTGGTTTCCCTGTCCCCTTACCCTTTCACCTTTGCTTTATAGTAATTGTTGACCATTTGCTCTCATATAGATGATTTTTTTAAATAGGTTATTTTTTTATTTGCACTAAATGAAACCCCAGAGATCTGGAATTAGTGAAAATTTTAATCCCTTTACATTTGTGACATTGGGCTTATACCTTCTAATCAGGTAACTATTTCATAACTTTCATTTGTTTGAACAATATAGTGCTTTTTATCCTAAATATCTCATAGAACTTATACTTTTGTAAAGACCACATGTAACCAGCATGAGTTGCTCTGCAAAGTCATAGTAAAAACAGTCACACTTCTTAATATTCTAATTGAATACTCAAGCACCAATCTGCTTCGTGAGAAAAAAAAAAAAAAAATCCTCCTCTGGGCTGCCTCTTTTCCCCTGAATTTTCAAAAAACTTAGAGACTTAGGCAGCAATCTGGTAGTCTATCAATCCTTACTATCCTTACTTCTCATTGCCACATGGTGTCGCTATTGAGAACCACTCCTCTATCTTCTAACAGAAATTGCTGGTTCCAGTGGCCATAGGTCTTTGAGAGATGGCAGTGTGGAGCTCTGCCAAGCAAGGCCACAGCTTGCAGTCCCTGTCACTTCTGGTTCATAAGCAGCCACCCCCAAAACTGGGTTTGACATTCACCTCCTCACTCTTCCTACACATGGACTATATCCACTGTCGCTTTCCTTTCCTAAGAATAAACATTCCCGGAGGTTGGGCTTTTTTTCCCCCTTTTTAACATTAAAAAAAAGGTTCCATTTTAGCTCCTTTCTACAGACAAAGGTACTCACCTGTCCCTTTCTAAGTAAAAGTCTCTTCCCTATTCTCTTCCACAAAAGTCTCATTATTTCCTACATTTACTGCCCAGAAGACCTTTTGCCTTGCACCCAAAAACCCAAAAAAACCAAATCCATTGCCATCTAGTCGATAACCTCTTCCAAATAAACCTGTATCTGGGATTCTAGAGTACCTGATGCTTCCCTGTTTTTAAGAGGAAAGTGAAAGCTGTTCATTTTCTGGCACTACTTCAAAAGAAAAGGAAAATAAAATTTAATCCCTAGAAGAAACACTCATTTGCTAATGTAACACACAAAATTTTAATTCAAACATTATCCACTAAAACTTTTAAGCTCTGACATATGAAAAAAATGAAACCACTAACTCTGCTTTTTGAGTATTTCTCATCTCTCTCCCAAAACACATCTTTTTAAAAACACAAGTGGTAGATTATTCAGATTGATGATAGTCACATTCTAATGCATCAACAAATAGTGATTGGGCACATCAATAAGTTACTGAAGTGGATGTAAAGAAGATAGATGCAGGATTTGGTGCCAGCCATCTAGGGGATTGCACAGCAGCTAGGGAAAGAAGACATACACACTTTAAGTTGACCTTTCACATGAGCACAGTAAGGTACATGCCAAATGCAAGACAAGAACAAAAGATGCTTCAGAACATGAGAACAGAGAGAGAACGCATGGGTTGAGATAGTGAGCAGAGACGTTCAGGGGGCTTGATTGTGACTTTGCACTTAAAGAAAAGTAGGATCTAGATGGAACGAACAGATTAGAGAATTTCAGATGGAACTTTACTCTGTGGGCAAGGAGCGCTCACTGAAGAACAACAACCTTTATTGAACCACACTATATTCCCAGCTCTGGGCAAGGTAATTTACACATAGTACTAAATAGAAACCAAACCATGACATAGACTCGTTGAGCTATGTATTATCGTCTCCATTGACATATGTGGGAACTGAAGATCACGAAGTTTAAGAGTATCTATTTCTTTGTTGCTGCTTCTTGATTTCAATGCTTATTTCTCTTGCATTCAAACAAATAATTAACTTTCACAGAAAGCTTTTGTATTTTTAGGATGAATTAAATATGGGAATCACTAGTAATACCCAGAAGATTAAACTTTAGTCTGAACTTGATATATTGTTCCTCTCTCTTTCTCACACACACACACAGATACACCACTATTTCTCAGATTTCTCTTCCAGAAATATTGTAAATTCTCCAAGAATATTTGGAAATTTTTGAAAGGGAAAGAGAGATGAGTAAGCAGACAGTGAGACACAAAGATATACCATAACTAAAAATATGAGCAGACGTTCTTACAATCTGGTGTTTGGGTATCATGTATAATATCTTTTAGGTTATCCCTCCAGTGAATATCCTCAGCTCTTTTCTTATGAACAAAACTAGCTCCTTTCATGCAAAGTGCACCATTTCTCTGGAACAGAGTTAAACAAGAAATCAACCTATATATCTTGTAGGCTCAGCCTCTCCACCTTAGTGACTGAGTCTTTCATCTTCATTTGCATAGGATAATATAATTTGAGCAAAATCAATATCTATTTAGCTGTATGTGTAAAATGTAATTCAAAATCTCCTATTTTGTTAGTAATTTCAAGTGAGTCATTCCTAGACAGCAGGGCAGCACATTTATATCAAACCCCAAAGTAAATATAAGGATGACACAGGTGACAGTTAAGACTGGTTGAGGGTGAAAATATGGTAATTAATATAAAGCTTTTTTTTTTTCACTTGGTGGAAAAGACAAACAAAAACAAAAACCCTCTAGGGAGAAGGCCTCCAGCAGGATACCTGATGAGCTTAGGTGTTTTCAAAGCCCTTCTACTACAGCATTCAGCTCTGCTGGTCCATATAAATATTAATGGGGCTATAATATAAAGTAAAAAAATCAGTGAGCTTCAAACTGAAAGTTCTCTGCACTTCAGTTGATTCTAGGTAAACAAAAGGCACAGTGATATGGAATTACTTCTCTGATTTTAAAATCAGTACTAGCATTCGACCAAATTAGACTCTCTGCTAACCCACAAACCACTGTGGTGACCTTGGGCCACCTGTAAATCATATAAAAAGATTAACTTGAGGAAGGCACACAGAAATAAACCAAATAAAAGATAGGGTGGAAGATTTCACAAATCATTCCACAGCAATAAACAGTGTTTGCGTCTAAAAAGTACCAACTAAATGCCAGTGGTAGACTTGGGCATCCAAAGGGAGGTGCTGGGGAAAAACATTTCACTCTGCATGGATTGACAATTGACACCTCTTATAAAATGCCTCACAACAATCATAGAACTCTTTCAGATTGCTCACTTGCTCAATCAGTTTTATGATAGTCCTTCAAAGTGTTCTAGCTATTCAAGTCAAATATAGCTGAGTGACGGTGTGTACCTGGAAAGGTCTCAGGCATTCCCTGAAGAGAAGTGACAATTTAAAAGTTATGGCAAGATGGGCTAATCAGTTACACATTCACCCCATGAATGCCCAGGAGCTACCAAGGCTGAGTACTGTCTGGGTGTTAAGCAGGAAGGAAGACTGGGGAGTCTGTCCACAGAGAAGGAAATGGCTAACCCTGCTGGTAAAGCTGATTGGCCTATCTGTGTCTTCCATTCCACCCCCTTTCCTCACCCGCCATTTTTAGTTTCAGTCAGAGCCATTAACCTCTGATTAACATCTAAATAACTCTTCCCCTTCCAAAGTGTAGTTCCCAACATTTAGATGAGTTTCATCTTGAACTGAAACTAGTGAACAAAAAATACTTAGCAAAAGGCATCACAGGGGCACTGACCTATCAAAGCAGGGGAGAGTCATAAACATTGGTAGCGCCCGCACTGCCCAGCTTTCCTACAAGCCTGCACTAAGGGAAATGGCTCCTCAATTGAACCTGAGACTGAGTTACTCAGGACAAAGTCTATTATTTAGCTATTTTTAATTTATGTAAAACCTTACCTAGTCCTTCATGCTAGTTTTTATCATTTTGCCATTGTTTCCTATTTTTAATTTTCTATCTCTTTTTCATTAGACCATCTTTAGCTTAGCTTACTGCCCATTTTTTCCACTTTTTCTTCTCTCTTTGAACTCAAGACCAAGAAATAAGTGCACAAATCAGTTATAAGGAGAGTTTCATGCCCAGACAGAAAATGATGGGTGCCTGTCTCAGCCAAACACTGAGGCAGGATAGGCGTAGTATGAGAGAGTGCACTGAGACAGGAACATGAAGTAAAACCAGGAAGGCCAAAAGGACATATAGCCCAACACACTCAATGCCATCAAGTTGATTCCAACCCATAGAAGCCCATAGGATTTCCAGGGCTGTAAATCCCTATGGAAGCAGACTGCCACATCTTTCTCCCGCAAAGCCTCTGGTGGTTTTGAACCGCCGACCTTTCTGTTAGCAGTCGATCACTTTAATCACTGCACCGCCAGGGCTCATATAGACACATATATAAAGTAATACGAAGGGAGATAAAACCCACGGCAAGTATGTAAACGAAAAACCTGCCAGGTGTTTCACTGGCAATAATCCAAAAGTTGGATGACACTCTGTATTGAGGAGGCTGTGGGGGAAAGGCACTCTTATTCATTGCTGGTGAGGGGGTAAATTGGTTTAACTCCTAAGGAAGGCAATTTGACACTATCTATCAAAACTGCCAATACATATATACTTTCATTCCATAATTCCATTTCTGTGAACTTATCCTACTCATACATGTAGATAAAAAGTTATAGATTTACATGGTTATTTACTACAACATTCTTTGCACAGCAAAACATTGGAAACAACCCAAATAACTATCAATACAAACAAGTAATTTAGGACACATCCATAATCCATACAGTGGCATACTATATAGCTGTAGTAATAACACTAATAAAACTTTTTGGGAAAGTCTACAAGATAAGAACAAGGCACAGAACACTATGCATAATACACTAATTTTTAATACAAAGGAGCGGGTATGGTGGCCACGGCTGCCCAGATCTCCGGCTACAGGAATACAGTTGACTGACAGCCCCACCCTCCGCTGTCTGGATCCCCCTCCAGACTCGAGGATGTGTTTCCCCCAGGCTACTTCCAGCCAATGAGAGAGCACAGCAGTGTACCAGCACTCACCTGCTCCTACAGGGCCTGTTGTTACTGTCAGTTGCCCTCCAGTGACTCTAACTCATGGTAACCTTATTTATAACAGAAAGAACTTTGCCCTGTTCTTCATCATCCTCACAATTTCTAGCCTGTTCAAGTCCACTGTTGCAGCTTCCCGTGCAGTAGGTTAGATGCTTGTACTTAGCTTTTGCCGATTCAGCGTTGCTTCTCCCTGGTTCCGGAGGCTTGTGTAGACTCTCTGCTGCTCAGATTCTCCCAGTGTGGAAAATGTATCCCGAGCAGTGCCAGTCCATCTTACCAGAGGTTTCCCTTGCCCTCACTGCCCCTCTGCTTCACCAAACATCATGTCCTCCTCTAGTGATGTATCCCTCCTGATGACACGTCCGAAGAAAGCAAGTCAGACAGTGTTCTGTCATGATCCATTAGGTTTTCATTGGCTAGTTTTTGGAAGATTACTAGGCCTAGTGTTCCGATTCTTCTCAGTCTGGAATCTCTGTGGAAACCTGCCTACTATTAGTGGCACTGCTGATATTTGCAATACCAGTAGCATAGCTTCCAGCATCACAACAACACACAAACCACCAAAGTACCACACACTGACAGACAGGTGGTGGCTACAGGACATAGAAGTCCTTCAAAGGGCAACTTGGACTGGGGGACTCCCCACTGGCTGAGAGCTGTGCTGCAGTCTGGGATGCTTCCTGACCTCTTCCTGCCTCCTCCTCCCAGAACCATAGGCCTCCTCTCCCTGCCTCCCCCTGCTTCTCTCCCCTCATCCTTCATCAGAATTTCTTTTTTTTTTTTTTATAGTTGGTTCCTGAATATTTTTTTTATTGTTGTAATTAAATGAAGTTTACATTTCAAGTTAGTCTCCCAAGCAAAATTTTTTTTTTACATACATTGTTATGAGACTCTAATTGCTCACCCCATTCTGCGACAGCACACTCCTCCTTTCCGCCCCTGATTCCGAATGACCATTCAACCAGCTCCTAACTCTCTCTGCCTTCCCATCTCACCTCTGGACAGAAGCTGCCCCTTTGGTCTCTTGTATCTACTTGACTAAGAGGCACACTCCTCACGAGTATCACTTTATGTCCCACAGTCCAGTCCAATCCCTGTCTGAAGAGTTGGCCTC
>NW_004444198.1:92995-100529 GCF_000243295.1 Trichechus manatus latirostris
GTGTTGTCCTTCCCTTCACCTAAGATGATTCTTATCTACTATCTAGTTAGTGAATAACCCTCACCCTCCCTCACCACCCCCGTAACCATCAAAGAATGTTTTCTTCTGTATTTAAACCTTTTCTTGAGTTCTTATAATAGTGGTCTTATACAGTATTTGTCCTTCTGTGACTGACTAAATTCTCTCAGCACAATAAGTTACAGCTTCCACCAAGTTATACGATGTTTCACAGCTTCATCGTTGTTTTTTATCGTTGCATAATATTCCATTGTGTGGATACACCATAATTTGTTTATCCATTAGTCCGTTGATGGGCACCTAGGTTGCCTCCATCTTTTTGCTATTGTGAACGTGCTGTGATGAACAGAGGTGTGCATATATCTATTCTTGTGACAGCTCTTGTTTCTCTAGGATATATTTCAAGGAGTGGGATAGCTGGATTGTATGGTACTTCTATTTCTAGCTTTTTAAGGAAACACCAAATCGATTTCCAAAGTGGTTGTATGTACCATTTTACATTCCCACCAACAGTGTATAAGTGTTCCAGTCTCTCCACAACCTCACCAGCATTTATTATTTTGTGTTTTTTGGAATAATGCTAGTGTTGTTGGGGTGAGATGATATCTCATTGTAGTTTTGATCTGCATTTCTCTAATGGCTAATGATCGTAAGCCATTCATGTGTCTGTTAGCTGCCTGAATATCTTCTTTGGTGAAGTGCCTGTTCATATCCTTTGCCCATTTTTTAATTGGGTTGTCTTTTTGGTGTTGAGGTTTTGCAGTATCTTGTATATTTTAGAGATTAGACACTGATCAGATTTGTCGTAGCCAAAAATTTTTTCCTAGTCTGTAGGTTGGCTTTTTACTCTTTTGATGAAGTCTTTTGATGAGCATAAGTGTTTGATTTTTAGGAGCTCCCATGTATCTCGTCTCTCTTCCGGTGCTTGTGCATTGTTACTTATGGTTCATATTGCCTTCACCAGCATTTCTGATCCCTCTTGGTAACAGCTTCTTGGAGGACACTAACCAACAACTGGGAGTATAAATATGGGCTTAGAGCTGCATAAAGAAACTCCAGAAGGAGAAGAAGGGCACTGGTCCCCTCTGTGAGGGCTTATAATTAGACCATACAATATAGGGTTGGGAGAGAGACTTTCTACTATTTCTACATATGTACACATACACAGGAGTCCCTGGGTGGCACAAACACTAACACTCTCGGCTGCTAACCAAAAGATTGGAGGTTGGAGTTTTAAGTCCACACAGAAGTGCCTCAAGAGAGAGGTCTAGAAATCTACTTCCAAAAGATCACAGCCAATGAAAACCCTATGAAGCATGGTTCTACTCTGACACACGTGTCACAATGAGTCAGAATCAACTCCACGGCAACTGGTTTTTTGGTTTACACATATACATATATATACAAATGTATATATATAAACATACATGACTGATAACCTATTCAAAGAATGAAATAAAAATATTAAGCGTGACTACTGGAAACAAGGAAAGAAAGTAGCACAGGAGCTGGGGTGCTGAGCTGAGACTCAGTTAATTCAGATAGAATTCCAGAACTCTACCCCACAGCCACAACCACAGCCACAGCTGGTGTTCACAATCACCACTTCCAAACTCAGGAGCTCAATTCCTGTGTGGCTTATATAAAGCCTGTGTGATAAAGTTCTATCTGCTGGAAAAGAATGAAAGCCCTAGAATAAAAATCACTCATCTACTCTGTAGGAAAATAAACCAGTAGGAAAATAATCCTCCTTCCTCAGCTGTTCTCCAGAACAGCATTACAACAAAGGCCCATGTAGCACAGAGGGATTTCGAGCACAGGGTTGCTAATTTGTTTTCAGAAAGGTACAGGACAGATGGGAAATAAAGTCCACCATTTCTGGGATACCTACTGCCTTCCTACTTAGGCTGTCGACAGCACTAACATCCTTTCTAAACTATAAGTGAAGGTTCTCCTTTTAGCTCTTTGGAGGACTCCTATGTCCTGATTTCTTTAACAATCCTTGAGACAGAATTGGGAAAACCATCCTCATTTGGCCAGATATAAAAATTTAAGATTTTTAAGTTATTTTGTTTTCATTTTTAATGAAAGCCAATAAAATCTTCTTATCAGCTGAATATTTCACAGAAGCTCTGAGATTAACTGATTTCCTGTATTGGATATTCACTTTTGGAGACAAATCAACTAGGATTTAAATCTCAGCTCTGTAATTTAAAACCTATGGAACTCTAGACCAGTTTCTTCACCTCTCCACCTCAATTTCTCAGCTGCAAAAGGGAGAGAATACAATTTACCTCTCATCAAATGAGAGGATCAAAATGAGACACACGGTGCACAGTACAGGTTGGCACATATAGGAATTCAACCCATAACAGAGCTCTCTCCCATCAATAATCAATATAAAAGTCTCCTTTTATAGTTGCCCTGGCTCCCTTACCTTTTACAAAGAGTATCTGCCAAGTTGAGCTGCATCAAAGTATGTGGGGCCACGTTCTTTTGCTCCGCGATGCCATTACTGTGGTGATTCATGCTCCTCTAGATCCAGTCAAAACTCAAATGGGTTTTGCATTTCCTGGCAGGCCTTATGTGATAGTAATCATCCCCAGTTCTCTACTTTGCCACTGAAGACCTACTTGTTCAGAGCAAATAAATCATCGAAGTTTGTTCCTGGGTCCAGATTTTAAAGCTATGGAATACTTTTCTCTTTAATTACTCATCCTCCCAACTCTGCCTCTCAGAGCAACACCAAGGACTTGGAGTCTTCTAAGATCAAAAGGGAAAGTTCAAGATGGAGGAGTTTGGTCTTCAGGCAAGGAATTAACCATAGAGGAAAAAAATAATATAAGAAGGACTGTGATTTAATGAGCACTCTATAAGTCAGGATGTGACAATTTAGCTTGATTAATTGGGCTGTATGTTCAGGAATTAAGCACAATAGTGGGTCAAACAATAGCCTCTCTCCAGTAGTGAGGACTGTTAAAAATAATCATAACTCACCAAAATTTGAACATAAGGTTTATTCTGAGCAGTTATTCTATATGCATATAGGGAGACCATTTTGATTCCAGAAAAAGAAAATGGCTTGAAGAAGCTAGGTACAATGAGGCTTGTAAAGAGAGGAGGAGGGAGAAATATAGAAGACCAACCATTGACTGTTCTTAACATGATTAATTGAACCCTGACTTCCCCCCTTTACTGAGATTAACTCTTATTGGGTTACTTTGGGCTTGTTGTTGTTGTTAGGTGCTGTAGAGTCTTGTCCAGTCCTGCACCATCCTCATGATTGTTGTTATGCTTGAGCCCATTGTTGCAGTCACTGTGTCAACCCGTCTTGTTGAGGGTCTTCCTCTTTTTCTCTGACCCTCTACTTTACCAAGCATGATGGCTTCTCCAGGGACTGATCCCTCCTGATAACATGTCCAAAGTATGTGAGATGACGTCTTGCCATCCTTGCTTCTAAGGAGCTTTCTGGCTGTACTCCTTCCAGGATAGATTCGTTCGTTCTTTTGGTGGTCCATGGTATATTCAATATTCTTCGCCAACACCATAATTCAAAGGTGTCAATTCTTCTTTGGTCTTCTTTATTCACTGTCCAGCTTTTGCATGCGTATGAAGTGACTGAAAACACCATGGCTTGGCTCAGGCGTAGCTTAGTCCTTAAAGTGACATCTTTACTTTTTAACACTCCAAAGAGTTCTTTTGCAGCAGATTTGCCCAATGCAACACATCATTTGATTTCTTGACTGCTGCTTCCACAGGAGTTGATTGTGGGTCCAAGTAAAATGAAATCCTCAACAACTTCAATCTTTTCTCTGTTTATCATGATGTTGCTTTATTGGTCCAGTTGTGAGGATTTTTGTTTTCTTTATGTTGATGTGTAATCCATACTGAAGGCTGTGGTCTTTGATCTTCATCAATAAGTGCTTCAAGTGCTCCTCACTTCTGGTCTGGCTGCTAATAATTTGGCTCTTCACCCCCCTGCAGCCATGAGACTTTTTGAGATTTAAATTAGGAGGTAATGGTTTGACAACTGTTCTTTTCCAGGAGGATAAGACAATTTTACATTTCTGTAGAGCAGTTTCTGGCAGGCTTTGGCAATGTGAGTCAGGCTTTTTATGGTTAATATTTGGTTTCATGGATAAGAAAAATCTTAAAACCAAAGTAAGATGCCTGTTATTAATTTTCCTATTCAACAGGACAAAGTATCAAATGCCTGACTAGTGTTAGGTCAGAGTCAGCTGGAAAAAGAAGAAAAAATAAAAATCTCCTACTTACGTATAGACTGATTCTGTCTTTGTTCTGGGATAATAATTCTTGGTATCATTTTCTAAAAATACTTTTTTCCTCTCATTTTAACAATTGTTTTAGTCAACCAAGGGGATTCCAGAGACCACTGATGGTTGTTAAATTGTCCTTCCATGGTAATCTAGAAAGCCATTATATGTCATTCAGTACACACTGAAGTCTTGATTTTACAAGGCTCTAAAAGGCATTTTTCAGAAAATAAGGGGAAAAGGCAAAGAATGTTTATGAAGAAAACTACTGTCTCAAGGAATGTAAGTCTTTTGACATTTATTTGGAAGAAAACCCCACATCTGGTACTTTTTTCCCACAGAAGCTTGTGCTGTTGTAAACTGCACAGAAAATGGGACAAGGTGGGAAAATCCCACTTTTATTGCTAACTGCATGGTAAGGATCAGCATGAATCCAACTCCTACTTGGAAGTGGATCCAGGATTCTCCATCATCCTTGTCACCAGCCACCCATGTGGCACTTTCTTTCTCTCTGACCTTCACAACCCAGAGTTAGGTCAGAGACTCACCAGTTAAAGGGAGCCCATCCCCATTAGACTGTCAAATAGGCAGATGCCAGCTACAAGCCTGGAGAGACTACACAATGCCTCAACCTCCTGTCCTGCTGGCCACAGATTAGGGGCTAGTTTCCCACTACCCTTTCCAGATGCCAGCTGCAAGGATTAGAAGTCCACACTATGCCCCAACCTTCTGCCCTGTTGACCACAGATTCAGGGTTGGTTGTAAGACAGAGGTCCCCAGGCTGTGGAAAATTCCACTGCCTCAAACAACTTGCTTTGCACCTCCATAGCTTTACATTAACATCCTGGTTCCCCTTTCCTTAACTACTGCCCAGAACTAGAAGAAATTGGCGGAAGCCGGTTTAGGCACCATGTTAACATTCTGGATAACCTTTTAGCTTATTAAGTACCTCATGCATAGTAACTTCCTCCCTCTGGATGGAGTTTAACCATCATGTTCTGAACACACGATGCATGAAGTTATATGTAAACCCCATTGCTCCTGCATAGTATGATTAAGAATGTTGCTTATGTAACTTGTATGAAATTCCTGCCTGTAGCCCCATAAAAGTAACTTTCTGTCTTGCCCTCTCTGAGCAGTCTTGGAGGCAGCAACCCGAACTGTTCCTTTCCTTGTGCAACGAGATAAAAGCACCTTTCTAATCTCCTACCTTGGCCTTTTGTTTATTGGCTGAGACGAGTTGTGCCAAGCAAAACCTGGGGTTTCCACCCAGCAACAGTTCCCCACTACCCCTTCAAGACATCAGCCACAAGCCTGGAGAGTCCACACAGCACCCATACTTCTGACCTGCTGCGTACCGCCTGTCCCTGTAGGTTCCTTAATTCTCTACATTCACAAAATTCATGGAGACTAACCTGTACTTACAGTTACCCATTTATTATAACCGGAAAGGATATGAACAAAGAGACAGATCAGGCAAGGTTCAGTAGGAGTCCCAACATAGGGTCTCCATTATCCCCAGGGATGTGCCATCATCTTCCTTGCATGGATGATCTTGCCAATCCGGGAAGCCCGATTACTTACATGTTCAGGGCCTCTTATAACATTGCTTACTTATGATTGGGGCCTCAATGTATAGTCACAATCTATGGAATCAATGAATATGCATGATCGATTGTATCATGCCCCCTCCCTTCCTAAGGTTAGTTACCAGGTGTGGTCTTGGGGGCTCCCAACTCATTTGCACAAGTTTAAGCGTTGCCTAGCCACCCTGATTGCTCAAGAAAGTCCAAGGGCTATCTTTCAGGAAACCAAAGACAAAGGCCAAGTAGAGTTCTTTGTCCATAGAGCTAGAAAAAGGAATTCATATTAACATCTTCTTGTCAGGGGGTACACAAAGAACACAAACTAGTTTGTTTTCATTTAACAGTGAATAGCCTATGAATATTTAATGCTCTTTTTATGTTTACAAAATACATTGCTTTTTTGAAAAATAGCCAAATATTTTAAAACACCTATTAGATTCTCCTATGATGATGAATAATTTAACTTGCCTTTGCCTTTTGTATTGAAAGAAAATTAAACTGGGGCAGTTTCTTATCAGTATTTGAGCACGCACAGAAATCTATGGCTCTGCAAAATTAAAAGAAAACAAATTTATAAACACAGTGTTACCAAATCAAATATCATTTCTTTACCATATAATAAAGACTGTGACTGTAAATAAACAAATGTTGGCTGTATTAATGCAATGTTTTCCATACCAAAAGAGATCACAGTGTTTCGACTATGATGAGGGCATTGGGTGGAGCTGGAGTACAGACTCACTGTATTTAGACAGAGGCAGGTTTTAATAGAATGTTGCATAAAGAAAAGTAGCATAGATTTGAAGTGTGGACGTTTATTTCCCAGTACACAGCAAAGCCATAAAGGAGGTGGAAGCATTATAAAGCAGTGTTGTTTGGAGTAAAATCCAGACACAAAAAAGTAGACAGAAAAGGACAAGTAGAGGGCTTTGAATACTTTATAGCCTGTGTATGGAGGTGTATGTGGACCCCAAAACTCGAGGTTCTTGCCATGAGTAAAAAAATAGCTGGCCTAAATCTAAAAAAGACTCTATGTTTTAATCAAGCTGTAGCTAGGCCTGAAAACTTCATTGCTACTCTGAAGAGGCAATTCAGCTTCTTGTCAAAGTTTAATGGCTAATACCACAAAAGGAGTAAGGGTCAGGATTTTTTTTAGCTTGTGCTAGGAATTTTTTGTTAAAAGGTATTTGTCAAGAATGTTTATGCAGCTTGTCCTTGGGAAAAAATTACTTTGGTCAACATAAGGTTAGAAAATAGGATTGATAATGTTAAGATGAAGCCCTGCAATTGTCTCATAGCTTTGTAACCAGGATGAGGTAAAAGTCAATTAACCAAGTCTTAATCTAATTTACTAATTCTTTCAAATCAGACTTTATTCACTCACTGAAACCTTTGCCCCTTTCTGCAGACTCTTTGTATAAAAGATATAACTTGTTACCTTTTGATAAGAGGGAAAGGTGAACTTGCAGAAAATGGACTCCATCATTCCCCAGAATGCTAACAAACAGACTTGCTAATGTTAAAAAGTACGTCTTAGTTCCAGGAGGTTAGAGAATAATGTTAGGCTAGAGATTAATATTAGGTTAGAGATAAATGTTAAAAATGTTTGTGGCTTGATAACCCCTTGTAACTTTCTTTTTCCTTGTAACTGCCCCC
>NW_004444198.1:100629-114245 GCF_000243295.1 Trichechus manatus latirostris
GCCCCCCGCCGCACACCCCCCCACCTTTGGTGCCTGCAACCTGATAAAAACCTCACTGTTCTCCCTGCATTGTGGAACACTGAGACATCCTACTGGGATGTTAAAGTGTCTCCTGTTTCAGGAGTCTCTAAATAAAACTCTGTTTTCACTTCTAACAGAGTGTCAGATTGGTACTTCACTACAAGCCATACATACAGCAGGTGCAAGTAACTACCTGAGTTATTTAAGCCAAAGAACACTTTCACCTGAAATATGTGGCGTATTAAAACAGGTTAACAGAGGGTTATTGTGAAGTTTAAATGAAGTAAATTTTGTTTCTTGCAATTGTTACTTAATGTATTGTACAAACAATACACAAATGGGAACGGGGCATTCGAATATACTATAATTTAAGAATCCTTGACACTGAGGACACTGATTCAATAAGAAAATAATACATATTGATTTTTGTTGCAATTTGGGCTGAGGTGGTAGATGATTTGTCCAGTTTGTTGTACTTATTGTTAGCCCTTACTACTTAGAGAGAGGAGTGTGGATGGTAGCAGTCACTTCCCAAGGTGTGGCTCAGCTCTCTGGAACAATTTCCACAGCTGTAGAATGGGGATAATAACAGCACCCATCACAGGGTTGTTGTGTGCATTAAATGAACTAGGACATGTGGAGTGTTTAGAATGGCACCTGGTGCACAGTAAGCACTCATAAATACTACCTGTTAGTGTCATGTGCCCCTTCAACCAAGAATGTGGCTGCTCACTGCCTGTGGTCCTCACTGACCAGACTGGCAGTGATGCAGTGTTCACAGAAACAATGGTTGATTGGAAGCCTATTGGCAGTGACCTCAGATACCATCTTAAATCTCTATTCAAGTTCAGGAGGCTCCGCTGGATTTATAGGATTGGCAGCAGCAGCAGGAGATCAGCAGTGCCCATTGACTGAAGCTGGCTTCAAAGCCACCTTTTCTACGAAGTGTCAAAAACTCTTTCAACATTTTTCTTTTATTCATCAGATTACCCTCGAATGCATTTGAGATTGAAAATATGTAACAAACCTGATCACATTTAACAGACTCATGTATACCAAGATAGGGTCTCCATAAAGTAACTCTGATGGGCCTTTGCCTCATCCTCTCCCTGTGATGCTTCTCCAGTATGCGTTGACTCCCTGTGATGCTGCCAGCACACACTCTCCCCAGAGCTGTGCCAGTAGGTAGAACTAGGATGCCAGTCACCCAGGGCCAGATTAACCAATAAGCAAGTATGCACGGGCCCAATTGTGCCTTTCCACCAATGTGCAGTGCACAATTTCACCTGTACCCACCACATTAAAGATATGGTGAAACCCATGTGAGATTTCTCATCACAGATTATAAAGTAAATACAATTAAACCCATGCTTACCTTGCTCAATGGAAGCCAGCGCATACCAGTGCTTACTGCTTAACCAGCCCCTGCTGAATCATTCCAGCTTCCCAAGACTGAAGTGGGCTCCTAGGAGGCAGGACTTTCAGTTTTAAAACCCGACAATCCCAGGCAAACAAAGATGAATTGGTCACCCTAGGTAGAACCCCATCAGCAGCTACCATCTGTCACTTACACTCCTTTTCTAATCATCTATCTACCTAACTCATCAACTCCCCCATTAGCACTTGGCCTTTTGCCCCAATCTTTCTAAGGGAAGCAGTTCTTTTCCAGGAATAACACACCTAGATCCACTCTCTCTCCCTGGGGCCACCTCACAATAGGGCAGCTGGCTTCACCCACACTCAAGTGCAGGGAAATTAAGCTCTACCTCTTAAGGGGCAGAGTATAAAGAATTTGTAGTCATATCTTTAAAGCCAGCATGATGGCAAAGGCAAATTTGATAATTTCATAAAACAGTCTGTGCCCAGCCATCAATACCACCATCTAGAAACTAAATCAGCAAAAAGTCCACACCTGTCTTCAGGATCTAACATATGCAAGTCATTCAACTACATTCTAGCCTGGCCTTTTCTGCTTAAGAGAAAGCTGGATTCTTCTGTTGCCACAATTCAACCTAGAGACACCCTGACAATATTATGTCCCTGGAAATGGCACTCCTAGGAGTGCTACCTTTTGAACAGAAGTGATAACATGTATTGCATAGTCAACTTTGGGAATTATATCAATACTTTTGCCCTTATCCCATAAGCTATAGGGTCAGGCAGTGACCTAAGAGGAGAAGCAGTGAAAACAAAAGGACCTAAACATCTCATCAATCCACTAAACCAAACCACCTCTAAGTCAGTGAAGGATAGTTGCGTGCTTTCCTGTTTTCACACATGCATTTCATTTCTTTTCTCATTCAAGGGTGCTATTGGTGTTCATTTTAATCCATCACACATTCAATTGTGTTCTTCAGCAGGATGAGTAAAGTAAAGGAAAGAGGGCAAAGAAAATTTTATTTCTGAGCTAAAGATCCCACTAAAGATGTTATGCACAGAGTAGTTAGGATGAGAGTCCAGTAAATTGTTCTATTTAAATTATTATGTTAGTATATTTTATCAAGATAATAAAGTTTTCTTAAAGATATCATGATTTGTTTTTATTCTGTAGTCTATCTTGCAACTGATGTTTCTACACATTCTATTTTAGGTGACCACGTGATTTTTACCTCCGATCTCTAGCAAGTACTCCAAAGAAGAAAACATTCTGAAAAATCAATCAAGTTTTCTGTGAAGTCAAGTCCAAGTAACATCTCTGTCTTAACTACAAGCAGAAGAAATGAAGCACATTATCAATCCATATGAAAACATTAACAATTCAGCAAGAAATAATTCAGACTGTCCGCCTGTGGTATTGCCAGAAGAGATATTTTTCGCAATTTCCATCATTGGGGTTTTGGAGAATCTGATCGTCCTTCTGGCTGTGATCAAGAACGAGAATCTTCAGTCACCTATGTACTTTTTCATTTGCAGTTTGGCCATTTCTGATATGTTGGGCAGCCTGTATAAAATCTTGGAAAATATCCTGATCATGTTCAGAAACATGGGTTATCTTAGGCCTCGTGGCAATTTTGAAACCACAGCAGATGACATCATTGATTCCATGTTCATTCTCTCTCTGCTTGGCTCCATTTTCAGCCTGTCTGTGATTGCTGCTGACCGCTACATCGCAATATTCCATGCACTGAAGTACCATAGCATTGTGACCATGCGCCACACTGTTGTCATTCTCACAATCATCTGGATATTCTGTACAGGGAGCGGCATCACCATGGTGGTCTTCTCCCATCACATCCCTACAGTGCTCACCTTCACCTCTCTGTTTCCTCTGATGTTGGTCTTTATCCTGTGCCTTTACGTGCACATGTTCTTGCTAGCCCGTTCCCATGCTAGAAAGATCTCAACCCTTCCCAGAGCCAACATGAAAGGGGCTATCACGCTGACCATCCTGCTTGGGGTTTTCATCTTCTGTTGGGCCCCCTTTGTGCTTCATGTCCTCTTAATGACATTCTGCCCAAATAACCCATACTGTGCTTGCTACATGTCCCTCTTCCAGGTGAATGGCATGTTGATTATGTGTAATGCAGTCATTGATCCCTTTATATATGCTTTCCGGAGCCCAGAGCTCAGAGATGCATTCAAAAAGACGATCTTCTGCAACAGGTACCAGAGGAATTATTGATCCCTGATTGGAGGAGCCACAGGGATAATATTGTCAAGTGACAGAATAATGTAGCATATCAACAAATACTAATGTACCCTCTTTCTTTTCCTTCCCTAATGGACATGAGAGACATCCACTGACTAGTGTTTCTAACAGTTTGGTTCTACGTGAACAGTCTTTTTGTATGAGCAACTTTTATAAATAAGAGATAAAATAATGTACTAAAAGGAAGGATGGAATACGAAGTACACACAGCAATACAAATTGATGAGCTTTGGGCTAAGGCAAAAAATTGTTCTTCTGTACATATCTAGCAAGTCTATCACTGGGTTGGGCTTCCAAGGCTATAACCCATTGCAACCAACTTCTAGAAGTTGAAGTCCCTGGCCAGAATGACTCAGGGAAGAAACTGTAGGATCTTTGTAAGCCAAAGGGTGCCAATAAATTGCTGCAGCTGAATTTCTCACTGCCTGTCTTCCACAGACATGCAGAGTTCCTACCATCCCTCCCTCTCTTCTGCCTCCCTGCTATATTGTAAGCCATCTCAGATATTTTTAAGAAGCAGATGGGGTATAAGTTATAAAATGTCAAATAACCAGCTTTAAATCTCCAATAATAAAGGAACCTTCTCTATTAGTCTTCTTTGCCTGCTCAGTATCCCACTGGCATTAAAATCCTTTCTTGGTTAAAACTTCTCATGCTTTGGAAGCATAAATTTCAAAGGAGAAAATAAAAATTTAATCCATTTTATTCATATGTGGGAAAAAATAAGGGCCAAGAGGAAAATTGCATTTGAAGAAGATATAATCAATTTTTGTGTATTTGTACAAATGTAGAAGTAAGAGAAAAGCCCCAATGTGCATTTTGTGGAATAAGGAGATCACGTGTGTGTTTACCATGCTTTTGGACTATGAGGAAAACCAATACCAAAACAACAGTTAAAGTGACAATTCTATTATTAGAGACCTAAGCCAGAGACCTAATGGAAAAAATTTACCACATTCCACAGATCAGTCTGAGGGGGAGATCGAGTCAGTGGAAAATTTCATCCTATCATCAGCCACAGGGAAAATACCAGATATTGAAAAGTGCTATCTATCCCTAATAGGAATGAAAGAAAGAAAAAAAATTATAAATTCTTTCATATTTAATAGTTAAAAAAGAAGCAAATTTTGATTGTAAGTCATTGATAGGCTGGAGAGTAGCTTAATGAGTGATGAGAGAAGTAAGCTCTTCAGATTCATGAAGGTTGGCTATTTAGGGCCCACTGAGAGCAGCAGCATCTTCTGGAAGAGGCTTTGGACTAAGAACGTTTTACATGAACTGTTCAAAGAAGATGACAACCACAAATCAGACTGATAATTTAATGATGGGTTGATATTAAGATGTGGGGAAAGACAGTGATGTTAGAAGCAGAGTATGGAGTAATATGGAGGACAATTACAGACATATTTCCAGCTGACTTGTATTGAAAATTGGAGAGAAGACCCACAATATGTTTTTTTGTCCACTGTTCTGTAGAAACACTTATGTGGCCCTTCTCAGTCACTAAATGGACTATATTACTCCAATGTATATTAACCCAGATTTATTATACATAAGATACTACATGTAAGCCTATTTTTAATAAAATTCAAAGCACAACTTCATAAATTATAATGTGTTATTTATAATTTTAAAACAATAATGTATAGCATATTTTTCTGATTGAGTATTCTCAATAAAATGTAACGTTCTTTGATTTTGCACTGTTCTATAATACTACAGAGGTAGTAGAGCAAGTTACCCTCTACCATAAATGGACCCCAAATACTAAGCTTATTGAGTCCTTTCCTTTCTAATGGCTTTGCTATTTCTTCATCACAACAAGCTCTCAGGTATCATGTCTGACTACTGTCGGAGGAAAAGTATCTAGAAATTCTTCCACCTCTGACTGCCTTCAATTTGTTGTGATTTTTCTGAGAAACAAGATAAACAGGCTATTCTAATAGTGCATAAAACAAAAATAAAGGCTGAGAGAGACCTGAAAGGACTCACACATGAATGAAATGCACGCACTTTAGCAACATTAAATGTTTATTTTGCTACTTTGGAGACATTTCAATTATAGGTTCCTGACTATAAGATCGCTATGAGTTAGAATCGAATCAACAGCAACAGGGTTTTTTTTGGTCGTTTTTTTTTTTTTTTTTTTAATAATTGAAATGTCATTGAATTAGGAAAATAAACATTAAATGTTGCTAAAGTGCAATTATAGGTCCCTGGCTATATTCAGGAGCCCTGGTGGCATAGTGGTTAAGAGATCAGGCTGCCAGCCAAAAGTTCAGCAGTTCAAATCCACCAGCCACTCCTTGGAAACCCTATGGGGCAGTTCTACTTTGTAGAATAGATGGCAACGGGTTTGGTGGGCTTTGGGGCTATACTCAGGAGCCATGGTGGCACAGCAGTTAAGAGCTAGACTACTAACCAAAAAGTCAGCAGTTCAAATCCACGAGTATTCCTTGGAAACCCTATGAGGCATCTACCTTGTTCTATAGGGTCACTATGAGTCGAAATCAAATCGATGGCAACAGGTTTAGCTATAGTCATATCAGATTAGGACCTTTAGTATTGATAATTACTGAAAATATCATGTTTTTTTTTAACCTCGCCCTCCATATATGATTCAAAATTAAAACAGTATCAAACTACACTTATTTGTGTAGGGAAGATGGACAAAGCTCATATTTTTTCCACGACTATTTCAATTCTTTTATCAAAATATCAAATATCACAACACAGATGAAACTTGAAAACATTATGCTGAGTGAAATAATCACAAAAGGACAACTATTGTATGACCTCACTTATTAAAAAAAAAAAAAAAAAGAACAGTCAAATGTATAGAGACCAAAGTTTATCAGTGGTTGCCAGGGGCAGAAGGGAGGGGGAAAAGGGAAAAACTGAATTTCAGTTTATGGTGATGGAAAAATCACATTGAGTAACGGTAGGGTTGTACAGCCAATTAATGTAATTGCTCTCAATAAATTATACACCTGAAAAAGTTGAAATGGCAAAAGTTACGTGATAGTTATAACAATGATCAAAAAAGAAGTAGCTGCTGAGGCTGCTTACGTACAACCAGACACCTCATGAGATTTGGTTCCTTGGTTGAGAGGTTTAGAGTCATGGCTTTGTGGGACATCCCAGTTAACTGGTCTATTAACATGTTTAGTGCTGATGTTCTACCTCCTAGTTTGTTGCCTAGTGCCTGGGATCTTAAAAGCTGTAAGAGGCCATTCAAGTTACAACAATTGGTCTCTATTCACCTAGAGCAACAGAGGAAGAAGGCGAGTCAGGAATAGGAGGAGGAAATGGAATGGGTGGCTAATTGCCTCCATGAACAACTGCCTCCTTTGCAATGAGACCAGAACTGGATGGTGCCCAGCTATCATTACCGAATGTTTTGATCAAAGATTCTACTGAAGAATCCTGATCAAAAGGGGTAAATGCAGAACAGAATTTCAAATTCTCATGGACTCCAAACTTTCTGGAGCCTTGGAGGCTGGATGAATCTCCAAAACTATTGCCCTGAGATGATCTTTAAATCTTACGCATTAAACCAAAAATATCCTCTGAAGTCTTCTTAAAACTAAACAATAGTTTAGCTTAACTAGTAAAGAATGTCTGCCTTGAGCACTGTGCTGTTTACAAGAACAATCTACGTGGGGCTCAAACTGACAACAGCATCTCGAAGGATTGGACGGGAAACTGAGGGGACAGTGAGTTTATCTTAATGTGGGGAAAACAATTTGGAAAAGGAGAGTGAGAATGGTTGCACAACTCAAAGAATATATTCCATGTCATTAAATTGTACATGTAGAAATTGTTGAATTGGTGTATGTTCTGCTAGTATATTTATATATTCTCAACAACCAAAATAAAATAAATTATAAAAAAAGAACTAACTATATGGGATCAAACTGACAACAGCATCTCCAAAGATTAGATAGGAAACTTAGGCAGCAGTGAGTTTATGTTAATGGGGGAGGAAAAATTTACAAAAGGAGGGTGAAAATGGTTGCACAACTCAAAGAATGTAATAATGTCTCTGAATTGTACCTACAGTAATTGTTGACTTGGTATATGTTTTGCTGTGTAAATTCTCAACAACAACAAAATATAAAATAAATTTCAAAAGAAGAGCATCCTTGGTTCCCTTCCATTAGACCATCTTTTTTACGATACCACTTGTTCTAACAAATTTGTGGGATAGTAAGTCAGGTATGATGCGGGAGAGAAGTGTCAGGGAGACCATGAGAAGTAACAAGTGTATTATACTTACAGTTCCCACAGACAAGGAGGCACAGCACACCATGACACAGGGCCACATAGGGGACTGCACCCAGGGACAAGGTTAACAAGCTGGAATTGTATGAAAGGGCTTAAGCAGGGTGGGGTTAGATAGGTTGCAAGAGCTTCCTGGGGGCTGGGCATTTTGAATAATTCCACAGGCTCCAGGACATAGGGGCTGTTCCTAGTTGTTGGGTACCTAGCCTCAGGATAATTAGCGTAGGTACATGATGTCCCATGGGTGTAAGTGCCTAAGTAGAGGAGTTGGAGAGTGGACTTAATCAGCTGCACTAGAAGGGAAATGGACCAGTCTCCAGACAAAGCCTCAAAACTGTCAACACAGTATTTAAAGAAAATGATATTGCAGTGATCATGTAACAGTGGAAGCTTCCTGGTCAGAGAAGAGTACTCATCATAAGGGCAAGCCTGGGGTCAGCCTGCTTTTGAGTTGAAGAATGAAAGCTCTCCACTACGCTACCAAAAGCAAGGAGGAAGTGAGCTTCCAAGGTTATCAGATTTGTCTCTCATCAAAGATGAACCACTGGGAACAAACATTCTTTTTTTAAGAGTCAGGGTCAACTATGTCTCCTATGAGAGAATATAGATGTGGCCTGGGCCTGACCTTCCAAATTGTTGACCAGCCACCTGTCCATTGCAGATTAAAAAGGCAGTCGAGAGGATATTCTAGACAAATGTTCAAATGTTTACAGTTTATTAGTGCAGGGCTGTAAGCCAGCATCTCTGTGATCTGGTTGCACTGTGTATTAACTGGGAAGACTCCTCCACAAGCCAAGCAGCCGGTCTAGGGTCTCCTATCTCCTGGACCCCATCTTCATTTATCCTTGACCTGCTAAGAAGGGAAGGGAGAGCTGTGGATAAGACTGAGTCTCCTTCCATTTGGGGAATTCAGGACAGCTTTTTACCATATCAGCCGCACATAGAAAAAAACCCATTGCTGTCAAGTCGATTCTGATTCATAGTGACCCTATAGGGCAGAGTAGAACTGCCCCCATAGGGTTTCCAAGGAGTGACTGGTGGATTCGAACTGCCGCTCTTTTGGTTATCAGCCAAGCTATTAACGACTGCACCACTAGAGCTCCAAAAGCACAAAGTGGAGATGCTGGGGAATGAACCCAGGGCCTCATACAGAGAAGAAGCAGGGATATGATGTCAGCCCTATGGCTTAACAGTACAATATCTTGGGCAAGTTACTAACCTCTCTAAACCTCACTATCCTCATATAAAAGATGGAAATCACCACAGAACCTATTAAGACTACTTTCAAAATAAATGTCATGTGCTCTTTGTTTTAATTTAGTCTTTAATAACATTCACATAGTTAAAAAAAAATACTGTGCAAAGTCTCCCCCTGCTGTTCTTCATCCACCAATTTCCTAACCCCTACCCACTCCCATGGAAACCCTGGTGGCTAAGTGGTTAAGAGATACAGCTGCTAATCAAAAGGTCAGCAGTTCGAATCCACCAAGCGCTCCTTAGAAACCCTATAGGGAAGTTCTACTCTGTCCTATAGGGTCATTATGAGTTGGAATTGACTCGACAGCAATGGTTTTTTTTTACCTACTCCACACACAGGTCAATATTGATTTGTTTCTTATGTATTCTTCCAGACTTATTTATGCAAATATAAGAAAATACAGGGAGGCGGGGCCAAGAAGGTGGAGAAGTCAGACACTTCCGGTGGTCCTTCTTACAACAAAGACCTGAAAAAACAAGTGAATTGATTACATATGACAATCTAGGAGCCCTGAACATCAAAGGAAAAGTTGAGGAATCGGAATGAGTGGCAGAGAGAGGGAGAGACGGTTCAGAAGTAGCAAGGAGTTGCCTGACCTGATCCAGTGGGAGCCGGAGCCTTTCAGGCTGATCAACTCATGGTCTGTGGTGAGCCAAGCAGCAGTGCTCAGGAGACATTTTCCACATCAGGAGAGACCCAACGGCAGAGAGTCTACTTGGGCATCCAGAACCAGTGAGAAGCAGCCCGCGATCAGTGAAAGATAAGTACTTGCGTCTGGCCTACTGAGTGAATCAAAAACACTCCCCATTCAGAAAAAACCTCTCTCCCATTTACCTCCCTGCTCCATGCTCTGCACTGGGTCCAGGACAGCTTCAGCGATTGCTGAGTTCCTGGAACGGAAGTAGGATCCATCATACACCCTGAGCCATTCTCCCGGCCTTGGAGAGGGAATAAATAAAAAATAACCTGCCGGCTCCTCTAAGCCAGAAACTCAGGGTATGCACTGCTCCTTTGCCTAGGCATAGGCATAAGGGGATCATGGACTTTGAGTGCCTTTCCCCCTGCAGAGACTTGTTGGGCCCATTTCAACACTGTAGGCCCTCATTACTACCGTACTACAGGGTATATACCTAAAGTCTAACTTCAACTGTTTTGGCTGTGAAATGGCAGGTTTGTGACATTTGACACAGCTCTGCCCATTAAGCAGGGTCTCCCCCTACTGACATCAGAGACCTGAGGACTGGTGGCTCTACCACACCACCTAGCCACCTGTGACAGGGGCCCAAGAATAAGTGGTGCCCCCCAGTCCTTACAGCCAACAGCATTGGGTCCTCATAGTCTGGCTATAAAACCCACCCACCTATGCACTCTAGAGAACAGGGATATGCTTTCCTCCCAGATATTTGGGGGTAGCCGTTGGCCTCCTGCCTTGCTCAGTGTGCGACCCCCTGCTGCAGCTGGATGCCTGTGCTTACACCAATTACTCATTCCTGTGTAAGATTGTAGGTGAGAGCCTGCACCACAAACTTGGACACCTGAGCTGAATCCATACAAGAGGAGTGGGCAGACTCTGGGCTCACTACTTAGTGGCAGGTCTGCCTACCTGGTGGCAGGACATTGCAGCTTCAGGGGTGCTGGTGATCAGGCTACTGCACAAGAGCAGCCTATTTGGGCATATCAAAACAAAACAAGAAGCTAGGACACAGTAAGCAAACATAAAATACATAAATATCATAACTTATTGATGGCTCAGAGACTACAGTCAATAACAAATCGCATGAAGAGGCAGACTGTGATGGCTTCAGCAGGCACCCAAAATAAAGAATCTAGAAATTTTCCAGAGGAAGAGAATTTCTTAGAATTACAAGAGGCAGAATACAAAAGATTAATATGCAGAAATCTTCAAGCAATCAGGAAGGAGATCATGAAAAACACAGACCAAGAAATAAAGGAAGTTAAGAAAATTAAAGAAGAGCAGAATCACAAATTTAACAGGCTGCAAGAATCAACAGAGAGAAGCAATCAGAAATCCAGAAGATTAACAATAAAACTTTAGAATTAGACAACTCGATAGAAAGTCATAGGAGCAGAACTGAGGCAATGGAAATCAGAATTAGTGAGACTGAAGATGAAGCACTTGACACCAACTTATATGAAGAAAAATCAGATAAAAGGATTATAAAAAATGAATAAACCCTAAGAATTGTGTAGGAGTCTATCAAGAGGAATAGCTGACAAGTGATTGGAGTACCAGAACAGGGGAGGATAACAGAAAATACAGAGAATTGTTGAAGATTTGTTGGCAGAAAACTTCTCCGATATCCGGAAGGATGAGAAGAAATCTATCCAAGATGCTCATCAAATCCCTAGATCCCAAAAGAAAGTCATTGAGACATATTATAATCTAACTTGCCAAAACCAAAAATAGAGACTTTTAAGAGCATCTAGGGATAAAAGAAAAGTCATCTACAGAGGAGAGTCAATAAGACTAAGCTCAGACTACTCAGCAGAAACCATGCAGACAAGAAGGCAATAGGATGATATATATAAAGCCTTGAAGGGAAAAAAATTGCCAGCCAAGAATTATATATCCAGTAAACTGTCTCTCAAATATGATGGCGAAATTAGGGCATTTCTAGATAAACAGAGGTTTGGAAAATGTGTAAAAACCAAATTAATATGACTAGAAGTACTAAAGGGAGTCCTCCGGTTAGAAAATCAATAACATCTGCTAATAAGTCAAGACTAGAACACAAGACAAAGCAACCTGACATCAACCCAGATAGGGAAGTCACATAAAGAAATAAAAGCAAAAACACTGAAAATAGAGAAAGAGAAATGTCAATATGTAAAAGATGATGACATTAAAACAAAAAAGAGGGACTAAAAAATGTAGTCATAGATTTTTCATATGGAGAGGAACTCAAGGCAATATAAAGAAATAAAAGGCTGGTTTAAACTTAGAAAAATAGGAGTAAATATTAAGGTAACCACAAAGGAAACTAACACTCCTACACATCAAAATAAAAAACAAGAAAAATATAAAAACTCAGCAAATACAAAATCAACAACGATGAAAAGAAAATACATAAAGAAAAATGTCCCAGGATGGAAAACTAAGTGAAACAAACTGTCAACAGCATACAAAAAAAGACATCAAAATGACAGCACTAAACTCATACCTATCAATAATTACGCTGAACGTAAATGAACTAAATGCACCAATAAAGAGACAGAGAGTGGCAGAAAGGATAAAAAAAATGATCCTTCTATATGTTGCCTACAAGAGACACACCTGAGACTTAAAGACACAAACAAACTAAAACTCAAAGAAGGGGGAAAAAATGTATCAAGCAAACAACACTCAAAAAAAGAGCAAAAGTGGCAATATTAATCTCTGACAGAATAGATTTTAAAGTAAAATCCACCACAAAGGTTAAGGAAGGACACTATATCACGATTAAAGGGTCGGTACACCAGGAGGACATAACTATAATAAATATCTAAGCACCCAAAGACAGGGCTCCAAAATACATAAAACAAACTCTAACAGCATTGAAAAGAAAGACAGACAGCTCCACAATAATAGTAGGAGACTTCAACACACCACTTTCGGTGAAGGACAGAACATTCAGAAAGAAGCTCAACAAAGACACAGAAGAGCTAAATGCTACAATCAACCAACTTGATCCCACAGACATATACTGAACACTCCACCCAACAACAGCCAAGTATACTTTCTTTTCCAATGCACATGGAACATTCTCCAGAACAGACCACATATCAGTCTATAAATCAAGCCTTAACAAAATCCAAAGTATCGAAATATTACAAAGCATCTTTTCTGACCATAAATCCATAGAAGTAGAAATCAATAACAGAAAAAGCAAGGAAAAAAAATCAAACACATGGAAACTGAACAACACCTTGCTCAAAAACTACTGGGTTATAACAGAAATTAAGGATTCAATAAAGAAATTCATAGACTCAAACGAGAATGAAAACACATCCTACCAGAACCTTTGGGACACAACAAAAGCAGTGCTCAAAGGTCAGTTTATAGTAATAAATGCACACATCTAAAAAGAAGAAAGGGCCATAATCAAAACATTAACCCTACAACTGGAACAAGTAGAGAACAACAAAAGAAGCCCTCGGGGGCCAGAAGAAAGGAAATAATAAGAATTAGAGCAGAATTAAATGAAATAGAGAATAGAAAAACATTTGAAAGAGTTAACAAGACCAAAAGCTGATTCTTTCAAAAGGTCAACAAAATCAATAAACCATTGGCCAATCTGACAAAAGAAATACAGGAGAGGAAGCAAATAACTTGTATAAGAAATGAGATGGGTGATATCACAACAGACCCAACTGAAATTAAAAGAATCATAACAGAATTACTAT
>NW_004444198.1:115184-116534 GCF_000243295.1 Trichechus manatus latirostris
TTATACACAGAAAACCCCAAAGAATCCACAAAAAAAACTACTGGAACTAATAGAAGATTTCAGCAAAGTTTCGGGATACAAGATAAACCCACAAAAAAAAATCAGTTGGATTTCTCTACACCAACAAAGAGAACTTCAAAGAGGAAATCACCAAACCAATACCATTTAGTATAGCCCCCAAGAACATAAAATACTTAGGAATAAATCTAACCAGAGATGTAAAACACCTATACAATGAAAACTACAAGACACTACTGCAAGAAACCAAAAGACACCTGCAAAAGTGGAAAAACATATCTTGCTCATGGATAAGAAGAATCAACGTTGTGAAAATATCAGTTCTACCCAAAGTGATCTACAGATACGATGCAATCCCGATCCAGTCTCCAACGGCATTTGTTAAGAAGATGGAGAAACAAATCACCAACTTCATATGGAAAGGGAAGAGGCCCTGGATAACTAAAGCATTACTCAAGAAGATGAACAAAGTGGGAGGCCACCCACTACCTGATTTTAGAACCTATTATACCCCCACTGTGGTTGAAACAGCCTGGTACTGGTACAACAACAGATACATAGACCAATAGAACAGAATTGAGAATCCAGACATAAATTCATTCACCTATGAGCAGCTGATACTTGACAAAGGCCCAAAGTCCGTTAATTGGGGAAAAGACAGTCTCTTTAACAAATGGTGCTGGCATAACTGGATATCCATCTGCAAAGACTGAAACAAGACCCATACCTTATACCATGCACAAAAAATAACTCAAAATGGATCAAAGACTTAAATATAAAATTGAAAAGGAGGAAGATTATGGAAGAAAAAATAGGGACAATGCTAGGAGCCCTAAAACATGGCATAAACAGAATACAAACCATAACTAATAATGCACAAGCACCAGAAGAGACGCTAGATAACTGGGAGCTCCTAAAAATCAAACAGTTATGCTCATCAAAAGACTTCACCAAAAGAGTAAAAAGACAACCTACAGACTGGGGAAAAACTTTTGGCTATGACAAATCCGATCAGCATCTAATCTCTAAAATCTACAAGATATTGCAAAACTTCAACAACAAAAAGACAAATAACCCAATTAAAAAATGGGCAAAGAATATAAACAGGCACTTCGCCAAAGAAGATATTCAGGCGGCTAACAGACACATGAAAAAATGCTCACGATCATTAGTCATTAGAGAAATGCAGATCAAAACTACAATGAGATATCATCTCACCCCAACAAGGCTAGCGTTAATCCAAAAAACACAAAATAATAAATGTTGGAGAGGTTGTGGGGAGACTGGAACACTTATACACCGTTGGTGGGAATGTAAAATGGTACAACTACT
>NW_004444198.1:117625-136625 GCF_000243295.1 Trichechus manatus latirostris
TAAAGTGATACTCGTGAGAAGTGTGCCTCTTAGCTCAAGTAGATACAAGAGACTAAACAGGCGGTTTGTATCCAGAGGTGAGATAGGAAGGCAGAGAGGGTTAGGAGCTGCTTGAATGCGCGTGGGGAATCAGGGGTGGAAAGGAGGAGTGTGCTGTTACAGTATTGGGAGAGCAATTAGGGTCACATAACAATGTGTGTATAAATTTTTGTATGGGAGACTAACTTAAAATGTAAACTCATTTAAACTATAATAAACAAAAAATAAAAATAAATCAAAACTACAATGAAATACCATCTTATCCCAACAATACTGGCACTAATCAAAAAACAGAAAATAACAAATATTGGAGAGGCTGCGGGAGATTAGCACTCTTACTGCTGGTGGGAATGTAAAATGGTAGAACCACTGTGAAAAATGATATGGCACCTCCTTAAAAAGCTAGAAATAGAGATACCATACAATCCAGCAATCCCACTTCCAGGAATATATCCTAGAGAAATAAGAGCCATCACACGAATAGATACACATGTACACCCATGCTCATTGCAGCCTTATTCACAATAAGAAAAAGATGGAAGTGCCCACCGACAGATGAATGGATAAACAAATCGTGGTACATAAGCACAATAGAATATTACAGAACAATAAAGAATAATGATGAATCTGAAACATCTCACAATATGGATGAATCTGGAGGGCATTATGCTGAGTGAAATAAGTCAGTCACAAAAGGACAAATACTGTATGAGATCACTATTTTAGAAACCCAAGAAAAGGTCTATACACAGAAAAACAACATTCTTTGATGGTTATGAGGGAGGTTGCAGAGGGGAAATCACTAGCTAGATAGTAGACAACTGTTAACTTTGGTGAAGGGAAAGACAACACACAATATAGGGAAAGTCAGCACAACTTGACAAAGGCAAAGTCATAGAAGCTTCCTAGACACATCCAAACACCTTGAGGGACTGAGTTACTGGGGCTGAGGGCTGGAGACCATAGTCTCAGAGGACATCTAGGTCAACTGGCATAAAATATTCATAAAGAAAATGTTCTAGATTCTGCTTTGGTGAGTAGAGTCTGGGGTTTTAAAAGCTTTCAAACAGCCATCTAAGATACATCTATTGGTCCCATCTTGTTTAGAGCAAAAGAGAATGAAAAAACCCAAAGACACAAGAAAAGTATTAGTCCAAAGAACTAATGGACCACATGAACCACAGCTTCCACCAGCCTGAGCCCAGAAGAAGTACATGGTGCCTGGCTACCACCACCAACTGCTCTGACAGGGATCACAATAGAGGGTCCTGGACAGAGTGGGAGAAACATGTAGAACAAAATTTAAATTCACAAAAAAAGACCAGACTTACTGGTCTGGCAGAGACTGGAGGAACCCTGAAGACTATGGCCCCTGGACACTCTGCTAACTCAGAACTGAAGCCACTCCTAAAGTCCATCTTTCAGCCAAAGATTAGACAGGCCTATAAAACAAACAATAACACATGTGAGGAATGTGCTTCTTAGTTCAATCAAGTATACGAGACCAAATGGGCAACACCTGCCCAAAAGCAAAGACAAGAAGGCAGGAAGGGACAGGAAAACTGGAGGAATGGACACGGGGAACAGGGGGTGGAAAGGGGGAGACTGCTGACACATTGCGGGGGTTGCAACCAATGTCACAAAATAATTTGTGTATAAATTTTTGCATGAGAAACTAATTTGTGCTGTGAACTTTTACCTAAAGCACAATAAAATTTTTAAAAAATTGAGTCCGGTCAGCCCCGGCAGTGTGAAAGAAAGGGGCATACCGGGAGGGAGGTCCCTTGGTGGGCCAGGGTTGTGCCATCGCAACCACAGCTGCTCTGTTATCCAAGTTATTTATTGAATTTCCATATGTTTCATATAAGAAAAAGGTTTCCACTGAGTTAATAAAAGTCAGGGATAGTATGAATAAAAGAAAACCACAGATGACACAGAATCTTCATTTTTATCTCAAAGCCTAAGATTGAACCATTAGCAAAGAGTTACTTAAAAATCAGTGTTTTGGAACTCCTCTGTCTCCACTTTCAGCTCTAGAAGGGATAACACAAAGCAGGAAGTGAAAACTGGCAGAGGAGAGGCCCAGAGCTTGCTCAAGCAGGTCCCCAATCACAGAGCCATGACCAACAATTTGATTCATGACAGTAAGAGAACATTCCCATCGGTTTAATTTGTGAACTTTGGAAGCTGAGACTAATCAAACACCCCAGTCCCTGGTAACCACTAATAAATTTTTTTCTATGTGCATTTTCAACTTTGTCTATTTTTGTTCTTAATAGCTACTGCCCAAGGCCTGGCATTGGTGAAATGCATCTTTCCATTGTGACTTTCTATGCATTACTTTAGAATGTGCACACTTTGCTATATATTGTCTACAGACTTTAAGATTAGGTAATGCTTCCTGAAGGAAATTATATTTATATTGAAACCTAAAGAATGTGTAGAAGTCAGCTGAATAAAAGAGGGAAAGAGAAAAAAAATGCTCTAGACAGAGGGAGCAGTATGTTTTGCAAAGGCCTGGAGACAAAAGACAGAGAACACGGTTTCACTGAGGAACAAAAGTAGTTCTATATGGCAAGAGCATAAAGTGCCATGGAGAAGAGTGACAAGTTATGAGGGTGAAGAGATAAGCAAAAGTCAAATCATGAAGAGCATTATAAGGCATTTATGGAATTCTGAGTGTTGGATAGATTCCACGAGTGAAAGAGTTCCCAGTATTGGCTGTTGTATGGCCATGGGAGTGAGTGACTATGGTGAAGTAAAGTGAAAATCACCAGAGATGAGGTCTTCTTTCAGTAAGGGTGTAAACGATAGTGGCAGATGGATACACTAAATATATATATATATATATATATATATATTTCTTTTTAAAGATATTAGAGAGCTGTGGATGCAAAGAAGTCTAAATAAATCAAATGCCAGATAGGAAAGAACTCTTCCTAGGTGAATGGAAATAGGTGGCCACTCTCTTCTTGGGGAAATTTTCCAAGTCTGGACATAGGCAAGCAGAGGGTCAGGTTTGCCATGGACACTATACCAAGGGGAAGGATAAACCAATGGCACTTTAAATGGCTGCATGAGTGGGCATGATGAATTGGAATCTGGAGGAGTCCCAAATATACAACTGGTTTTCCCCACCTGCAGGTTTTTCTACATAGAATTTTTTTTTTTTTTTTTTGATTAATGAGCAGAGCAGGAGACTGGGGTAGGAGGAGGTTAGGAAGGTAGAAAGATACCCTCACCATCTATAGGACAGAGGCCCACGGGAGAAAGGTGGTTGAAATAAACAAAGTCATGTCTTATCTCCAAGACATTAGAAACCAGAAATAACTGATGATAACTAAAGCTGCAACTCAGCTTATGAGAGAGTCTACACACATTGAAAGGATAATAAGGATATTAAAGATATATAAAGACAATAAGAGTATATAGTGAAACAATTTATATAAAGAAACTTGACAACAGATTAAACAGACAAATTCCTTGAAAAACATAGCTTACCAAAACTGACAGTAGAAGAAAGAGGAAATATAAATAGTTCTAAACCTGTTAAATAAATTGAATCCGTAACATAAACAAACAAACAAACAAAAAACTAAGTCCACAGGGCTTCACTAGTAAATTCTATCAAACATTTAAGGAACAAATTATACCAAACTACACTAACTGTTTCAGAGAACAGAGAAAGAAGAGCTACTTCTCAATCTGTTTTACTGAGCCAGCAAAACCCTAATAACAAAACCTGACAAGGGCATTATAAGAAATGAAATTTATAGACATATATGCCTCATGTGAAGGACCTGATCCCTGAAAAATTACAAAACATTGCTGAGAAAAATTAAATAATACCAAATGAATTGAGATATATACTATGTTTATTGATTAGAAGATTAAATATTGTTAAGATGTCACTTTTCCCAAAATGGATTCAATCTAATCCCAATCAAAATCCCTGTTGGCTTTTTTTTTGTAGAAATTGACAAGCTGGCTCTAAAAGTCATATGAAAATGCAAAGGAAGACAAGACAACCCTGAAAAAGAAAAACAATGTTAGATAACCACGAGAATTTAATTACTTTAAAAAATACTATGAAGCTATAGAAATTAAGATGGTGTGGAGTTGGAGTAAGAATAGAAAAATAAATCAATAGAAGAGAACAGAAAATGCTCACATATATTCAGCTATCTGATTTATGACAAATATGCCCATGCAATTCACTAGGGAAAGGAAAGTATTTTCAATAAATGATGTTGGGGAAAAATAAGTCCAAGATGGATCACAGACCTAAATATGAAGGCTAAAACTCTAAACTTTCTAGGGGGAAAAAAAAAATCTCCATAATCCCTCCAAAATCTTGAAACGGGCACAGATTTCTTAAATTAGACACAAAAAAAAATAACTTCATCAAAATTAAAAACTTCTCTTCATAAAAATTCTTCATTAGAAAAGTGAAAAGACGAGCCACAGACTGAGGGAACAGCCAATACACATATCTCATGAAGGAGTCATGATAATAGTATATAAAGAACTTCTACAAATCAATAACAAAAGCATAAACAATCCAATTTTTTTAATGGGAAAAAAGGCTTGAATAGGGAATTTATTTAAGAAGATACCTAAATGTCCATATGAAAATGTGCTCAACATCACTAGTCTTCAGGGAAATACAAATTAAAACTACAATGAGTTACCACTAGAAACCCACAAGAATGAGTAAAAGTTTTTAAATTGTCAATACCAAGTGTTAGCAAGGATACAGAGCAACTGGAACACTCATATATTGCTGATGGAAATTAACAAAATAGGAGAGTGTGCTAAATGTGGCACAAGATCCCAAAGGCACTGAAGGAAGACGTAGATGTTCCAGGAGGGCAGGAGGGCAGCTGAAGCCATGACTGCTCTAGTGCGTCTCTGTCAGCCTTAGTGAGTAACCCCCTTCCTGAGTCCATACCAGCCCAGAAGCCACTATCTGTACCCCTAAACAAGGTCAGGGCTATGTCACTAGAAAAGACTGCACTACTTAACTCTCCTAAGTCTAATCTCACAATGCCCAAATCTTCTCTCCCCTGTTCCTCAGTGACTAGGAGGTGTGGTAAAGTCTAGGGATCTATGTAAAAAGGGAAGAGACACTGCAGACTCAGACAGACTTGGGGGCAGTTGTGTGAATTTGTCAAAGGATCATTGGACCGAGGACTCCTGAAAGCGACAACAAGCACAAACAGGTCCAGCACATCTCTGGCAACCAACTCCCTTTGCACACATGAGCTTTCTTAGCCCTGAATTTTGAGAAGGGGGAAAAAAAAGAGAGCTGAAAAGACCCGCAAAAGTGAATAAGACCTTTGTCAGGCAAAACTGTGAACTCTTTCATCTCCCTTCTGTCCTCGTCTCCCCTGTCAGCTTTCCCCAGTCTCATGAGTGGTGCTCACAGGCTGTCCAGGACTCCCATGATAGATGTGCCCTATGCCCTGACCTTGCCCCTATCACCTTTGACTCTTCCAGCTCCACTCCTTGCTACAGCTCAACACAGTCACAAATCATAAGGCCCTGAGGGAAGGAGCTGCATCTTATTCACCACTGTGTCCCCAGTGTGTAGATAGCAATTGATGAACAAGTGAATGAATATAAAGCCTCGAAGACAGTGCCTTACCCTCAGGAGTGGCATTAATTCAAGAATGTTAGACACTCCAAAAACACACTGGATAGAATATTTTGGTGGTGTTCTAGTGGTCTGTAAGGCATATTTCACCCAGACCAACAAAGGAAGGCCTTAAAAAGAGGAGGCCTCCTGAGCCACTGAATCCCTGGGTGGTGGAAATGTTAATGTGCTCCACTGCTAACCAAAAGATTGGCAGTTCAAATCAACCCAGAGGTGCCTCAGAAGAAAGGCCTGGCAATCTACTTTTGAGAAATCAGCCATTAAAAACCCTATGAAGTACAGTTCTACTCTGACACTCATGAGGTCACCATGAGTCGGGGTTGACTCAACAGCCTCTGGTGTTTCCTGAGTCACTAGTGCCTCCAGCTTCAGCCTTGACATGGTGAAGTGGAGGTGACCCCAAGGATTTCATCGGGATCATTTGTGTTCCAGCAGAAGGGCTGGTGTCACTCAAGCACCACTCTCCCACATATGGCCTTGCACATCACAGAATAGCGATCTTGAGCAGGTAAAGCCCTTAGCTGTGTGAAGCCATAACCACAGCTCCTGGAGAAACTTGGGTCTAGACCAGACTTTCCCAGATATCTCCAGCACCTGTTCTCATCAAACACTCTTATCTGGAACCTCCCACCCCCCATCCCTGCCCCAAAGAATTCGGTGTCCTGGTGAAGGACCCTGCAAAGAACAGCAAGAAGCCCAAGAAAACAAAGTCCTCCGAGGTCTGAAAAACAACAAAGAAATAGCACTTTTTCAAGTCCCTACAGTTGAATTAAGAGACAACTACATATTAAGTGTATAACCTTAGGCAGGAGTCCTGGTGGCACAGTGGTTACGAGCTTGGCTGCTAACCAAAATGTTGACAGTTTGAATCCACTGGCTGCTCCCTGGAAACCCTATGGGGCAGTTCTACCATGTCCTATAGGGTTGCTAGGAATTGACTCGATGGCAATGGGTTTAACCTTAGGCAAGTCACTTAATCTCTCTAAGCTTCAGCATCCTTTACCTATAAAGGAAAAGTGGGAATAGTAATATTATAAGTACTATTTTTATAAGGTGGTTGGAGGATTAGATGAGATAATCCTTTTAAAATTATGCAATTTGAACTCAAGAAATTTTTGGGCCACTTTCAAGCAATGAGATTTTGGTAAGACCTGTTCTTTCTCCTCTTCTCTACAAGGAAGCGATTCTCAACTGGGGCTATTTTACTTCATTAACTGGCTGGTCAGAGGACTGGATGGAAAATGGAACAAAAATTTCCAGATATCGTTCACTGCCACATGCTGGCAGGAAAAAGTTTGGCAATTAACTTCAAAAGGGCCAATCTATGCTGACAAAATTAAAGTATCCCAACAAAGACCCACCATGATGCCCTGCATAGTCTGTCCAGCTCCTCTGAACTGGATTACTGGTGTTTGTTTGAATTAACTGATCGCTTTGTTCTTTCTAGTTAGGAGACAAGATAAAAAGAAAGACAATGGAACACTAATCAAGATGCCAGGTGAAGCAAGCACCTTCACCTACTTGATATTGGCAAAGGCTTCTGTCCTGGATGTGGCCATGTTCTTGCAAGTAAAACCAAGGTAAGAGCTAGATCTGGATCAGGCAGTCTTGTACCTTTCTGTTTTGCACGTAGACCAACCTTACTAGTCCCAAACCATCTCCTAAAAATGTAACTCAAAAGTGTATTTTTCAGGAATACTCTTTCAAGGTAAACCAAAACCAAACCCATTTCCACTGGTTTATTCAAACTGATAGCAAACCTATAGGACACAGTAGAACTGTCCCGTAGGGTTTCCAAGGTGCAGTTGGGTTCGAACTGCTGACCTTCTGGTTATCAGCCTAAGCACTTAACCACTGCACCACCAGGGCTCCTCTTTCAAGGCAGATTATACATGTATCTATCTCCATGTCTTCCTGGAGACCCATGAAGTTACAGTAAAAAAAAATATAAGAGGGAATGAATTCATAAAAGTGTTGAGAACAGGATAGGAGATATCAGAGAAATAAAGTTTGTGATGAATTACAGAAGCTGGAAGGTAGATGGGGTCATATTTACAAATAAGCTAAGTAAGGGGAACCACAGTGCAAAGAACATTAGAGAAAAATCTGGAATGGAGTTCCACCAGGTCAGGAGGAGTGGACACAAGGTTGAAGAAAGGAAAGACATTGAGGTGGTCCACATAGAACTATCTGCAGAGCCTTCTCTACACCCCACCCTGAGACTGCAGCAGAGGTGTCTGCCTTCATGGTAAGTGTGGAAGAATACTCTACACAGCAGGATACCCAGGAGGAGCTGGGTTTCCCAGAATAAGGATAGAACACCCAGAGTAAATATCCTCTAATTCTGGCTCAGAGGAGGGAAGGTATGTCCAGCCTATTGTCATATTCCCAGTCCAAAGTAAAGCCTCACAAGTGCTGTGCCCCACCCACTCACAGAGAGATCCCTAGTCAGCCTTTTTCATTCAGGAGAGCAACAAGAAATCCCACGCCAAATACTAAATCAATCACTTAATTCACGCCTTTGCTTGTATGTATGAATGGGAAATTTAATTCACCTAGCATTTGAGGGAAATCAGCAATACAAACAGGAAGGAGCAAAATAAAAAGAATAATTGACTTTGGAGAAAGCGTATGATTCAAGTAAGAGGACAGAATTTTTTAAAAACTAATTAGAGTTTTCATAGAGATTGGACAAGATACAGATCCACAAATTCAAAAACAGCTTGCTATGAAAAAACAATAAAGAATAAATAAGGAGTCATGGAAACCCTAGTGGCATAGTGGTTAATAGTTTCGCTGCTAAACAAAAGGTCGGCAGTTTGAATCCACCAGGTGCTCCTTGGAACCCCTATGGGGCAGTTCTACTCTGTCCTATAGGGTCGCTATGAGTCGGAATCGACTCGACGGCAATGGGTTTGGTTTTCTGGTTTTTCATAGAAATCGAAAATATAATTTTCAAATTGAAAATTAAATTGAAAAGATAGGAAAAAAAGAAAAAGTTGAAGTTTTCCGGAATACATAACAAAAAGACAAGAAAAAGAAAATGTGAAGAGAAATATTAAGAGACATAGATAATCAACCCAGGCAGACCAACGTCTGACTAACAAGAGTTACAAAAAGAAGACTCAGAGAAATGGGAAGAAGAAAAAATAACCTGAGAAATAATAGAAGACCATTCCCAGAGTTGAAAAAAAATCTGTAATGGACAGCTGTTGTTCTTGACTGTCCAAAATATTTTGAACATCCTTTTTACATTTTGAGAGTTACAATTTGAATCCCACTTTTCCAACATTAAATCCAAATACCTACACTTTCTAACCTCCCTTGACACTAAGGTACAGATGTATAACTAGATTCTGCCAATCAGATGTAACTACATGAAGTATTGTTTTACTGCTGAGCAGAGGCAGTGCAGTTCTAGAATTAGTTCATTTACAGGGCCAGCTCAGCGAGGTAACTCTGGAAGATG
The DNA here is from genome assembly GCF_000243295.1 of Trichechus manatus latirostris. Taxonomy (NCBI): domain Eukaryota; kingdom Metazoa; phylum Chordata; class Mammalia; order Sirenia; family Trichechidae; genus Trichechus; species Trichechus manatus. The sequence continues at coordinate 126,790 of NW_004444198.1, forward strand.
TTCTTAGATGATAAGCTTGAGCCTGTTTCTCTAGCACTTCCAAAGTTTCTGTGAGCCCTAATAGTCCAAGGTAAGTCTCTCTTTCCTGAAACTGGCTAGAGTGTACAACAAACCTGACCTATTCAGTATGAGTCCTCAGGCTGGAAAAGCACATCATGAGCTAAGCAAGACAAAATTTTTTAAACCACATGTAAACATACCTTGTCAAAAAGCAGGTAAAAAAGTTTTCAAGTAGAAAAGGCTGATTTTAAATAAAGAAATGAGCATTAGGATGCTAAACTTACCTTTGACAAGTAGCACCAGATGCTTAAAACTATGGAGAAATGCTCTCAGAATACTGGGTGGTGAGAGAGTGGGAGAGGGGGAATCTTGCTAACCTACAATTCTATTTCAGTCATATTATCAGTCAATTGTGAGGGTAAAACAAAGGCATTTGATGATATGTAAGGACATGAAAAGAAGCCCTAGTGATGCAATGGTTAAGCACTTGGCTGCTAACAGAGAGGTCAGTGTTAGAATCCACCAGCCAATCCACGGGAGAAAGATGTGGCAGTCTGTTACCATAAAGATTACAGCTTCGGAAACCCTGTGGGGCAGTTCTTCTTTCTCCTATAGGGTCGTTATGAGTCACAATCAGTGGCAATGGGTTTGGTTTGATTTTTTTTTTGAAGGACATGGAATGCTGACTTGCAAGGCAAAAAAACAAAAACCAAACCAGTTGCCGTGTAGTTGATTCTGCCTCGTGGTGACTCTATGTGTTCCAGAGTAGAACTGTGCTCCATAGGGTTTTCAATGACGGTGATCTTTTGGAAGTAGATTTATAGGCGTTTCTTCTGAGGTGCCTCTGGGTGGATTCAGACTGCCAATCTTTCAGTTAGTTGCCAAACGCGCAATGATTAGCACCATCCAGAGACTCCTGACCTGCAAGTCATGCCTTCTAAAAATATTAATTAAAGAGGTTGTTCAGCAGCACATAAAAGGAATTCTAAAAAGAGGAAAATACAGGCTCTGAGAAACAGAATTAACGGAGAAGAGAAACTTTTCCTTAGTTGTAGGAGGATCCCAGAGACATGATAAAGATAGCAATCTGTTTCTTATGTCAACAAGAAAACCAAAAAAAGGAAGGAGAAGAATCCAATTCAAAACTCCATGAAAGGAAAAAAAAGAAAGAGAAAAATTCTAGACAAGAAAACCATGACCCAAATGTGAAAACCACTAAAATTGGTCATGACTCTGATAAACTTATGGAGTAAATGAAAATAAATTCATGTGAGGCACAGAAATCATGAAAATCAATACCTGTCCCAGGTATTGCAGCTTAACGAATACCTCAAAACTCAGTGGCTTAAAATAACCTTCATATTATTATGCTTTCAATACTGTCAGGCATTTCAGTCAGGACTCAGCTAGGTGATTCTTCTGCTCCACATAGACTTGACTGGAGTCACTTTATCTGGGACCATGAAATATTTTCTCTAAAAGGTCAGACAGTAAGTAGTTTAGGCTTTGTGGGCCTCATACATCCTCTGTTGCATAGTCTTTTTTTTTTTTTTTTAACCCTTTCAAAATGTAAAAACCATTCTTAGCTTGAGGGCCATATAAAAACAGACCATAGGCCACATTTGGACCACGGTCACATTTGGGCTTTGTCTTAGTTATCTAGTGCTGTTATAACAGAAATACTACAAGTGGATGGCTTTAAGAAAGAGAAATTAATTCTCTCACAGTCTAATAGGCTAGAAGTTCAAATTCAGGGCACCAGCTCCAGGGGAGGGCTTTCTTTCTCTGTCGGCTCCGGTCTAGGAGATTCTCTGCACAGGAACCCTGGGTCCAAAGGGCACACTCTGCTCCTGGTGCTGCTTTCTTGGTGGTATGAGGTCCCCCCGTCCCTCTGCTCGCTTCTCTCTTTTATATGTCAAAAGAGGTTGGTTTAAGACACAACATAATCTTGCAGATTGAGTCTCATCAGCATAACTGCTACTAATCCCATCTCATTAACATCATAGAGATAGGATTTACAACACATAAGAAAATCGCATCAGATGACAAAATGACGGACAATCACGCAATATTGGGAATCATGGTTTAGCCAAGTTGACAGATATTTTGGGTGGACACAATTTAATCCATGACAGGCTTCATCTTCTGCTTTATGATATTCCTCTGGCATGGTCTGGAGTGTCTAATACGGCTGCCTTCACATTTGGTGCCTTGGTGGAGCCAGCTAGAAGGTTGGGCTCTCCTTCTCATGCAGTCTCAGGTTTTCTTTGCATGGTGTCCTCAGCAGGGTATTTGGACATCTCACATGGCAGCTTATGTCCCAGAGGCAAAGGTAAGAGCTGCCAGTCTTGTTAAAGGCAGACCTAGGCCTGGTGCAGTGTCATGTCACCACATTCTGTTGGTCAATGGGATCCCAGCCAGCCCACACTCCATAGGAAAATAAATAGGCCTCAGCCTTCAGTAGTAGAAACATGGAAGAATTGCAGCATATTTAATCTGTCACACTAAAGTTGAGGAATTAAAAAGTAGAAGTATATGCATGTTATTTTGCATTATGGAGGACACCAGCTGAAGAACTAAAGAGAGAAACTCTGTATGGATTGATATTTGTTATTTTTCAAATTAACAGTTCTCTGTGGCAAACAAAATTAATACTTTTTCTTGTGATTTAATTCAACAAATATGTACTGAGCACCCACTATTAAGTGCAGATGAATGAAGTATAGTCCTATAATCGTGACCACTAGTTGGATACTCTATGATACATTCTTCTCTTTCTCTTTCAAAGCATAACCCTTATTATTAGCTAAGCACATTATCACCTAGAATTAAAAACTACATTTCCTAGCCTATATACGGCTATGTAATGAAGTTCAGGCCAATGAGACGTAAGTATAAGTGTACAGTGGGACTTGTTGGAAGAAGGCTTAAGTTAATTGACTCAGTGGGGAGGACTCCTATTTGCCCTTACGTTTTTCCTTCTGTTTCATCTTTTTACTCATATATGATGGCTAGAGCTCCAGAAGCCCTCTTGGACCTTGACTGACCATAAGAATGATAGGAACCTGAATTCTTGAGGGCATCGTTGAGCTCCATTCTAGCCTTGAAATGCCTAACTCTAGACTTTTTTCCTGTAAACGAGAAAAAAACTTTCATCTTGGGTAGGTCACTGTTTTTCTGCAGATTTTCTGTTATATGCAGTAAACCAAATTCTAACTCTGCACTGTTCAGTATGGTAGTAAATAGCCACCTGTGGTTATTTAAATGTAAATTTAAATTAAACTTAAAATTCAGTTCCTCAGTCCCACTAGCCATATTTTAAGTGCTCAGTTGCCACATATGGCTAGTGACTACCATAATGAACAGAGGAGATATAGAGCATTGCAATCATCATAAAAAGTTCTAGGGGGCAGTGCTGTCCTAAATGATAAAAGTCCTTCCCACAAAGATTCTTGTGATATGCAGTGTGAAATACATGGTAGAATATGTGCCGTAAACGAGGTATGATTACGGAGATCAAAAAGGAGTCATGGAAAAAGAGGCACTTGAGATACACTTTAAAGCCTGCACAGATGTAGAGAGGGCGTACCCAGGAGGTCACACAGTTTAAGCAGAACATGGTAATGGAAGTACACGTCATGTTTAGAGTAGCTTGATTTTATTGATATGTAGGGTAATTGGAAGATTAGCTAGTATTTTGGAGATCACTGAAGATAAGGATGAGAATTTGGTACCTAATAAGACAAGCACTGGGGAGCTATTAAAGGTTTGCAAAATAGAAGGAACAACACTATCAGAACTGTGCTTTAGGGTAAATAAGCACAGGGAGAGACTGGAGGTAGTACTTTAGATGTTAACACAAAAATCCACAGTTACAGGTAATGAGATAGAACCTGTTTGTGGCATTGGCAATGGGAAGAGGGAATTATTGTATAAGACATTTTGGTGGTAGGTCCTACAGAATTTTCAAACTGACTCTATAGAAATGTCAAGGGAGAGAAAGGAGTTCAAGATGACTCCCAGGTCTCTGTAATTAGAGACTAGGTAAATGATGGCTCCATTTACAGACTTAGGGGCAGGAAAAGAAGCTCTACGAGGTAAGGTTTGAGATGGCCTGATGCGCACTTCCCCAAAACACCAGTCAAAAGTTGAAAAGAGAAATTAAGCCTGGGATCATGGATACCTTCTCTGGCTCTTTTTTCTCTTCCTTCTTCCAAATTTAGGCTTGTATCTTTAGAATTATTTGCTTTTATTTTATAATTTTTCCCTCATTGATCTCATCAACTTCCATCTCTTTGACTCTTAGCTCGAGGCAAATGATTCCTAGATGTAAGAGTCAAAGTGATGGAAGTTGATGAGATCACTGAGGGAAAAGTTATAAAATAAAAGCAAAAAATTCTAAAGATACAAGCCTAAATTTGGAAGAAGGAAGAGATAAAAGAGCCAGAAAAGGTAAAACTGTTGGTGCAGAGAAATAATCAGGAAACTAAGAGAGAGGAGTGTTATGGAAGCTAATGAAAGAAGCTTTAAGAAGCAGATAACAGTTTAAATATTGAAAATAAGGCAGAGTATAGAGAACAAGAAAAGCCTTTGGAATCGGTGAGTTCTGCTTCATTAGGGTGGTGGGAATTAAAGCCAGATTTTCGTAGGCATACTAGTACATGGTAGTAAGAAAAAATAGGCAAGCAGTTTAGTGGTAAAGAGACAGAGAAAAAGCTAGAGAACTAACTAGAAAACTGGACCGACTTTCATACCACATTTATTTCCAGCTCTAGAATTTTACCCATACCTTGCTAGTATGGTTGAGGCATGTTCAAGTACAAGGTACAAGAGAATCCAGTGGGTCAAGTCACCCTTTCCTATGCTTCAACTTACAGAGACTCTTATTATACTCTGTTTGAAAACGTGTATCACTGATAAGGACACAACTAATATGTGGAGGTCAGGTAGAACCTGGTTTAAAAACTGAGTTCATCTATACTTCAAGTTAGGATAATGATGCAAAAAAAGGGGGGAGGGAAGTTGAGGAAAAGGGTTGGGAGAGATGTAGAGCAAGTTGAGATCTGAAAGATATTAGGAAGTCCATTATTACCACTCTAATTCAATATTGTACTGGAAGTCATAGCAATTGCAATAAGGCAAGAAAGGGAAACAAAGGGTATCCAAATCAGTAAAGAGGAAGTAAAATTGTCTCTATTCACAGATGACATGGTACGATACATAGAAAACCCTAAAGATTCCACAAGAAAACTACTGGATCTAATAGAAGAATTCAGCAATGTTGCAAGGCACCAGATCAACACACAAAAATCAGATGGGTTCCTTTACACTAATAAGGAGTATTCCGGAAAGGAAATCAAGAAAATGATACCAGGCAGGGTCAAGATAGTGGAGTAGTCAGATGCTTCCTGCGGTCCCTCTTATAATAAAGACTCTAAAAAACAAGTGAATTGATTACATATGACAATCTAGGAGCCCTGAACATCAAAGACAAAGTTGAGGACTCAAACTGAGTATCAAGGGGAGGGAGAGACAGTTGGGAAGCAGCAAGGACTTGCCAGACCTGACCTGGCTGGCACGTGTGGGCTGAGGCAACCAGTAGTGCTCAGGATGCATTTTCCACACCAGGAGAAACAGAGCAGTGGAGAGTCTGCTCAAGCCTCCGGAACCAGAGAGAAGCAATGCTGAATCTGCAAAAGATAAGTGCAAACATCTAACCTACTGCACAGGATGAAAAAAACCTTCCTCTCTGAGAAGTACCTCTCTCCCATTTATCCGCCCCCTCCCCACTCTGCTCCAGTCATAGTCCAGCTTCAGCGACTGCTGCGCCCCCTGAGCTGGATGTGGGACCCACTGTGTGCCCCCAGTCATTCTCCCAGCTTTGGAGAGGGAACAAATAAACAAACAGGAAAAATAATCTGCAAGCTCCCCTAAGATGGGAACTCAGGGCAGGCACAGCCCCTTTTCCTAGACACAGGCATAAGGGGTCCATGGACTTCAAATGCCTTTCACGCTTGCATAGACCTGTGTGGGCCCATTTCAACAGCGTAGGCCTTCATTACCACAGCACAACAGGGTATATACCTGAAGCCTATTTTCAACTGTGACAGTCAAGGGGGAGTGACAGATTCATGACATTTGACACTGCCTTGCCCATTAGGTCAGATCTTCACCTACCCACATTAAGGGCCTTCGGACTGGTGGCTCCACCCACTCCACCTAGCCACCCACGACAGGGGTCCAAGAATAAGTTGTGCCTTCAGTACTTACAGCCAACAGCATTGGGTACCCAATGTCCAGCTGTAAAACCCACTCACCTACGCGCTCTAGGGAACAGGGACATGTCTTCCACACAGGGACTCGGGCAGTCGTCAGCCCCTACCTTGCTCAGCACATAACCCCCTCCTGCAGCCAGATACCTGTGCCTACTCCAATCACCCCTACATAGTCTTGCCTATCTAGGACTGTAGGTAAAAGCCTGCACCACACACACAGTGACTGATGACCTAGATACCTAAGCTGAATCCACACAAGAAAACTAAATGGACACCTGGGCTCACATACTTAGTAACAGCTCTAACCACCTGGTGACAGGACTTCAGAGCTTCAAAGATGCCAACTATCAAAGTAGCTCATATGCCAAGCCTATATGGGCATATCAAAACAAAAAACAAAAAGCTAGGACACACTAAGCAAACATACAATAAATAAATATAAAAACTATTGATGGCTTGGAGACAACAATCAATATAAAATTACATAAAAAGGCAGACCATGACGGCTTCAACAATCGACCAAAACAAAGAACCAAGGAAGCTTCTGGAGGAAGAGAAGGTCTTGGAATTACTGGAAGTAGAATTCAAAAGATTAATATACAGAGCTCTTCAAGAGATCAGGAAGGAGATCATGCAAAACACAGATCAAGCCAAGGAACACACAGACAAAGTAACAGAGAAACTTAAGAAGGTTATACAAGAGTATAATGACAAACTTAACAGGCTGCAAGAATCCACAGAGAGACAGCAAGCAGAAATCTAAAAGATTAACAATAAAATTTCAAAATTAGACAACTCAATAGAAAGTCATAGGAACACAGAATCGAGGCAATGGAAGTCAGAATTAGTGAGACTGAAGATAAAGCACTTGACATCAATTTATTTGAGGAAAAATCAGATAAAAGAATTTTAAAAATTTAAAATTTAAAAAATGAAGAAGCACCACGCCATCCCTCCACAGCAAAGATCTGAAAAACTAAGCCAAACAGAGAATACAACAATCCTGAAACCTAAAACATCAAATGAAGAGATAAAAAACTCAGCCAAGCACCAAATGGAGTGATAAAACTGACAGAGAATGGAGAGCAAGGAGAGATTCATGCAGAGGTCCCCTACCGGCTAACGCAGTGTGGATCTGCCATCTTGGACTCCTATCGGAGACCAGCAAACAGGGGGTATGAGAAAGCAGCCTCACGGAGCATCCAGTGGGAGACAAAACAACCGGTAATTTGCAATATATGCTTTCCCACACCCCACCCTTCTTCACCCCAACTCGGCCTCCTCTGCTTCCCGCAGCCACAATCTCTTGACCGGGAATCACCGGCTGCTTGGATTCCACACACCCGAACGGGCCGGCTCTCTCTGAGTGCCATTTGTTGGCTGCTGGTGTTGCTTTTTTCCACTTCTTTTGATTTCTTCCTCACCTCTCACTACCTCCCCCTCCTTTTGCTCAAATACCTGGCTCCGTGCGCCATCTTTGCTTCTTCCTGAGGGGCTACAGAGCTCCAGTAATTTGTGAAATAAGATTTCCCACTCCCTACCCTTCTTCGCCCACACTCAGCCCCCTCTGCTTCCTGCAGACACAGTCTCTTATCCGAGAAATACCAGCCCGCACTAGCTGGCTCTTTGAGTGCCATTTGTTGGCTGTTAGTGTTGCTTTTTTTTTCTGCTTCTTTTGATTTCTTCCATACCTCTCACCATCTCCCCCTCTTTTCACTCAAATGCCTGGCTCCGTGCGCCATCTTTGCTTCTTCCTGAGGGGCTGCAGAGCTCCGTTCGAGTATGGAGTGGCTTCCCGGTCTGGGCTGCCACACTGGTGGGATCCCAGGACTTTTGTTCATTTCTTTGTTTTGAATTGTTTGTTTGTTTGTTTTCTTTTCCTTTTCTTGAGTTGGGACACTTTCTGGCTAGGCGGAGCTCCGTGGCAAGGAGACTGCCCCTTGGCTTGCACAGACATGCAGAGGGAACCCTGAGGCATTTCTTTTTTTGTTTTTTTTTTTTCATTTTTTGCAGGGGACTTTCTTGTTTGTTTTTTTTTTTAATTTGTTTTGTTTTCTTTTCCCTTTTTTCCCTTTTTGTCTTTCTTCATTGCTCAGTTTCTCGTCTCTCTATATCTTCCTTCTCCTTCTGTTCCCTGAATACCTGGCGTTGTATACCTCTACATCTTCTAGCCAGGCTGTACTGCAACACTTGAGAGCGACTTCCCCAGACCTCATAGCTTCACCGGTGGGATCCCTGGGAACTTTGCAGTTCTTTAACGTTTCTGATTTTTATTTATTCATTCTTTCCTTTTCTTCCTCTTCTCCTTTGTTTTTCTCCATTTCATAGTCTCTCATCTCTCCACTCCACAGCCAAGCTCCCCTAGCATTCTTTTTTGTTTGTTTGTATGTTTTTGGCTCCTGTTTCTCTCTCCTCTCTCCCATACCCATCTTAGCTCCACACATAACAATCTTCCCACTACATCCTGCCTACCTGCACCATGTGCTTGACATCACACCACCAAGCAGCAAAGGCACGTCCTACTGGAACCTGCCCTGCATTGATTACAAACCCCCTCTGGTGCCTGGAGTAAGTGCCACAAACAACCCGTCCCAGTAACTCCTCTTCAACTACACCTGCCCTGCCGTACCATATCTGAGTGACTGACCCTGCCAATTGGAGAAGGAGGTGAAAAGTATTGTGCCCAGAGACAAGCAAACAACAAAGAACACAGTCCGTCTGCTCAGACATAGTCAAATTTTTTTTTAAAAAAGGGACAAAACAAAAAAATCTACAATCAATAAAAGAGAAAAATAACTACTGAATGCCCTGAAGACAGCAGGCAATATTAAAACATTTACAAAGACAGAACAGGATGGTTCCAGTAGGCGTCCAAAATAAAACACCAGATGACTCTCCAGTGGAAGAAAATGCACTAGAACTACCTGATAGGGAATTCAAATCTCTAATACTCAGAATTCTCCAAGAACTGAGGCAAAAAGCTGACAAACATGAGGAAAAAATAGACAAATTGATGGAAAATACAGACAAAAAATTGGAAGAATTCAGGAAAATAATGCAGAAACAAAACGCCAAAATAAATTCTCAACTAGAAATTATACAAAGACAACAATTAGAAATCCAAAAAATAAACAACAAGATCTCAGAAATGGACGGTGTCATAGAAGGGCTGAGAATTAGATTTGAAGTGGTGGAAGACAGGATCAGTGGAATTGAAGACAAACACTAGGATACAACTCTGTTTGAGGGAAACTGAGAAAAAAGAACAAAGAAACATGAAGAGACCCTGAGAGTCATGTGGGATACAATCAAAAGCAAAAAGTTTTGAGTGATGGGAATTCCAGAAGAGGGGGAGAAAACAGAAAACACAGAGAGGATCATTGAAGAACTGCCCACAGAAAACTTCCCCAACATTATGACAGATGAAAAGCTCGCCATCCAAGACACACAACAAACTCCAAATAGGATAGACCCCAGAAGAAAATCACCAAGACATATCATAATCACACTGCCAAAAACAAAGACAAACAAAGAATCCTGAGAGCAGCTCGTGAAAAACAA
>NW_004444198.1:145161-146669 GCF_000243295.1 Trichechus manatus latirostris
AATTATAGACCAATATCCCTCATGAACATAGATGTAAAAATCCTCAACAAATTCTAACAAATAGAATTCAAAAACATATCAAAAAATAATTCATCATGACCAAGTAGGACTCATACCAGATATGCAGGGATGGTTCAACATTAGAAAAACAATCAATCACATAAATAAAACAAAAGATAAGAACCACATGATCTTATCAATTGATGTAGAAAAGGCATTGTACAAAGTTCAACACCCATTCATGGCAAAAACTCTCAACAAAATACAAATAGAAGGAAAATTCCTCAATATAATTAACGACATTTATACAAAGCCAACAGCTAACTTCATCCTAAATGGAGAGAGTCTGAAAGCATTCCTCTTGAGAACGGGAATCAGACAAGGATGCCCTTTATCACCACTTTTATTCAACACTGAGCTGGAGGTCCTAGCCAGAGCAATAAAGTTAGAAAAAGAAATAAAGGGCATCCAAATTGGTAAGGAAGAAGCAAAAGTATTCCTATTTGCAGATGATATGATCTTATACACAGAAAACCCCAAAGAATCCACAAGAAAACCACTGGAACTAATAGAGGTTTTCAACAAAGTATTGGGATACAAGATAAACGTACACAAATCGGTTGGATTCCTCTACACCAACGAAGAGAACTTCGAAGAGGAAATCACCAAATCATTAACATTTACAATAGCCCCCAGGAAGATAAATAGGAATAAATCTAACCAGAGATGTCAAACACCTATACAAAGAAAATTACAAGACACTACTGCAAGAAACCAAAAGAGACCTACATAAGTGAGAAAACATACCTCGATCATGGATAGGAAGAATCAACATTGTAAAAATGTCAGCTCTACCCAAAGTTATCTACAGATACGAGGCAATCTCGATTCAAATTCCAATGGCATTTTTTAATGAGATGGAGAAACAAATCACCAACTTCATATGGAAAGGGAAGAGGCCTAGATAAGTAAAGCATCACTGAGGAAGAAGAACAAAGTGGGAGGCTGCACACTACCTGATTTTAGAACCTATTATACAGCCGCAGTAGTCAAAACAGCCTGGTACTGGTACAACAACAGATACATACAGCAATGAAACAGAATTGAGAATCCAAATGTAAATCCATCTACCTATGAGCAGCTGATATTTGACAAAAGCCCAAAGTCTGTTAAATGGGGAAAAGACAGTCTCTTTAACATATAGTGCTGGCATAACTGGATATCCACCTGCAAAAAAATGAAACAGGATCCATACCTCACACCATGTACAAAAACTAACTCAAAATGGATCAAAGATCTAAATATAAAATCTAAAACGATAAATATCATGGAAGAAAAAATAGGGACAATGCTAGGAGCCCTAATACATGGCATAAACAGAATACAAAACATTACTAAAAATGCACAAACACCAGAAGAGAAACTAGATAACTGGGAGCTCCTAAAAATCAAACACTTATGCTCATCAAAAGACTTCACCAAAAGAGTCAAAAGACAACCTACAGACT
>NW_004444198.1:146948-178488 GCF_000243295.1 Trichechus manatus latirostris
CTTAAAAAGCTAGAAATAGAAGTACTATATGATCCAGCAATCCCACTCCTTGGAATATAACCTAGAGAAATAAGAGTCATCAGACAAATAGATATATGCACACCCATGTTCATTGCATGGAGCTCTGGTGGCACAGTGGTTAAGAGCTCGGCTGTTAACCAAAAGGTCAGCAGTTCAAATTCACCTGTTGCTCCTTGGAAACCCTATGGGGAAGTTCTACTCTGTCCTGTAGGGTAGTTATGAGTCTGAATCGACTCGACTTCAATGGATTTGTTTTGTTTTCATGTTCATTTCAGCATTGTTCACAATAGCAAAAAGATGGAAACAACCTAGGTGCCCATCAACAGATGAATGGATAAACAAGTTATGGTATATTCATATAATGGAATACTATGCAACAATAAAAAACAATGATGAATCTGAGAAACATCTCACAACCTGGCTGAATCTGGAAGACATTATGCTGAGTAAAAAGGACAAATATCATATGAGACCACTATTATAAGAACTCAAGAAAAGGTTTAAACACAGAAGAAAACATTTTTTGATGGTTACAAGGGTAGACAGGGAGAGAGAGAGGAATTCACTAACTATACAGTAGACAAGAATTATCTTAGGTGAAGGGAGGACAACACACAGTACAGGGGAAGTCAGCACAACTGGACTAAACCAAAAGCTAAGAAGTTTCCTGAACACAATCAAACACGTTGAGGGTCAGAGTAGCAGGGGCAGGGGTCTGAGGACCATGGTTTTGAGGGACATCTAGGTCAACTGGCATAACAAAGCTTATTAAGAAAATGTTCTGCATCCTACTTTGGTGAGTGGCGTCTGGGGTCTTAAAAGCTAGCAAGTGGCCATCTAAGATGCATCAACTTGTCCCAACCCACCTGGAGCAAAGGAGAATGAAGAACACCAAAGACACGAGGAAAATATTAGCCCAAGAGACAAAAGGGCCACATAAACCAGAGACTGGATCAGCCTGAGACCAGAAGAACTAGATGGTGCCCAGCTACCACCAATGATCACCCTGACAGGGAACACAACAGAGAAGTTGATGGAGTAGAAGAAAAGTGTAGTGAAGAACTCAAATTCACATAAAAAGAGCAGGCTTAATTGTCTGACTGAGACTAGAGGAACCCCGGAAGACATGGCCCCCAGACTCTCTGTTAACCCAGAACTAAAACCATTCCAGAGGCCAACTCTTCAGACAAAGATTAGACTAGGCTATAAAACATAAAATAATACTTGTGAGGTGTGTGCTTCTTAATTCAAGTAGATACAAGAAACTAAATGGGCAGCTCCTGTCCAGAGGTGAGATGAGAAGGCAGAAAGGGATAGAAGCTGGTTGAATGTACACAGGAAACCCAGGATAGGAAGGAGAAGTGTGCTGTCACATTATAGGGATTGCAACTAGGGTTATATAACAATATGTATATAAATTTTTATATGAGAAATTAACTTGAGCTGTAAACTTTCACCTGAAGCACAATTTCTAAAAAAAGAGAGCAAGAAAAAACAATCATACCATTTACAATAGCCACAAAAACTATGAAATAACTAGGAATTAACTTAACCAGGGACATAAAAGACTTATCCAATAAAAAATACAAAACACTACTATAAGAAACTAAAAGAGAACTACATAAATGGAAGCACCTTCCATGCTCATGGATTGAAAGACTTAATATAGTGAAAATGACAAGGCAATCTACAGATACAATGAAATCCTGATAGAAATCCCAACAGTATTCTTTACAGAAATGGAAAAACTAACAATCAACTTTATTTGGAAAGGAAAGAGGCCCCAAATAGCCAAAGCACTATTGAAGAAGAACAACAAAGTAGGAGGCCTCACATTCCCTGATACCAAAATATATACAGCCACTGTAATCAAAACAGCCTAGTAGAGGTTCAATGACACACAGACCAATGGAATAGAATTGAGAATCCAGAAATAAATCTATCCATCTATGAACAATTGATTTCCTACAGGAGGTCAAAATCTATTCAATGGGAAGAAACAGTCTTTTCAATAAATCATGCTAGCAAAACTGGATATCCACTTGCAGAAAAATGAAACAGGACCCATACTTACATCACACACAAAAATTAACTCAAAATGGATCGAAGACCTATGTGTTAAACCTAAAACTATGAAGTTCCTGGAAGAAAACATAGGGATAAAAGAGGCTAACAAACATAACTACAAATGTACAAATAGCAGAAAACAAATAAGATATTTGGGACCTCATAAAAATTATGTACTTCTCATCAAAAGACTACAAAAAGAGTAAAAAGAGAACCTACAGACCGGGAAAAAAATCTTTGGAAACAATATATCCAATAAGTGTTTAATCTCTAAAATAGACAGAAAACTTTTTATTCTTGTGAGGGGAAAAGTAGGACCAAATGTGGGTGTAATGAGCACAGCTTGACCAAAATAAATGATGATATTAAGAAGCACACAAGAGAAAAGGATTTTTGCGCTAAAAAAAATTAAATATACCTGAATAAGTAAAGCAATGTTGAAAGAGAAGAACAAAGTAGGAAGACTCAAACTTCCTGATTTTAAAACATACTATACAGTTACAGTAACCAACACAGCCTGGTGCTGGTATAACAATAGACACATTGAACAATGGAATAGAATTTGAGTCCAGAAATAAACCCACACATCTATGATCAACTGATTTTTTTACAAGGGTGCTAAGTCCATTCAACAGAGAAAGAAGACTCTCTTCAACAAATGATGCTGGAAAAATTGGATTTCCACATGCAGAAAATGAAAGAGGATCCATGCCTCACACTATATACAAAAACAAACTCAAAATGGATTATGGACTTAAAGGTGCAAACTAAAACCATAAAAGTCTTAGAAGAAAAATTAAGTGCAACGCTGTCAGGCCTGGCTTTTAACAATGGATTATCTGATATAATAACAAAAGCACAAACAGCAAAAGACAAAATAAATAAATGGGACTTCATAAAAATTAAAATCCTTTGTTCACCAAAAGACTTGACCAACTGGGAGAATATCTTTGAAAACCATATACCTGACAAGAATCTAATTTCTATATATATATATAAAACTTCGACAGCTTAACAACAAAAAGACAAATAGCCCAGTCAAAAAAACAGGCAAAGGACTTGAATAGACACTTCACCAAAAAGGACATTCAAATGGCCACCAAAATCTGAAAATATACTCGACTTCATTAGCCATTAGAGAGATGAAAATCAAAACCATAATAAGGTACCATTTTATTCCCACTAGCACTAGGATGGCTAAGGAAAAAAAAGAAAATAACGAATATTGACAAGGATGTGGAGAAATTGGAACACTTATTCATTGATGGAGGGAATGCAAAATGGTACAGCCATTGTGGAGAACTAAAAATATAACATAACACTATTTGTCCCAGCAATTCCAATCCTAGCTATATACCTAAAAGACCTTAAAGCAGAGACTCAAACAGAGATTTGTACACCAGTGTCCATTCCAGCACTACTACAATAGCCAATATGGAGACCTGGTGGTGTGGTGGTTAAGAGCTTGGCTGCTAACCAAAAGGCTGGCAGTTCGAAACCACCAGCCACTCCTTGGAAACCCAATGAGGCAGTTCTTCTCTGTGCTATAGGGTCGCTAGGAGTCAGAATCAACTCAAGGGCAATGAGTCAAGTCACGATATCTGAAAAAGTGGAAACAATCTAAATGCCCATCAACAGATAAACATATAAACAAAATATGGTACATGCAAACAATAGACTCCTACTCAGTCAGTAGGAGAAATGAGAAAAGATACATGCTACAATATGGATGGAGCTAGAAGACATTACGTTGAGTGAAATAAGTCAATCACAAAAGGACAAATACTGTATGATTTCACATACATAATAAGACAGGAAAAGACAAATTTATAGAGAACAAAGTTTATTAGTGGTTACCAAGGATGGGATATCATTGCCAATGTCAGATAGATCTTGGATGAAAGCAGAGAATACCAGAAAGATGTTTACCTGTGTTTTATTGACTATGCAAAGGCATTTGACTGTGTGGATCATAACAAATTATGGATAACATTGCAAAGAATGGGGTTTCCAGAACACTTAATTTGTGCCCATATGGAACCGGAACATGGAATAAGAGGCAGTCGTTCAAACAGAACAAGGGGATAGCACAGTTTAAAATCAGGAAACGTGTGCGTCAGGGTTATATCCTATCATCACACTTATACAATCTGTATGCTAAGCAAATAATCCCAGAAGCTGGACTATATGAAGAACATGGCATCAGGATTGGAGGAAGACTCATTAACAACCTGTGATATGCATATGACACAACATTGCTTGCTGAAACTGAAGAGGACTTGAAGCACTTACTGATGAAGATCAAAGACTATGGACTTCCAAGATGGATAAACGAATAATTTCTTTTATAAGGATCAGCACAAAGCTGGTTCCTGTGAGGTGGAGGTTAAAGATGTCCCAAATGTCCAACTTTTCCAAGTTGCTGTACCACTTCATCATCTCTAACGTCAACTACTCTTTCTCCTCTTAGTACTCTCCCTTCCGTCTTTTGGGTCCCTAATTCACCACAACGTCTCACACAACTCACGAATAAAGGAAATAGATCACATCATTGTGGAGGCTGGCAAGTCCCAAATTCGTGGGTCAAGCATAGGCTTCTCCAGACCCACGTGGCTGCGGGAGCTGACGAACCCAAATCAGCAGTGCAGTTCACAGATGGCTGGCTCACAAGGCTGCAGAAGCTGGCAAATCACTTCACACAATAGGTCACAGGCCCAAGGGGCTGTGGAGGCTAGCGAATCCCAGTATCAGCAGGTCATACAGAAGGCTTCTGGGGAGGTCAACTGACCATGAACTGGATGTGGGCTCCAGATGCAGAGAGAGAGAGCCTCACCAGGATACACAACGTATCTTAGATGCAGGCCACACTCCAGGAAAAAGCGTAACTTTAGTAAAGGTGGGGCTTGAGTCACACCCTCCTGCAAAGCTGCAACCTAAGACATACCTTACACCAATCCTGCCTCATCGACACGTAGAGGATAGGATCCACAACACATAAAAAGGAGGGCAACAACACAATACTGGGATTCATGGCCTAGCCAAGTTGACACATAACCCCAACCGTCACAGGTTCCATATAACTTATCTGCATAGTCCCACTCAATCATTGTGTGTGAGTCACAAAGACCATGGCTGGAAGGGCCGCATTAAGTAATTCATTGCACTACAGGCCACCCTCTAGCTCTTCTAGCCTTTAACCCTTTCATACTTGAAGGATTAACTTCCCCTTCCCAATCATTTTACCAGTTTAAAACAGTCATTAACAATTAGTCCTTCAGTAGGACAAAAGAGTCCTAAGGGTGAAGTTACTCAGATACCAGCAATTTAGGTCAGCTACATGTGTCCATCTGATTTGGTCAGACTCTCCAACAGTTCATCTCATCTTCATATTTTCTGGCCTCTGACAAATTTCAACTGAGAGATTATTCCCTTGCTTTTAGTCTCTCTCGAAGTATCAGCATGTTAGGTTTCCTCTGCTGCATAATTCATTTATTCATTCCTTTACCTTCAGCTATTATTTCCCCTTCCTTCCCTTTGTCATTTATTTTTACCCAAACTTGTCCACTTTGGGAAGGAACATCAGGTTCAGCCGCTGTGCTAGTCCAGATTGCTGGTAGCAAGTCCGGTGTAGCAAGTGCTTCCCCTTCGGTCCACTGCCATTCATGCTGGGTAGTGTTACATAGGTACAACACTAGTGGGCTATCTCACCCACCACACAATATAGCAGTATTCACTGTCAACTCCAATTTTGCCAGATGCAGGGAAGATACAATCCATCCCATCAGGCCCTTGGGAATTCTAGCATACATGTTCAGGGTATAGTTACAGTCTCTTGCTTAAGGATCACCCTGCTTCTGGCACCTGCAGCTGCAACCTTGGTCCTGGAACTGCAGCATCTGGCAGGAAAAAAAGTAATTTTAAGTGACGTGGGGAAGAACTATACAGTGGCACCAGTTTCCTTCCCCAACCCCTCTTCCCCAGATTGCCCAGAGAAGCATAGGAATCTGTCCAGGGGTGATCCTCCCTTTGTCCCCCTTATGTTGAGTGTGAGCACACACTCATGAAGGCATGTGAGCCAGCCCTTCATGCCTTTATCTCTCCCCGTCTTAGATAATAAATGTTTCAATTGCCCGTTCCAATTCTCTATCAAACCATTACTCTGGAGGTGGTATGCAACGTGCTACGTCCATTTAATATGATGTTTCTTGGCCCATTGCTGCATGCTGTGAGCTGTAAAGTGTGTTGACTGGTCTGACTCTGTGGCCCAAATTGGTACAGTATCTTTTGTTCCAATCCCTTAATCATATTTTTGCCATTTGCATCTGCCACGGGATAGGCAAAGCCCAGTCCAGAGTAAGTATCTATTCTTGTGAGGACCCATTTGTAGCCACCTGGTGCCACCAGCATCATTGGTCCAATATAATGAACTTGCCCAGGGGAAGCTGCCCCATAGCCGTTTGTAATCTCTATCTTTCTTGCTGGCAGACAGAATAGTCCTTATTGGCATTTTGTGCCTCAGAGGGTGCAAGGGGAATTTGTCTAGATTCAGCCCATCTCTGCACTGCTGCAGCACCCTCATGTCCACTCATTTCATGGACCATATTGGTCACCTCAAGTGAGTGTACCAACAGGTCCACTTGCTGATTCCAATCGCCTTCTGATCCAGGAAGGGGATTTTTCTGAAGGGCATCCAAGTACTCTACTCTGATGCACTCTCAAAGTTCCCAAAATGTTTTCCATAGGTTCCTGCCCTACACAGGTGTCCCCTTAATAGTCCAAATTTCCATCATCCATTTGCCCATGAATCGTAAAAATCTGCCCATGAATCGGCAAAAATCCAAACGTGGATTCTCACCAGTGCAAAATTCTTCCATCATGGCTAGGAAGACAGCATGCAGTTCAGCCCATTGAGCTAACCTGTTCTGACCTTCTTCAATCAGAGTCTTTCCAACTGCTGGTCTTAATGCAGTAGCTTTGCATGTTGTCCATGTACTCTGGAAATGCCATCTATGAACCAAGCAGCCTTCTGCTAGTCAGCAGAAAGTTATTCATAGGGCACTTTCCATGTAGCAATGGCCCCTGGCAGCTTCTCAGTTGGTTCCAGGGTAGGACCTATGGGAAAAGAGGCTGGCTACCTGCTCATGGATACGGTAGGTGCCTCCCTGCATTCCCCCAATAGCCTGTTCTTGTGTGAACAACTTCCATTTTATTATGGAACTATTTTGGGTACTACCTTCCTTATTAGACTGTTTCTCTGACATCACCCAAGACATTATAGGTATTTCAGGTCTCATGATGATTTTATGTCCTTCTGTCACTGAAGCAGTCTCAATCAATAGTAGGTGAGCAATTTCCTTTCAAATAGTGTGTATCATGCTGCAGCATCTGGAAACTTTCTAGTCCAGAATCCCAGTGGTCACCGTAGGGCTACATTCTCAGGTTTTTGCCATAAGCTCCAGTCTGCATAAGCACATGTGGCAGATACCTCCAAAATCATGTCTGAATGTGGATCATAAGGGCCTAAAGGCAGAGAAAGTGAAACTGCTTTTTGTAATTCAGACACAGCCTTCTGTTGCTCTGGCCTCCATTTGAATGCAGTTTTCTTTTGACTGTTTTCAAGGATGGGGGCCAGCAATGTTCCCAGATGTGGAATATGCGTTCTTCAAAATCCATATAAACCAACCAAACGTTGGGCCTCCTGCTTAGTCTTGAGGATAGGTAGCAACAACTTATTCTTAGTTGCCTGTGGAATGTCACGGGTGGCTCCTGCCCAAGTTATCCCCAAGAATTTCACCCTTTGGCCAGGGCCCTGGATTTTTGCTGGATTTATTAACCAGCCTCTGTTGGTCGTGTGGGCTACCACTGTATTCAAATCATCCCTAGCCTGTTTTTCAGTGTTTGATATTAACATAATATCATCAATGTATCATTATACTTACGATCTGCATCAAGTCCAGGTCTCTTCTAATCAAACTATGACAATAAGCTGGTGAATTCAGGTAACCCTGTGGCAATATAGTGAAAGTAAGTTGAGATCCTTCCTACATGAAAGCAAACTGCAGCTGGTTCTTTTCTGAGATTAGTATGGAGAAAAAGGCATTTGCAAGATCAGTCACTGAGTACCAGTCTCCTTTAGCCAGCTGTACCACTGATACCATGTCTGGAAGAGCTGAAGCCACAGGTGGCACTACTTTATTTAGGCCTCGATAGTCTACTGTCAGCCTCCATGAGCCATCTGCCTTTTTCACAGGTCATACAGGGCTGTTGTACAGAGAATTTGTTGGCACCAATACTCCATCCTTTAGCATGTCTTTAATCAAGACAGTAATCTCCTTTTGTCCACCAGGAATCTTATACTGTTTCAAATTAACAACCTGAGTGGATTCAGGCAATTCTAATGGTTCCCATTTAGCATGTCTAATTAACACTGGCCTAAGGGCAGACTTATATGCCTTTAGTTTTATGATATCAGATAGAGAGAGCGTTCCCCAATTAGACATAGTAACCATACCAATAACACATTCAGGTACAGGAGATGCAACTACTTCGTATAAGATCTGTTTAAATATTCCAATTCTCATTCAAACTATCACCTTAGCCCATTAATCATTCCAACCCCATGTCCCCCAGTCTAAACTTAGGCCCTTTCAAGATTTTATTGACAGGTTTTGGGATTACAGTACATTGAGCTCCTGTGTCCAGGAGCCCCAAAAAGTTCTCTTCCCCACACCCGGGCCATTTCACCCATACATGTGCATATGACCTTGGGTCCCCTGCTGGGGGCTGGACCAGAAGACCCTGGCCCCCTCATCAATCCTTATCTTGGTCAACTAGCTGAGCCTCTTCTTCAAGTGGTCCCAGGTGGGAATTCCCATCACTAAATACCTCCTGGCTGGGGTGAATAGGACTTACTTGTTTAGGCCTCTTTAACTTTGGGTGACCAGCATGAATTTCCATTTGTCTACTCAATATCTTGTAGTGCTGCCTTAGAACCTTTGTCTCAACTCCATCAATGTTCGCTATATTCATCCCATTTCTTAGTAACCATCTAAAAATCTGTCATGCTGGGGTAAGTTCTTTCCCCATTGCCTCTTCCTGTTCTCCTACGAATCACCCTTATGTTCCTTGCAACTGTAAGACCCATGTGGGGAAGCTGTGCCAACAGATCCGACAAGGCTTCTCGGATTGTTGCTTTGTTTCACAGTAGCAAGGTTACATGGGGTGCCCATGTTGAAGGGGCTGCCTCAATTACCATAGCTACTATGACCTGTGTAAAGGGCATACCCATTGGATGAATATCATAATCAATATAAAGCCATTCCAGCATAGCTTGCATAAGCAGCGCATTAGCTGCTTCCTCTGG
The DNA here is from genome assembly GCF_000243295.1 of Trichechus manatus latirostris. NCBI lineage: Eukaryota > Metazoa > Chordata > Mammalia > Sirenia > Trichechidae > Trichechus > Trichechus manatus. The sequence goes on from NW_004444198.1 coordinate 156,400, forward strand.
AGTGTTCCAGTGGGTATTTAGAGGAGGAGAGGGGCAGTTTCCCTTCTCAGGGTAAACGAACCTCATTGCAAATTTTATCCAGTCCACCAGGCTGGCTTTCCCCTCTGGGTTAACCTGCTGTGTAAATGGATATTATATCATCATTCCTGACTGTTCCATAGTGAGTTGTGGGTCTTGCATCAACTCATACATACTCTTCCATTCTTCAGCATTCATAACTAAAGACACTGCCCCTAAATTAGTCACTCTCACAATCCATTTTCATAACGGTTCCTCAGGAATCTGATGATACCAATCTACATGTTAAAGCAACCAAAGGTTTCTCATTCTCCCATCTATCCCCTTTTTTCCAAAACCATATATTCCAGTGAGTCTGGTCTGTTGTAGCAAAACCCACCATTCTGACACCAACTAAATGAGTAATTTCTTAATTTATTTTATAACGATCAGCACAAAGTTGGTTCCTGTGAGGCAGAGGTTAAAGATGCCCCAAATGTCCAACTTTTCCAAGCTGCTATACGACTCCATCATCTCTAACATCAACTACTCCCTCTCCCCTTAGTACTCTCCCTCCCATCTTTGGGTTCCCAAATTTGCTGCAACATCATCACACAGAACTCATGAACCATATAAAGGAAATGGTTCATGCAGTTGTAGAGGCTGGCAAGTCCCAAATTCGTGGGTCAGGCATAGGCTTCTCCCAACCCACGTGGCTGCAGGAGCTGACGAACCCAAACTGGCAGTTTAGACCACAGACTGCTGGCTCACAAGGCTGCAGAAGCTGGTGAATCAAGTTATACAATAGGCAGGGGCTGTGGAGGCTGGTGAATCCCAGAATCAGCAGGTCAGACAGCAGGTCTCTGGGGAGGAGGACAACTGATCAAAAACCAGACATGGAATCCAGATGCAGAGAGAGAGCCTCACCAGGACACACTCATGTATCTTAGATACAGACCACATCCCAGGAAAGGGCATAACTTTAGTAAAGGTGAGGCTTCAGACATGCCCTCCTGCAAAGCTATGACCCAAGACACACCTTACACAAATCTTGTCTCATCAACATGTAGAGGTTAGGATCCACAACACATAATATGGAGGACAACTACACAATACTAGGAATCATGGCCTAGTCGAGTTGACACATAACTCCAACCATCATAAGTTCCATATGTCTTATTTGCATAGTCCCACTGAATTAATGTGTGTGAGTCACAAAGATCATAGCTAGAAGAGTCATATTAAGTAATTCATTGCACCACAATGGATCACTCCTCAACATAAAGAAAATAAAAATCCTCACGATTAGACCAATAAGCAATATCATGATAAACAGAAAATAATGAAGTTGTCCATTTTACTTAGCTCCACCATCAATACCCATGGAAGCAGCAGTCAGGAAATCAAACAACTTATTGCATTGGGCAAATCTGTTGCTAAAAGACCTTTTTAAAAGTCTTTTAACAGCAAAGATGTCACTTTGAGGATTAAGGTGTACTTGACCCAAGCCATGGTATTTCCAATTGCCTCACACGCACACAAAGGCTGGATAATGAATAAGGAAGACCAAAGAAGAATTTATGCCTTTAAATTATAGTGTTGGCAAAAAATATTGAATATACCATGAACTGCCAGAAGAATGAACAAATCTGTCTTGGAAGAAGTACAGCCAGTATGCTCCTTAGAAGCAAGGATGGCAAGATTTCATCCCACATAATTTGGACATGTTATCAGGAGGGACCAGATCCTGGAGGACATCATGCCTGGCGAAGTAGAGGGTCAATGAAAAACAGGAAGACCCTCAATGGGATGGATTGACAGAGACTGCAACAATGCATTCAAACATAGCAACAATTGTGAGGATAGTGCATGACCAGGCAGTTTCATTTTGCTGTACACAGGGTTGTTATGAGTCAGAACTGACTTGACCGCACCTAACAACAACAACAGGGAGGAGGGAGGAGAAAAGTGGGGGTTCACTGTGATGGAAAAATCATGTTGATTAGGAGTAAAGTTGCACAGCCAATTATTGTAATTGCTGACAATAAGTGGTACACCTGTAAAAAGTTGAACTGGCAAAAGTTGTGTGATAGATATATTTACAACAATGACAAAAAAAAGTAGCTGCTGAGGCTTATTATGCACAAACATAAACCTCATGGGGTTTGGTTTATTGTTTGGGGATTTAGGGTCAAGGTTTCATGGTATATCCAAATTAACTGGCCTAATAACATGTTTAGTGCCTTTGTTTTACCTCTTACTTTAATGCATAGTGCCTGGGGTCTTAAAAGCGTGCAAGTGGTCACCCAAGGCACAACATTTAGTGTTTATTTTCCTGGAACAAAAGAGAAAGAAGGAAAATCAGGACTAGGAGGATATGGAACATGTGGTGAAATTGCCTCCATGAACAACTGCCTTCCCTGCCATCAGACCAGAAGAACTGGACGGTTCCCAGCTACCATTACTGAACATTTTGATCAAAGATTCCAGAGAAGAATCCTGATAAAAAAGGGGGAAATGCAGAACAAAATTTTAAATTCTCATGGACTCCAGACTTCCTGGAGCTATGAAGGTTAGATGAACCCCTGAAACTATTGCCCTGAGATAATCTTTAAGCCTTAAACCAAAAATGTCCCCAAAGTCTTCTTAAAACCAAACAATAGTTTAGCTTAACTAGTAAAAAATGTCTGCCTTGAGCATTATGCTCTTCCAAGAACTATCAATAATGGGATCAAACTGACAACAGCAACTCAAAAGATTAGATAGGAACCTCAGAGGGCAGTGAATTTATGTTAATGGGGGAGGAACAACTCAGAAAAGGAGGGTGAGAATGGTTACACAACTCTAGAATGTAGTCAATGTTACAAAATGGTACACGTAGAAACTGTTGAATTGATTTATGTTTTACTGTGTGTATCTCAACAACAAAATAAAGTTACATATTAAGGAAAAAATATTAAATATGTAATTCTGCTATACCAACAATAACCAAAAAATGAGTGTATGGTCACATACCTATGTGTACAGGCATATATGTTTATAGGTAGGTACCGGTGTGTGTATGTGTTCAAAGACAGAAGTATCTATATGTACATGTAGGTATAGGTATGAGTGTACACATCTATATATTCATAGAATACACAGGTACAGATAGTTCTCAAATATAACTACAAACCTCCCAAGATTGGTCTTCTGGGTTTGAAGGCTTGGACCTTCGTCTCATGGGACAACTCAGTCAATTAACCTAATATAGTTTACAAAGTTTCATGTTCTGCATCCTAGTGAGGTGAGTAGTGTCTGGGGTCTTAAACGTTTGTGAGCAGCTATCTAAGATACAACTATTGGTCTCTACTCATTAGGTGCAAAAGAGAAAGAAGGAAACCAAAGTCTCAGAGAAGAAACTAGTCTACAGGGCTAATAGCTTATACAAGCCACAGCTTCATTTACCTTGAGACCAGAAGAACTAGATGGTGCCTGGCTACAATGACTGTTCTTATGAGGGACACAATAGACAAACCCTGATATAACGGGAGAAAAACACAGATCAGAACACAAATTCTTAAAAAGTCCAGACTCACTTGATCAGTTGAGACTGGAGGACTCCCTGGGACTATCACCCTGAGATACTCTTTAAACCTTGCATCAAAATTATCCCCTGAGGTCACCTTTTAGTGAAATAACAGACTGGAACACAAAATAAAGAATATTACCCATGAGTACCACGCTGCATAAAAAAACCATCTTTATCACTGAACTGTGCATGTAGAAATTTTTGAAATGGTGTATCTTTGGCTATGTATATTTTCACCAAAAAAAAACGTTGAGAAGGGAGGGGGTTGACATGTCGTGGGGTTGTTAACCAATGTCATAAAACAATATGTGTACTACTGTTTCATTAGAATCTATTTGTTCTGTAAACCTTCACCTGAAGTACAATTTAAAAAAATTAAACAAAAAAAACCATCTATATAAGACCAAAAGATCAAAAATTACTCTAAAGCAAAGTTGAGAAGATAAGGGAGCAGGGAAACCAGAGTATTGGAAAAGAACAATCAGATGAAATTAAAGAGAATGTTGACCAAAACCAAACCCATTGCTGTCGAGTCGATTCCAACTCGTAGGAACCGTATAGGACACAGCAGAACTGCCCCATAGGGTTTCCAAGGAGCACTTGGTGGATTTGAACGCTGACCTTTTGCTTATAAGCCAAACTCTTAACCGCTATGCCACCAGGGTTTCCAGAATGTTGACACATTGTGAAAAATGTAACTAATGTCACTGAACAATATGTGTTGAAATTGTCAAACGGCAACCTAATCTGCTGTGTAAACTTTAACGAAAAACACAAGAAAATATTATTTTTTTAAAAAGATATTAGGAAAAAAATGACAAGCGTTAGCACTCAGTCTAGAGGCTAAAAACTGTGAACATAGTCTTACAGAACATAAAAGAAGAACCAACATAATGTAGGAAAATAATAGCAATAACTGGTTAGCTAGAGTCTCAGTTCCTTTCTGTAAAACATAGTAATTGCTATTAAAAAGAGAAATTCTTCCTTTAAAATGACTTCCTGGCCTTTCCACCTTAGATTAGCTGTAAACATATATTGCCAACTGTAAGGCTCACTAACAAAAAAAAAAAAATTTTTAAAGAAATATAATCAATATTCTAAAAAAGGAGAGAAATTTCCAATACATTTTAGTTATTCTCCACTCTTGCCCCAACATATACCCTTGGCTCTGGTCAGGCTATTTTTGCCACTATGTGAAAATAACTGTACAAATCCAACTCATCCTTCAAGGACTTGATATAATAAGCTCATGAATTAGTTTCTCTATTTTCAGTTGGGAAGGAGGAAAGAGCTAAGCATAGCTTAAAACTTTAGAGGCTTTTCCAAACTCATCCTCTCACCCCCAAAACTCTGATATGTGCCCCGCAACCACCTGCGAGAATTAGTGGAACTGATGTGGGAAAGCATTATTTTCCACATTGCAGACATTTATGGTTTACACCTCAACATAAAGAAAACAAAAATCCTCACAACTGGACCAATAAGCAACATCATGATAAACAGAAAATACTGAAGTTGTCAAAGATTTCATTTTACTTGGATCCACAATCAATGCTCATGGAAGAGGCAGTCAAGAAATCAAATGACATACTGCATTGGGCAAATCTGCTGCAAAAGATCTCTTTAAAGTGTTAAAAAGCAAAGATGTCACTTTGAGGACTAAGGTGCACCTGACTCAGCCAGGTTATATTCAATCGCCTCATATTCATGAAAAAATTGGCTAATGATTAAGGAAGACCCAAGAAGAACTGATGCCTTTGAATTATGGTGTTGGTGAAGAATATTGAATATACCATGGACTGCCAGAAAAACGGTGCCCTGGTGGTGCAGTGGTTAAGAGCTCAGCTGCTAACCAAAAGGTCATCAGTTTGAATCCACCAGCCACTCCTTGGAAACCCCATGGGGAAATTTTACTCTGTCCTATAGGGTCTCTATGGGTTGGAATTTTCTCGATGGCAAGGGGTTTGGGTTTTTTTTGGCCAAAAGAATGAACAAATCTGTCTTGGAAGAAGTACAGCCAGAATGCTCCTTAGAAGTGAGGATTACTTCATGTCACATACTTTGGACATGTCATCAGGAGGACCAAGTCCCTGGAGAAGGTCATCATGCCTGGTAAAGGAGGGTCAGTGAAAAAGAGGAAGACCCTCAACACGATGGATTGACACAGTGACTGCAACAATGGGCTCAAACATTGCAATGACTGTGAGGACGGCGCAGGACTGGGAGTGTTTCGTTCTGTTGTACATAGGGGAGCTATGAGTCAGAATCTACCGTACGGCACCTAACACAACAACATGGCTACGCCACCAAGTTCATTCTTAATTATATAAAGTATCTGGAATTCCAAGCTACTTTTCCTGCATACATTACTATTATAACAGTTCTTGGCCTGAACTCTCTTGAGGACAAAGACACTGCAATGACCGCACTCCCAGCAGAAGTACACAATAGGTACTAGCCTCTAAAGTCCAGTTCTCCCCCTTCCACGTTCATAGAGTATTGGATCTCTCTACTCACTTTGATGGTGGACCATGTGACTTATTTTGGCAAGTGAAATATGACTGGAAATAGAAACTCACATGCAAGTATGTGTCAGGATAGGGCTTCCATCAGCCTGTGTTCCTGAGTAACTACAATGAAACTCCCTAATTTGTGTTGAACAGGAAGCATGATGGAAAAATAAACTTTTGTTACGTTAAGTCACTGAGCCTTGGGAGTTGTTTGTTTCTAACCTCAGTTCTCAAAGTGTGACCCTCAGGCCAACAGTATCTGAGAGCTGCCTAGAATTTCAAAATGTCAGTTCCTGCTCCAGGCCCACTAAATCTGAATCTACATTTTCACAAGCTCCCTCCATGTTTCATATGCATATTAAAGTTTGAGAAGCACTGGCTTAGACTATCCTGTCTAGTACAGAAACTGTTACGTAAAAGTGGCAGAATCCAAACCTAAAATATGTGCAAAGACATCAAGGAAAGATGTAAAAAAGAAAACTTGAATGACAGATAATCTACTATACATAACTACACGGGGAAAGACTTGAAAACAGAACATTAGTAGTGTGAAACCATACTTTTAGTAATCATACTGTTGCTGCATTGATGAGACACTACAAGAAAGTGAAGAGCTAAGGAAAGAATTAGCTGCATGGAAGCAGAAGAAAAAGGATTCAAGAAAACCCAGAGTCAGGGACTTGAGGGTGGAAAGAGACAGCTCTTCTCAACTCAACAAGTAAAAGATAAAACTAAGACCAATGAAAACTCAGATTTAGCACTAGGATCACATCCGGGGGATGGCTCTCTTCACCATCATTACTCAATCCTCTGGACGGATTAGGGAAGGCAACCTAGAGTTAAGGTCCAACTAATGATGTAGCATCCAGTGAAACCTTTCAATTGGACAGAATGAGAATACTCAGAGAAAAGAAGCTAAAAGTATCTCTCTCCCTCAAAACCTGATACACTTAAAGCATACATAACTAAGATGAGATAAAGATAAGAAGCATGGGGACAAAAGGAGAAACAAACCACAAGTCTAAGAAATAGGTATAGATCTGCACTGTCCAATATGGTGGCCACTGGCCATGTTAGGTTATTGAGCATTGGAAATAGAATGCTGTGTTCTCCCTTCTTCCCATTCTTGAATGCGAGTGTCTCTATGTCCCTTGTTCCTTCATTATTGTCTTGGTGTCTTAGGCTGGGTTCTCTAGAGAAGCAAAACCAGTAAAGTGTATAAATATATATAGAGAGAAAGATTATATCAATGAAACAGAGGTAGAACGTCCCAAATCCGTGGATCAGGGTAGAGGCCTCTCCCAAGTCACACAGCTGCAGAAGCTGGCAAGCCCAAGATTGGCAGGTCGGAGAGCAGGGCTCCCTCTCACAGGCTGTGCAGATCGACAAATCCCAGGTTCGGCAGATAAGCTGACAGCTCAAGTCCCAAGAACAGGAGATGAGATGACAGGAAGCAGCCACAGGAGCCAGAGAGAGCAAAAAGCCAGAACATCTGCTTATATACAGATGCAGGCCACACCTCCAAGGAGACTCCCCTTCATCAGATTGGCTACTCACAGTATATTCAATCATGGGAGTGATTACATTAAAACACTGAGAATCATGGCCCAGCCAAGTTGACACACAGTCTTAACCATCACACTTGGAGAAGGGATCAGATAAATTGTTCTTTTAGTTTATTGGTCTACAAGTCAGGAGAAATCACATCTGGACCTGAGGCACAGATACCTGGGGGATTTTTCAAAGTTACTCCCTCATCCCAAAATTCTGATATGCACCCCCACGCTCACCAGTGAGACTTGCTGTTACAGGCATGGGAGAGTATCATGGTCCTCACTTTACAACATGTCTAGTATGTGCCTCTGAAGTTCATATCATATCTTGAATTGTGGACAATCTTTCCACATGTTAATCTTGAAATAGATCATGTCCCATCAGCTTCTTGACGGCAGATATTCTCCTAGCCCTATCCTGAGTCAGATATAAGTGACAGCCCCAAATACTTACTGCTGACTGAAAGAAAGGGTTCAGACAGGATATGATGCCAGGTGTGCAATTTTATTTTATTTTATTATATTTTTAGGAATTAAAGACATTTTCAATTGAGAAATGGCCATCCTACAAGGAATAAATATTGCCAAGAAAATTTCACATAATTCACAAATTAACTTACGTTCTAATTGTGCAGTAGCTGCTGAAAAATCAACAGAAAGACCAAAAACACTTCAAATAACACACATCAGAATTACCAGTTGGAATAGGTGGTCTGGTCCTTCCATGTTATTAATCATTGCTTGAGCATATTATTTTTACACCAAATGAAGTTCCTACAGAAGCAGAAATGGTTAACACACAATACCATACAATTTTGGCAGTTATATGGATTGTTTGTCTAGGGAATTTTGTGTTGAGGTGACAGGGTTTGGCTCATTTACAGATATTCACCAACTATATGCACGTATTCCTTCCAAATGAAGATACATCCAAGTACTTGGGTTATTTCTGCACTATTTATATAGAGATTAAAAGATATGTGAGCATTTCCTTAAAAACTTTTATATAAAAGGTCAGACTTTAAAGTCATGAAGCACCCTAAGAGCAAATAATTAACCCAATGAGAAGTTAATTCCCAGATACAGCCAATTTAAACCACAGGGTAATAGTTTTATTTTATCCATAGGACTGGAACCCTAGTTACCTCAATGAGTACTCACAGCTATTGGAAGCAAATTAAAAACACATTTGTTCAGCAACAATAACAAACATCAATCGGGTGTTGACTCTGTAGCAGGCACTACTTTAGGCAACAGGAGTGCAGATGTGAGCAGGACAGACAAGAGGCCAGCTCTCACAGCAGCTAGATTCTGGCAAGACGTCTCAAAGCTGCAGTTTCCCAAGATAATTAAATTGAGATCACTTCCCATTCATGGATACACAACATGAATTTTCAGCTAAAAGAAACAGGAAATATATGAAGGGATAACTAACCAATAAGCAAACCCATTGCCATTGAGTCAATTCCTACTCATAGAGACCCTGTAAGGACAGAGTAGTACTTCCCCCCATAGGGTTTCCAAGGAGCCACTGGTGGATTCCAACCTTTCAGTTAGCAGCATGAGCTCTTAACTACTGCACCACCAAGGTAGCCCCTTGAAACTCAGCTGCTGACAACCTGCTAACTTGCCATTTTCCAAAGATTCAGATGTCTCATATACCTTTCCTGTTCACACTAGCAACATTTTTTCTGGACTCTGAGCTTTGATCCCCTGACTCAGCAGGCTTCAACAGGAGGATCCCTCTTTTATAAGAATAGCCCATTGTTTTGGGGCCCTAAAGGCCCACTGTTTTATTTATATTTTTTCCCTCATTGGGAATAGTCTGGATGCAAATGTCCAAAATAAAAGAGAAAATATTGACACCAAAACTAATAGGATGAAATATGAGAGCTGCAAGGGTACAAGCCCCTTGCGTCAGAGACAAGGAGGACACACCACAGGCCTCCTGGTCTCAGGCCACTGCTCTGACCACTGCTTTGTGTCTTCCTTTGTATCTACTCATCTGAGTCATTTCTTTAAAATGAATGGCAAATTCCTGTGGTGCTTTATAAGTGTACAAGGTGTTCTCACATTTTCTCACACAGTTCTCAGGACAATCCTGGGAGGTCAGTACAGATGTGGAAGCTGGAATGAGAGGATTAAGGCCACACAGCCAGCTAGTAGCAGAGTCAGGATGTGAGTTCCAGTTTCCACACTCCATTCCAGAATGGAAAAGACAGGAATCCCTAGGGCACAGATGCGGCACCTGGCTTCTGTGGCTGCTCCAGTCAGACTGAAATGCCTCAAAGTTCACAGTGATGGTGCAGGGTTTCAGACTCCAAGGCAGGCCCAGTATGAACAAGGCCAAAGGTTGCTTGGCCAACGGCATGTGCTATATGCAGCACAGGGGGCCCCCTGAGCCCATGACAGGACCTCTAAACACTCAGTTGGCAGCTCTGGATTGAATCCAAATAAGACTATAAGAATGAGTCACAGAGACTTCTACAATATATGAGGCAAGGTTTGTAGCACACAATTTTATGTCTGAGTAAGTGCAGAAACATGATTGACAGAAGTGTAATTGAGGACAATTATGGACACAAACCATAAAACCAAACTTTCAGGAAAGGAGTTACAGAAATAGCCCATATGAAATGTGCAGAAAATCTCAAAAAGAATCAATCTGATCACTCTATCCTGCCCCTGAAAAATGTGTGTGACTCCCAGAAGCATCCAGTAGAGCTATGGCCCTACTTCTGGGGAGAAGGAGCAACCAAATATGACACAGAGATTCACAACTCTTCTTACATGACTGCCAGGATGCTCCAACTCCTGCTGAGACTTGCTCTTCAGCCATTCTACCTCCCCTGAAAACACATGCTGACAAAAGCAAGTGTGGATGTGATGGCCCGGTAAGGTGGTATGAAAAAATGTAGTATGAAGAAAGGACAGTAATCAATTGTCACAAATCATTCCCAAATGGATACATAGCAAGTGCCTAGCTGACACAACAATGGCCACAGAAAAAAGGAGTACATCTTAAGCACAAGCTTGAGACAGAAAACAAACAGAGAATGTATGGTCTGCCTACCCCTTGGCTACATCTAACTGACCTGTGATAAAGTAACCATAGTAGAAAAGAGAACCACAATGAGAATGAGACATTTTTGTTCACTACCTGCTAGGGAACCTGCAGGTGATTCTGAAGCCATGGCAACAAATAATCTCTTTAAAGTTCTTCCGCATCTCCTGGCTGCAGAAGGCATGTATCAGAGGATCAATCACAGAATTGCACATGATAAACCCAGGGCAGAATGCATGGGGCTGCCTCACTACTGGAGGTTTGCTTTGGGCTTCACACAAGATCAGACAACCTTCACAACAAGAATAAGTATGCTGTTGTTGTTATGTGCTGTGGAGTCAATTCCAATTCATAGTGACCCTACAGAACAGAGTAGGTCCCATGGAGTTCCTAGGCCATGATCTTCACTGGAGCAAATCGCCAGGTCTTTTCTTCTCCGAGAGGCTGGTTGGTTCGAACTGCCCACCTTTCTGGTTAGGGCCAAGCACTTAACCATTGCAAAACCAGGACTTCTTAAGAATATGTGTAGGAGACCACAATCTGGGGTGTTCCGACACCACTGTGTGTTCTGGGCACATGATGGAATTCTGTGCAGCATTTCTTAGTCTGAGAACAGTGCTGTGTGAATGCAAAAGTGAAATGACTGACAAAAAACATAAAAAGATTGAAGCATCCCCATATTTATTCCTCATATACAAAATCAGAGAGGGCTCTGCAAAAGATCCTGGTTCCCCAAAAAACAAAAACCCTTGTTAAAGGAAACTGTCCCAGCTACATGGATGGGAGCCTTCAGTAGTGTTCACTTTGTGCCAGGCACTATATGAACACTGTACCTGAATAACCTTATTTAACCTTTACAAAAACTCTAGGAATGGGTACTCTTCTTATTCCCATTCCACAAATGAAGAAACTGACGCTTAGAGAGGTTACCTGGCAAATCCAACGTCCCAAGGCTGAAAGGAGCAGAAAAGGGTTGAACCCTGGGCACCTGACCCCAGAGCCCAGCTGCTTCACTGCACAGTGCAGCCACTTGAAGTAGTCCTATTGGACATAAGGTATTATTTTTTTTAAATGCTGCTGGATTGGATTTGCAGATTTCTTATCTTTGTGCTGTCTTTATCAATTTTGGTATTTAGGTTACCCTGGCTTTGCTAAATAAATTGCAAAAAAGTTTCAGTTATTTTTCTATTCTGAGACATTTTAAGTAGGGTGGGAATGATACGTTTCTTCCAGGAAAATAATTGAGTCAAGATCAATAGAGCTTAGAGACTATAGAATAAGCTCTTCTACTGTCTATATCATAGGGAACTGTGTCTCCTAAATAGCCTCCTAGTAACAATGCTTAACACACACAATACCTGATGCTCTATGAGCTGCCAAATTATGTGTGATGGATCCTCCTTTCTCATGAAACAAACATGCAACATGGATCTTATTCTGTTTTACTACTTCAGCAATAACAACAGAGCTGGTCCTCAATTCAGATACATGGAGTCACATCTGTTAAGGCTGCTGAGGGTGGGATCTACTTGGACACTTCTGGTTGCAGGTCGGGCCTTCTGGGAGGCTGACACTGAGATGAGCACAGTGTATCAGGGAGGGCCCACAGGATCAGTGCTGAGGAGGGACTGGAGACTCAGACGGGAAGGTGACCACGTGGAACTCTGGAGGGAACGATGGCCAGTCACATCCTTGCCTTGCTCAGCAAGCTGCCCTGAAAAGGCTCTGGCAGGAGAAGGTGGACTCTGCAGCAAGGCTGACCTGAGGGGCCAACAACTGAGGATGTTGTTGGCCCCAAGTCTGTAGCCAGGCAGCCGGCCTTCCTTGAAAGGGCTCTGGGCAGCCATCTCCATGCCCATCACTCCCTAAACAAGCAATCAGCAAATCCTTCTTGAATATCAACTCTATTTCCAGGCCTGTGTGAAATGGCATAATGAGTCTCGCCCAATGACTCTAGAGTCCTACTGCAGAGGCAAAGCCTACCTTGGTGAGGCCCTGAGAAAGCAATACATAACTGCAAACACTTGGACTGCAATTGTCTTACAGAGTAAAGGGTGCGTATTACCTTGCAGTTTACAAAACACTTTCGTGTATATTAACTCATTTGATCCTATAGCACCCAGGATGTATCAGTATTATTGCATTTTCATAGATGAGGACTTTAAGGCTCAGAGAGGCAGAGTGGATTTTCTGACCTCACTTGGCTAGTATTGGTGACACCAGATGTTTAATCAAAATCTTCTCACCCCAAAGCCCATGCTTATATAGATACATGTACGTATGTGAGCACTAAACAATAGAATCCTAAATATGCACCAGGTTTCCTGTCTCACATACAAAAAGAGAAACAGGAATTGCCTCTCACTGAGCACCCGATATGCTGATAACATGGTTGCATGTATTCTCAAAGAATACTTCCAGAAGCCCTGAGAAGTACAGGTTCCTAACACCATCTTGCAGATGTGGTTATGTGGCTTCTTAGCTGGTGATGGAACCAGGATTTGAATCCAGGCTTCTGATCAATGCTTAGCACAGAGACCATGTATTACATCCTGTGACTCGGCCATGTAGCCATCAAGCAGGAAACTCAGGACCTGCAGATTCCAAAGAAGGCTGGAGAGGAGTGAAGTGGGGCCCAGGCAAAGGTGGTGAGGTTAACGGGTATGTTAGGAGGGTTCTCTAGAGAAGCAAAACCAGTAAAGCATATAAATATGTATATAGAGAGATTTATATCAAGGAACTGGCTCATGCAGTTGTTGAGCCTGGAACATCCCAAGTCTGTGGGTCAGGATAGAGGCGTCTCCTGATTCACGTAGCTGCAGGGGCTGACGAACCCAAGATCGGCAGGTCAGAGAGCAGGGCTGTTGCTCACAGGCTGCAAAGATCAACGAATCCCACGATTCAGAAGGCAAGACCGCAGGTAAGTTGTTAGCTCAAATCCTGAGAACTGGAAGTCAGATAAACAGGAGCCAGCTGCAGGATCCAAAGGAATCAAAAGCCATGAGCCTTGCCAGAATGTCCATTTATATTCGATGCAGGCCACACACCTAAGGAAACTCCCTTTCAACTGATTGGCTACTCACAGCAGATTGCATCATGGAGGTGATCACATTATATCAAATCTCATCAATGGAAGCAATCGCAACATCATACAACTACCGAACCACTGAGGATCATGGCCCAGCCAAGTTGACACACACGACCTTAACCATCACAAAGGGCAAGGAAGCAAGGGAGGAGGTGGGGGGGACCCTGAGGATCAAAGGGTAAGAAGTTGACTGGAGATGGGAGGCTGTGTGGGGGAGCACGCAGGGCCTTGAGGTCAGAGGGAGCTCATGTAGGAGCAACAAGGGGAGCAGAGCATGTCTAGGATGTGGGTCAGGAGGTGGGCACATGGCACAGGACTTTGCAGGTCAGGGTAAAGAACTCAAACCTTGTTCTAAGAGCAAGGGGAAGTCTTACAAGGCTGTAAGCAGGAGTGCAATAGGTTTGTAGTTGTAGAAGATCAGCACGTCATGGTTAGGAGACTGAATTGGAGGACTTCAAGACTGGAAGAAGGTATTACGTACTGACAGTACCTCACTGTGAGATAAAAACATCCCTGGGCTGACTCTGTTCATCCAGATGGTACCCAGTGATCTTGCTGATTCATGCTCAGACCAAACCCTTTGCAGTGGCAGCAAAATAGCAAAGTAGTCTTCCCTGACACACCTGAATAGCAAGATTGAAAACAAAAAATGGCCCTGAACAGAGGTTATAGACACTGTTTGGAAGTACAGACTCATCACCATGGCAACATGAATTCATTCCTTCCTTCAACAAGAAACGGAGGATTTGAAGTTTGGGGATTTGATGTGGGCTTTGTTGTTGTTTTTGTTTGGGGGGAGGACACTTTCTAAAATGTTTTGTCTTGTTTTTTCCGCTAGAAAGACAGGATCTCTGTGTCTGCACCTCCACTGCCAAGTCAAGATTCTGTAAGTCCTTGAGGAAGCTTATTTTTAAAATCCAGTGCCCCTCTCATCCTCTAACAAAACTCAATAAGCATCCTTTGTACTTAGTATAAAGCAAAGAATCAGTGAGAAAATTGATTCTAATAAGCAAATTGAATTCCTTTTGAAGGGTATTATACGACCCACTGGAGTCCCTGGGTGGTGCAAACAGTTAACATGCTCAGCTGCTAACCTAAAGGTTGGAGGTTTGAGTCCACCCAGAGACACCTCAGATGAAAGGCCTGGCAATGAACTTCTGAAAAATCAGCCATTAAAAACCCTATGAAGCACTGTTCTACTCTGACACACATGGAGTCGCCATGAATCACAGTCAATTCTACAGCAACTCGATCTGCAACTGGATGTCACTATTGGAGGACCACGCTGAGATTTCTTGGTCAAAAATTCTGATCATCACTGGGAAGTTAGCCACAAGATCTGGAGAGGAAGGTTTCTTTGCCAATATTTAAAATTTCCCTTATAGTTCTTGTGGTTGCCTTGCCAATTGTTATTTAAGAAAATTCTTCTGTACTGGTTATTACCTCAGACTTCCCAATAAAATTGCCACTTTATAACAGTTTTACAGTTTTAACACTGTGAGAGCCATGAACAATACAAAATGGGTCTTTCCCGCAAAGGAATCTGAGGAGGAATCAGAATACCTGAGTAGTGATCTGGACCAAGAAAAAAACCCAACAAACACGTGACTTCATGGTGACATCAATTGGAACCCATTGACTAGTACAAAAACAACACCATTCATCACATATTAGACATGTTTTTTTCTGGTCCGCCTGTATGTATACTTGCATATAAGCACTAGGTATATAAACTCACCCCTCACACTCCTCTGCACCGACCTCTGCCTGGGTGACTCAGCACATCACTGTCACAGGAATCTTGGCATTGACTTCTGTCTGTAAGTTCCCAAATAAAAGCTAGATCTGATCAACCTGGCTTTTTCCACCTCTTTTTCAGAATCCAGCCATTCCTGCTGCTGGTCTGGTCGGGTGTGACAAATGGCACTATGAGCAGGATTCCCGAAAAATGAGCTGAAGAAAAGAGGATCCTCAGGGGGAAATCCTTGGTTGGCCACAGATTTCAATATGGGGACCAGTGGCTAGTCTGCTCAATGCCTATGGACCACCGAGGGAGTACAGGGAGAGCCCTAAAATTCCCACAGGGCTTGCAGAAGTTATAGAAGGATTTAAGCTGACCAGCCTGAATAAAGATGGTTGCCATGCTGTAGCCACTGTGGGATGGCTGCTACTAGAGGATTCTCAGGGGGAAATCCGTGATTGGCCCCAGGTTTCAGGACCCGTGATGAGTCTGTTGGATGTTTGCAGAGTGCCAAGGGACAGGGAGAGCCCTAAAACTCCTGCAGGGCTGGCACAAGTTATATAAATATTAAAGTTGGCCAATTTGAATAAGGATGGATGCCACACTACAGCCAGTATGGGATGGCTGTCACTCTGGGCATGTGCTTAGCGATGGAGGCCCAGTCAGAAACAGAAGCAAAGATTAGAAAACTTAAAGAAGAGCTATGGCTTGAAAGGGATATGAGAGCAACTGCTTTTATGTTGGTTACTGACTAAGCTGGAAAAATAGAACAAAAGGAAAATAACTGAGAACAAGGAGAGCCTTCAATGTCTCCCTTAGAAGAGGAGAAGGAGCCAGGATGGAAGCCCCTGCATCCTTTCTAGCAATAACCTGGCCAAGGTTCCCCTCAACGTAAGGTCATTTAGGGAGACCAGCAGCCAAACAAAAGATTCTGGCTTTGATTGACACTGGAACTGAATGTACTTTGATTTATGGTCAAAAAAAAAAAAAAAACCCATTGCCAGAGTAGCAGGGCAAGATGATGAAGAGAGTTGTCACTCTCATTTATTCCTCAGCAACTAACCCACTGAATAACAACTATGAACAAGCACAGACTCAGATCTCACAACTCCGAACAGCAGCTGAGGTGTTGGAGAATTGAGGTGAGTCCAGAAACAGAGGAGAGGAAGGTCAGGGGGGCACCACAGAAGCTGGGAGAACCTACCTGCTAGCATCTGGAGCACTTGTTCACTGCAGCCAATTTGGGACAGGGTCGGGCAACACCCTGAACCAAGAACACAGAAAGGGAGCTAAACTGAAGAAACTATAGCCTGATTTCTAAGGCTGAGCACAACTGGCCATGAGAGTTCATGGGCCATGCACTTGGGAGGGAGCGAAGGGAAAATGTGACACTCCAAGAGAGTGTTGTTGAATCTCGCTACCCCAGACAAATGGGCAATAGAACCAGGGGGCACTGAAAAGTCACTGGGATAGGGGGATACTTCAGATGGGCAACACAGAGGGAAATGGCTGACTCCCTGCCCACAGTGGGACAACATATGAGAGCCTGTGCAGGAGCACACATGAAAGAAAGACATAGAGCTCTCCCCACCTTCACCACGGGAAAGCCAAACATCACCACTTACATCAGCTGCTGTGGCTAGCTAAAATCCGCTGTGCATGCATATCAAACTCCAGAGCCCAAGCAACCAGAACTCCTGAATCAGCACTAAAAATACTTAAGGATAAAACTGTCCTCTACGAGTTCTTAGGAGTATATAGTGGAGTGAAAGCAACCAAGTATAACCAGAAAGATTTCCCATGAAAATCAGAAAACAGAATTTAAACTATTAAAATAAATGATAAAAAGATACCAAAATGGCCCAAGTTCAACAAAAAATAGTAACACACAAAATCACAAGAGAAGGACCAATCAAAAGAAAAACATGAAGAAGAGAAATTTTCTCTTATGGAGTCAGGTTAATGCAAAAAATAGAGTAACAAAATGAACGACTCAACAAGGAAATTAAAAACATCAAAAAAAAAAAAAAAACGAGAGAGAGAGAACTACTGGAACTGAAGAATAAAGTTACTGAATTAGAAAAAGCAAGAGAAACATTCTTCAGTAGAGTCCAACAGACAAAAGACAGACTAAATGAACTAGAAAACAAAATAACAGAACTTATCAAGTCTCAAGAAAAACAAGAGAAAGCAACAAAGAAAAGCAAACAAAGCCAAATGGAAATATGGAATTCAGTTAAGAAATCTAACATTAGAATTATTGGAATTCCAGAGCACATGACAACAATAAAGGCATAGAAAAATTTTCCAAGAAATAATCAGAGAGAATTTCTAGACCTGGAAGGAAAACCAAGGCTGCAAATATATGAAGATATATGAACCTGAATTAGAAGAAATATAAAATGATCAACTCTGCACCACATTCTAATAAAATTTCAGAAGAAAAGAATTCTGAAAAAAAGAGAAAAGCACAATACAAGAATCAGTGTGGATTTCTCCCCAGAAAACTCTAGAATTCAGAAGACAAGGGAGCAAAATATATAAAATATTGAACAAAAACAATGACAACTCAGAATTCTTTACCCAGCAAAATTGTCATCCAGGAACGAGTGGGAAATCAAAACACTCCCAAATAAACATAACCTCTGGTAATTTGCCACTACCAGATCAGCTCTGCAAGTATTACTCAAGGGAGTTCTCCAAATGGGAAGGCAAGAACACTAAACGAACACTCATTTCTATACACAGGGAAGAAAAAAATAAGAGACAGAGAATGATATCTCTCCAAAAATTACAACAAGAGCAATCATAAGGACCAAGTAAATGATATTTTAAAGGAATAAACTCAATAATATAAAAATCTTGCAAACAGTACACATCAGATTTAAGAAATAGATACAAAGCAAACCTATCAGATATAGGATGCACAATGATGTTAGTGACGACCCACCAACAGAAATGGGGGAGGGAGGAGCATGTCTGTAATTGATTCAATATATTAAAGTTGTATGTTATCTGTTGTTCATATGTTAAAAGTCACAACAGTAAGTTGTGTAATGTAATATGTGTGGTAACCACTAAGAAATCACTGAGAAAAAATACACAGATGAAAAGAAGGAAGAAAGCAAAGACACTTGGCACATGAAAGCAGCCAAATACACACAAAAACAGAAAAATGAGAATAAAAAAACAAAGAAGAAAGGAAATACTCAAAAAACAAATGGCAAAATGAATGAGGTAGACAGTTCATTTTCAGTAATAATCTTAAATGTAAATGGTGTAGACTCCTCATGCAAAAGGCAAAGTGTAACAGAATGGATTAAAAACACGATCCGTTCTTTTGCTGTCTACAAGAAACACATCTTAGACATAAGGACACAAACAGACTGAAAATAATAAGATGAAAGAAAATATTCCATGCAACCAGTAACCAAAAAAGAGCAGGAGTGGCCATACTGATATCAGATAAAGTAGACTTTAAATCAAAATCTATTACAAGAGATAAAGAAGAACATTACATAATAATAAAAGGGTTAATCCAGCTAGAAGCCATAAATATATATGCAATTAACAACATTCCAAACTGCATGAAACAAATACAGACTAATATGAAAGGAGAAATAAACAAGTCCACAATAATAGTAGGGGACTTCAACACACCACTTTCAATTATAGACAGAACATCTAAAAAAGATCACTAAGAACACTGAGAACTTAAATAAAAGCATAAGGCCGTTTGGTCTAATGAACGTACATAAAACTCTCCACCCATCAACAGAACAATATACATTTTTCTCCAACACACATGGTTCATTTCCCATGACAGACCATATGATAGAACACAGAAAAAGTCTCAACAAATTTAAAAAGATCTAAATCATACAAAGCATCTTCTCAGTTCATAATGGTATGAAGCTTGAAATCAACAACAGGAAAAATAAGGATAAAAAAATGAATGCATGGAAACTAAATAATACACTACTAAAAAAAACCATTGGATCATAGAAGAAATCCAAAGTGAAATTACAAATCCTTAGATTCAAATGAAAATAAAAACACAATATACCAAAACCTTTGGGACACAGCAAAAGCAGAGCTCAAGGGGAAATTCATAGCAATAAATGCCTACAAAAAAAGGAAGACAGATCCAAAATCAGTAACTTAAACTGACAACTTCAACAAACAGAAAAGGAAGAGCAAAAGAAACCAAAAGCTACCAAAAAAAAAAAAAAGGAAACAACAAAGATGAGGGCAGAAATTAAAAAAAGAAAAGAAAATAGAAAAAATAAAAAGAATCAACAAAACCAGAAACTGGTTCTTTGAAAGGATCAATAAAATAGACAAACCAATGGCTAGACTGACAAAAGAAAAAAACAAAACAAACAAACAAGGAGAGGAAAATAATCAAAATAAGAAATTAAATTGGAGACATTACAATAGATCCAAACAAGATAAAGAGAATCATAAGAGATTACTATGAAAAAATTGTACTCCAAGAAATTTGAAAACCTAGGTGAAATGGACAAATTCCTAGAAACACACGACCTACCTAAGCTAACACAAACAGCACAAAATCTAGAGAGACCATTAACAAAAGAAGAGATTGAAGATATCATTTTAAAAAACTACCAACGAAAAAAGCCTAGGACCAGATGGATACACTGGGGAATTCTACCAAACATTCAGAGAAGAGTTGACACCAATTCTACCCAACCTCTTCAAAAACATAGAATGGGGAGGAGGAGCCAACATGGCATTGTAGACAGAAGCACCATGCTGTCCCTCCACAGAAAAGACCCAAAAAACTAAGTAAAACAGAGACAAACGTCAATTCTGGAACCCTAAGCATCAAATGAAGAGATAAAAAACTCAGCCAAGCACTGAATGGAATAAGAAACTGACAGAGAACAGAAAGTGAGGAGAGATACCAGTGGAGGTCCCCTATCAGCTAAGACAGAACAGATTCACCATCTTGGACTCCTGTAAGAGAAGAGAGGACAAAGAGTACAGGAAAGCAGCTTCGTAGAGCTCTCAGCAGGAGACAGAGCACCTGGTAACAAGCGATATACACTTTCCCACCCCCCATTGTACTCCCATTTGCTCAGGCCCCTGCTGCTACCTCGCTGGCTGTGGTCACTCATCCGATCAAGAGGAGCAGACTCCATGCTGCTGCTTGGATTCACCCCACCCAACATCAAAGAGGGGCAAAGAGCACGGGAAAGCAGCTTCATGGAGCTCCCAGCAGGAGAGCACCCAGTAACCAGCGTTATACGCTTTCCCACCCCCTACTCTCTTCCTCCCCACTTGGCCTCTGCCACTTCCCACTAGTCACAGTATCTTGGCCGGGAGGCAGCAGCTCTGTGCCACTTGGATTCACCCCACCCACACTGTTTGACTCTCTCAGTGCCATTTCTAAGTTGATCGTGCTGATTTTCTCACTTCTTTTGGTTTCTTCCCTGCCTCTTACCTCCTCCCCCTCCTTTCTCTCAAACACCTGGCTTCCCATGACATCTTTGCTTCTTCTTGAAAGGCTGTGAAGTGTCACCCAGATAGGGAACTGCTTCCTCCGTCAACAATGCCACACTGGTTGGATCTCCAGGGCATTTTCTGTTTTGTTTCTTTGTTTTTTGTTTTGTTCTGTTCTGTTTGTTTGTTTCTTTTTGTTTTCATGGCTTGGGAGCCCCCTCTTGCTGGGCTGTACTGCATGGCTTGGGAGCCACTTCCCCGGTCTGCATGTCCACACCAGTGGGATCCCTGGGGGCATTTATCTTTTTTTTTTCTTTTTGTTTTTCTTCATTTCTCTGTTTCTTTCCTCTCTAAACTTACCTTCTTTTTCTGTCTCCTGAATACCTGGTGCGGTGTGACATCTCTGCCCCTTCTAGCCAGGCTGTACTGTATGGCCAGGTAGCCAATTCCCTGGTCTGTACAGCCACACTGGTGGCATCCCTGCAGGCTTTTCTTTTTCCTTTCTATTTTTTTTATAATTTTTATTTCTTTTATTTTATCTTTTTTCTCTTTTCCTTTTTCTTTCTCCATTTCTTAGTTTCTCAACTCTCCACTCCAATGGGAAGCTCCCTTAGCACTCTTTTTTTTTGGTTTGTTTTTTGACTCGTGTTTCTCTCTCCTCTCTATCTTCTATCCCATACCCATCATAGCTCCACACATCACAACCTTACCGCTCCTTCCTACCTACCTGCACTATGTGCTGAACATCACACCCCTGAGCAGCACAGGTACAGCCTACCAGAATGCGGCCTGCACTGATTCCTGGCCCACCCTGTCAGCCCTAGTAAGTGCCACAAACAACTAATCCTAGCCCCTTCCCTTCAGGTGGACCTGCCTTGCTACACCATAGCTGAGTGACTGGCCCTGCTCATTGGACAAGGAAGTGAAAAGTATCATGCCCACAGATAAACAAACAACAAAGAATGCATAGCCCACGTGCCTAGACATAACCAAATAAAACAAAAAAGCAGGACGAAACAAACAAATCTACAATCAATAAAAGAGGAACACAACTACTGAATGTTCAGAAGACAGCAGACAATATCAAAACATATATATA